>NC_134966.1:11531250-11837500 GCF_965638725.1 Aptenodytes patagonicus
ACCTCCAAGCTTCCTCCATGCTGCTTACAACCAGCAGCTGTATAGCAAATGAAATTTTACCAATTAAGATACTATTCATCAGGTCCTTCAAAAACATCCTCCACTAGCAAGGCCAGCCTCTCGTTTAACCAGCTACCTAACCTAGTTGTACGGGGGTACCAGACACAGGCCAAAAAGAATCTGAAAAGAACCTGAAGGTCCGCTGAAAATTTAGTCCCAAGAATGAAGTTTGCAAAAATCACTATGTTCCAACACTGAATTGAGAACTACATGGGTAACTCCAGGCTTAGCTCCCATACAATCGTGGTACATTTGGCTGCATTTTCAAGACTTCTAAATTTGAAAAAGGTCAGATCTAGAAACTGAAATGGTCACATTATTCCCTCTTAAAAGTGTGGGAAAGCAGGGCCTGGATCTGCTAGGAAAAAAAAGAAAGGAAAAAAAAAAGCTAGTCTCTACCACACCACCCATTTCCTCTTGGCTTGAATCATGGATGTTTTGAAGTGTAGCCCAGGAGTTGTATATGTGTAAATTTAGAGAAAGCAGAGCTGAGTAGGCACCAGCACAGATCTGGCTGACACAGAGAGGTTCAAGGGCAGAGAAGTCGCAGCTTTTCAGGACAAGTTTTGTTTTTGTTTTTTTTTTAAAAAACAACTGCAAGGAGGGAGGCAAAATAAAAGAACGAGGCAGAAGGTCTGGAAGGACACACATGCAGAGAGGTACTTTTCCTGGAGGAACAACACATTCCCTCAGATACTTCTGGACACTTTGAACTTGAAAGCACATGGGACAATGGGATTTTCAAAACTGAAATCAAAGGAAAGCAAGAAGTTGCCAGATGAAGCTTCTAAAAAGGAAATTCTTGTTCAAAACAAAATGAAGCACAGAATGACAGATGGGCTTGTTCCTATCCTAAGTGCAGTTCTATTAAAAGAGGTTCTCTTTCACATGAATTGTCCGTAGAGAAACTTTCGTTTCTTCCCAGAAACCCAGCAGGCTCGGTCTGCTTTAACAGTCTGAACTGTCCTCATGCAATACGACAAGGATGTTCATGCTGGGCATTCCAGTCTATCACTGCGTTACATACCTAAGCTCTGTCATGTAGAGCACCTACAAGAAGCAACAGTAGGTTGACTAGTACCTGAATGATACTAGTTCTCTTACTGAAAAATTGACTGGAGACCAATCATTTATGTACATTGTTTATCCCAGTGCACAAAGGTACTCTTCAGACACTGAAGACAGGAAACAACTCCATGTTTCCACGAGCTCACAACCCAGGAATGGACACAGAGAAGGAAGGGGAGAAAGAGGGAGCCACCAACATGCTGTTTTCAAACCAACAGGAGGAAGGAGCAGAACAGAACAAAACTGAACCCCTCCAGTCCAGAACTTAAACACCACATTCAATCCATTGTCACATGAGCTGACCTGCAGAGCCCTGGGAAGTTCTCCCTCCCCTCCGCTAATATAAAACCAGTGATGCTCTTTGAACCATGCCCAGCTGTGTTTAGAGTACATAGATAGTAGCTCAGCTTCATCCAAATTTTTTAATTTTGAGGTTGCATATTACTAGTTCTAACCATATTTCATACTCTATGTTCCAAGATGTGGGGTTAGCAGATTACTTCAGGCTGCCTTACCTTCACTGCCACATGGAGCTTGGCTGTTTTCTTAGAAGGTCCTGATGCTTCATATGTCGTACCATCAACATCTACAGACATTGTGAAGACTGGGGCATGGACTGGACCAGACTGTGACAGCAGCTTATACTGAAGCCCTGGCCTGATTTGGTTCAGCCTCATCAGAGCATTCATGAGATCTATTGCTTTACTATCTAGTACTAGTACAAGATAGTAGAAAGGGGGGTGGGGGTGGGGGAAGGGAAAATGAACAAAACAAGATGAACAGAAAAATGAAACAGTTTGCATTTCAGTGCCTTCTGTCTGTATAAAGGAGCAGAACAAGCCCTCAGCCTCTCAGAGGTTGAGGCTAGCCATAACACTGTTAAGCCATTAATAAGCCATTCTACTTTTGGGTAACAACTATAATTACCCATTTTTTAATATTGTTAACACAATTCTTTTGCAGCTAGCTATATTCTTCCTGGCTACTATAAAAGGAGTAACAAGTTTTATAGGTAGTGAGGAACCAGATCTAGAACTGGCACCAAAGTAGCACAATGAAAATAGCCCCCAGAACCGACTGGATCCCAGCAATGCTGAGAGACTTCTAGTCTGTGCATATATGCAATGTCAATGTTTTGTAGATTAAGCATTTTATTTTTCTTGTGGGAGGTCTTGAGAGACCAACAACTAGCTCAAGAAGGGGAGGAAAGCAAAAAGGCAAATCTTCACACAGCAAAGTCACTGCAGTATTTTTTGGGGAAAAAAAACCAAACCAAACCAAGCAAAACACAGTACAGGGACATTATCAGTAAAATACCTCTGCTGCTTGGGCAACTTAAATTTTACTGTAACTTGATGGGTTTGACATTCTGAATGTGGGGTGATAGAGACAACATTTTTTGTTCCAAAGACTTTTTCACATGTTATTCCACACCAACACAGAGAAGCTCTTAAACCAGCTCCCACCGTGCAATAGATCTTTGAAAACAGAACGGAGAAGTATTGCACTTACTTTTCCTCAGATTACGCTTCATCTTTTTATTTGGATCTTTATCATCCCCGACACTATCTTCAAATGGTCTCTTAAGAGCAGATGAGCCTGTACCTAGGGTATAAATTTCCTTGTAATATGGATATGCTATTAGAAAAACAAAATTCCACAGCAGGAGTCTGATTAGTCTCGTACTGTTCCCTACATGTTTATAATGAAAAGAACTCAACCATCAGTCCGAGCTTTCTTATTGCTACATGTAAGCCAATATTAGCTTATTACTCACTGTACCATGCCATGCAAGATGTCTGTTTCCAATATCATGTGTGATATAAGTAGTGTAATTCTGCAGTGTTGCTTTTTACAGTTAGTCTAAGGCAAGAACTCTAATAGTATTGTTTTTACAAAAAATATACATGGAAGTTTATTTTTATTATACATATATTGTTTTCTAGGAAGAATTCTTGAGTAATTCTTATTATGGACACTCGTTACATGCTTTTTGACCAGTCTACAGTCTCTCCTTCCCCAGCATAAGAATGATAAACACTACTTTTACTCTTCAGACCCCAAAGGACTTTGTGCTTAAAGAAAATCATCGGCTATATTCTAGCTGTACTGCTGCTCCTCTGTTGGTACTTCTAGAGAACAGAACTTCCAGATTTTCTCCTAACAATGAAATAATAATTAAAAAAAACCAAAACAAAACAAAAACCAAACCACACATTTAACACAAAGAAAAGCCTTTACTTTGCATTCACAGCATATAATTCAGGAATTTCACCCATTCTAAATTAACTCCTAGTTTACTGCCCAATTAGTGATTTTTGGAGCAAACAATACCTACCTTCTTTGTCAGTTACTGACCAGGAATATTTCTGAAATGACTTATTTGATGGCAGGGGATCCATTTCCAAAACCTTATAGATCTGACCAAACGCTGATAATCTGAGGGCATGCTATAAGGTGACAGTAGAAACGTAAGTTACATCACAGCACTACTTTACCTTGGTTATTTAAGTTTCTAAATAAGTTTGTAGACACTGAACCACTTCTTCTATGAGAAGAAAGCTTCTACAGCTATATTCTATGATAGCTATAGAAAATGCTAATGTCTAAAAATTTAAAACTCATTAATTTTTGTAACACAAAGTGCAGGGCACATTGACAGAGAGCCTACTCAAGGGCTCTGTGCCATAAGCACTTGAGGTGGGATGCAAGTGGTGCACAGACATTAGACTGCCTTTTGTAAGGATTAGATTTCATACACATTTAACTCTTGCATGCATGAACTATCATTTAATCTTTCCAGTGTAGCGCACCGGAAGAGCTGTCAGGACTGCCATTAAAATAAGCTATTCCTGGCAGAGAGTAAATTGTATTAATGGACTGAAATCTTCGCTGTTACAGTATCTAGCTCCTCAGATGTACGAGTTTTCTACCTGAGCACTGTGCGTAATGGCTTCTTTTTGCTGAACTGTCATATAAGACAAAGCATCTGTTGGCTCCCGTTCACAGGGGTCATGCAGACCAGGGCCTCCTAGGAGGAAAAGAGGCAAAGCAGATTATTGAGAGTAAGTGAGAAGCAATATGAAAATGGATATTGCAACAGCTAGTCTCAGTCTTCAGCAGAGTGGGAAGTGCACCTTTTCCAGTAAGGGATTCAAACATCGTACAAAGCAAGCTAACCCCAAGATTTTACTCCCTTGCAGCAATGGCCACAGAACTTACCAGGGTTAACGCTGTGCATGTGTAACAGCGTGAACTAAAAGCAGCAAGTTTAAAAGGAAACCCAAATAATTTGGATAGCTATGTAGATTTCGATGAATCTATGGAAAACAGATGGTCCTTAAGTCTATTCATTTGTTTGCCACCTCTTAATGAGATAGCGGTTAATTTATGAACAAACCTAACGTTCCCCATTAACTTCTACTGCAGTGGAAGTACTCAAACAGTTAGAGCCATGCAACTTCCTTTTTTTTTTTTTTCCTTTTCATTTCAAACAAGAAACCATTAATTTAGCTCCACTGCCTGTTAGGAGTTCAAGGCAGGCATTTTTCATCTAATTGTACAGCAACAGCAAAATGTTAAGGCTGTCTGATCAACCTTTTGTGTTCCTGAAGTTAATTTGGCCCCTTACCGGGAAGCAGAATTCCAGATGCCAAACACTCCATCACTCGTCGCAATGCTTCCCCAGCGCCCAAAGGTCTATTACAAGTACCTATAGATTTTTCACATATAAGCTCGAGTGGCTAGAAGACATTAAATTACGATTAGTATGGACACAAGGGTAACTGTAACTGCAGTTAAATATGGAGGGGTAGAGGGTAAGAATATTCACATCAGCTTACTTCATTTTTAATCCACTACAGGTCTAACTGACAGAGACATCCATCCCAGAGGACAGTTCACGGCACATGTATTTGTTCCCTGCTCTGAGTCACCTCTTGAGGAAACCAACTGCTCTCCATTAACTGCCCAGGAAGTCTAAAAGGAGGAGCCTTCTAAAGCCAAGTCACGTGAGTATTCTGTTCTTCTCAAAGGGTTATCAGTTCAACGTGAGAGAAAGCACTGCCTCCACTGACCTACAAAGTGTTCCTCTCTGGATATGCAGAGCATTTGGCCCTCCCCAAACCTGCTAACGTGAAACGGTATCCTCTGGTAGGAGCAGCACCATCACGGTAGTGGAATATTTTTGAAAAGCTAAACTTGGAGGCAACAAGTGGGATTCTATTGCAAATCCTTGAGGATGTGCCAGGCCCAAAACATTACGTCTCTTTCCATGGTATCTGTACATCTTACAGACTGAACAAATACTTGTGTTCTCTTTCCTTCCTACAAGCACTTTTCTACACAGGTAACAGTTAGTGGGGAGTAGAAGGAAGGGGGGTTTAAGGAGGAGTTTCATACAATGCATCATTTTCTCCAATGAAGACACTGCTACAGTTCTCAGGAGATCTGAGACCTGACCTTGTGGCCTTCAACTCTTTCTGTACTTACCCATCCTTTCAGTGGTGCCCATGTGGGGACTCTGTTGCACAAATCCCGCAGAATACGAAGGACAATTACACATGATTTTAGTCCATTTGCCCTGGCCTAAAACAAACAAAATGATTCCAATACACCTGCAAAAACCTGGCCTTCAATTTTGCTTTTCTTTTTAAATGCACAGAGTCCTGGGATAGATTTTTTAATTATTATTACTTAATACTTAATCAGCTTCATGCAAAATAAAAACAGTTATATAAAAGTAAAATATTTCAATTTAGAGTCACATATAAAAAAGGAAGCAAAATGTCAAGATTGCTTTTGTAGCCTCATGACAACTCTAGACCAGTTGGCTGTCTACCTGTCACGTTTGCCCTTGCACAGTACAGCACTGAATTCGGAATTCTACACCTTTGCTCTATTAGGGACTAGTCAGAAATTAAAGAGGCATTAAAATTAAAACTGTCTCAAATTAAACCTCGTAAGGCTACAATAACAACAAGGTAAGAACAAATAGCCAACCTGAAACCATTTGGCGTGCCGCAGAGACGCCAAGGCCTCCAGGCATTTCTGCCTGTCCAATAAGTCCGGAGGATCTTTCATCGCAACATTATCTACTGGTAAAAATGGGATAAAAAGAGACAGATACAATTTGACCAAGGGGTTTCTGTCACAATACAAAAAGAGCGGCAGCATCTCAATGAGATAATAAGACTCCCAGAATTTAAGTGCACTGTGTTATTTAATTTAAACAAGCCATTAAAGGTAGTAAATGTGCACGTGTGCAACAGAAGCAAAGGCATTCACTCCTTGTAAAATAACAGTAATAATAAAGATGGCCACTGCTACAGACAATCTGGGATCTTATTAAAAATGTAGAACACATTTCAGGGCAGAAAATAGCTACATAGCACTTTTTTTTTGTTGTTGGGTTGTATTGGGCTTTTTTTTTCCCCCCCTCTTCTTTCCCTTCTTTGTGACTTTTATTCCACAAAAGTGGCACAGAATTTCAAAGAGACAAGCTTCTTTTGACATGAGGAAGATATTCTTGGAGAGGGAATAAAAAAAAATTGTAATAGGTAGAAAGTGAAGTTACATCCATGCAATTGTTGAGAATTCCTAAGAAAAACATTGACTATAGTTGAAATATTATTGCATGAACAGTACTAGCCAATATAATTCAGTGAAAGAAATATACAAGAAATGCTAGTAAGAAATTCTACGGTTTGATTAGTCTTTCATATGACCAGAACACATGAAAGAAGTAAGTTTGGTAACTTCCAGATTATTAACGGATTAGAGAGGTAGTCCCCTCTTGTAAAAATCTTCTCTTCCCAACAGCAACTGAAATCAGAGGAAATTCAAAGAATGATTTCAGAGACAAGACACTGATATCTTCTGTGCAGGTTTACACTTTTTTTTTTCCTTCCCCTTTCTCTTTTTTATCCAGCATGCAACAAACTGCTTTTAGCAGTCAAATCCAATTCTATATTGAGGGACATTATGCATCAGTGCTTTTTTCCCTAATTTTTTTTATCCTAAGGAGTTATTTGCATCCAGATTCTCTGGAAACTCTATACAAATGACAGATTTTGCGTATCTGTGAAATCAGGTTAAGATGATTTTAGTTTTTAGCTGACATGAGAAGAACATATTGGAATAACTAAATGAATCCATGGCTCAACTAAAACCTTGACTATGTTATTTTCCTATGAATACACAATTATTCTTTATTTCAAAATAAATAATTTGGAAACATAGTCTTTTCATTATTCATAATGGTCAATTCTTCAGGTCTTGAGAGACCTATGCAGGTCTGAATGAAATACAATATCCATTCCAAATTGAAGACTATGCTAGATAAGCAAAATCCAGCAGGACATCTAAAATATGAGGACAAGTTAGGAGAAAAAAGTACCATCAGTTTGTAGTACAATTTATTAGTAACAAAGTACATTTTCGTAGGTTACTTTGGATAGTACTGGATGCATGTGCAATTGCATCTTTAATGTTAAAATTGCTTCACCTCCTATGCCATTCAACAGGAAGGTTACTCTGGTAAAAGCACATTGTTATGATGGATAAAAGAGCCCAAAGCCAAAAAAAACCCACCCCACCCCAGTGTAAAACTGAACAGAACCAGGTATCTTGTCTGACAGTTCATAGCTGCAGTTCACACCTGCTGGCTCTGCTGCCAGCAGAAGACTTAAGTGCTATAAGCTTATTTTCAAACCCCAATGAACTTCACAGCAGATATTTGCATTGTTTCTTATTGCCCTCATCAACAGTATTAGGATTAATCACTCCTCTCCCCTGTTTTCCAAATAAAAGCTGCAAAGTCTCAAAGCACTGGATTTCTATGAGCACAAAAGGTCACTTTGGAACACAAGATTTGCTTCTAAATTTCCTTTGCAGTTTCATTATTTTCAGGAGTAATGTTTTGTGGCACACAATTACTAAATGTACATCTATGTAATTCTGTAAGAAAACTTCATTGTGGACAATATAAACATCTGCTTAAAGCTCATGTACTGTATAAAACAACTACTGTCAATGAATGATCAAAATCTTATTTTAAAACGTTAGAAATGGCAAAGGTGACTGATTGCAAAATCATTAATTTTTTGCAATGAACTGGATCTTTAATTGCCTAGGGACTTTTACTTAGTATTGTACAAGGCTTTCCTAAAGTGTGTTGCAGCTATTGACAAAGTAAATTAATATTTCCTTTTACAAAACATAAACAGAATGTGTCATCTGTCATTCAGGTGAATGAAAAACCTTGTAAGATTTGATTTGTTTCAACAAGTTAGAATCATACTTTTTCCTACAGGATTAAGGCTATTTCCAAAGGTCTAAATTACAAATATCTTGGAGGATTTTGCCAATCGCAAATTCAGTGCTAGTGTCCCGAACACCTTTCACAGATGTTGCAGTCAGCCAACTTTTGGGTGCAAGATTCTATTAAACAGAAAGATGAAGAGAACAGGCAGTGAAGAGGGCGAGCGGCTTGCAGTAGGCTCCCTTTCGACACCCTCAGGAGAATGGCATGTTTCTTCATGCTCTGCCAGTCAGGAAAGTGAGACCCAATCAAAATTTTCAAATGTGATTGCAAAGCTTTACTTTTTTTCTTGTGGTTTTAACAACGGCAATGATACAAGGAGTTTAATAAACAGTTAATAGTAAAGCCCTGACACCAGCTCCCACTATGCAACACAGAACCAATCCTTCAGTAATTCTCTCTCCACTTGCTGTATGTTTTCTCTTCACACAGTAGCTGCCAACTTCATTCATTAGCAGCCAGCCATACAAGGAGCATTGTCTTGTCCATACAGGCAAGGTAAATCTGTGGCTTGTGGCCCCTTCAAAGGCACCGGGCACCTTTGGAGCATCACTGGCTGCGCCTGCCCAGCAAAGGGGGCAGCAGAGGCAGACCGTTTAGGCAGTAGTTGCTCAAGGAGCAAGGTTGATTTCAGCCCCACTTTGGTAAATGAACTTGTTTATCATTACATAAGCTTGTAACAACGCTCAGTAACAACAACTGATTTGCAAGCTACAAGGTTCTGGTCTGGAAAGCCCAATTTATATTTCATGCTATGACTAAAAATTCGGTTTCTTAAGAAGTTTAAAATTTAAACTGATGCAAAATGCAGGAATTTTAGATGCTTGACTTCTCAACTCGACATGAGAAAGCAGAGCTTTATGGAGAGCCACTTGTGAGAAACATTGAAATGCGCACACACACTGGTCCACTATTTGTTTTTGCTAACAAGCAGCAAAAACAAATAGGACAAACACCACATCTTAAACATGAACACTTTTCCAAAGAGGTGGGGACTGAAGAGAAATCCAGGAATGTTTTTCAGTACATTCTGACATCAGGGCATGAAGGCACACACAGCATTCCTACAGAACAAATGGGAGCACTGATAACGAGGTCCATTGCGCCTAACCTTGCCGGTTTGGTTAGAGGACAGATTAGTGCTAATCACACCGAACGCTGAAACCTTGGTCAGTTTCGCGCGGCCGCTGCTCCCTGGGAGCGGCTCCGGGGCCAGCGGCTCCCGGGCAAACCAGCGGCAGCACCTGGAACCCAATGGCCTATCTTACATGTAAGATGAAAGGCAAGTTGACAAGCATTTTGAGCTCCTTCATTCAAAAGGATGTATGGAATAAACTCAAAACAGTTTTTAAAACTGCACAGAAAGTATATTTACATTTGGTTGGCATTATTCAGGAGTATTGAAATAATACGGCAGTACTCTCTTTGGGAATGAAGGTATTTTCACCCGACAGTTTCTCTGAGTATTTTCCCTTGATACTGGATATGAAACTTTTTTGGTCTGAATCTAAGTGAAAGTGACCTAAATATGATTGGAAGTATTATGGAAAAAAAGTATCCCTCCCGCCTTTCAATTTACTTAGCGACATCTGCATAAAGTTTCACATACCTTTGAAAAGGAATATGATAAATGTCTCTGTTCACTTGTGATGAATCAATGTCAAAGAACCTGGGCTTTAAAACAAGATCCATTACCCTATTAACTATCCTCATCGGCTGTTCAGAAATGATAGCATAACACCACTCTAAGAGAGGTAGTAAAACCATTTTAAATTTAAAAAAAAATAGTACAGAATTTTGAAAATATTTTAAGATACTGAAAACAAAATAGAACACCTACAGTTTAAATATAGGAAAGCATGAATATTCAAATCCTCATTCAGTTTGAGATGAACTCAGGAGTCCCCAGAGTTTACTGCCACAATGGCATCACTTTTTGCAAGAAAATACTTGGACGGAAGCCTTTGTGCAAAAGGCTGTGTATCCCCTTGTGAGAATCTTACAAATCCTTTACCATTAAAATTTGTTCTGCACTTTGTGCTCTTTCTCACAAACATGTATCAGCTGCAACGACTACAGGGCTGATCTCAGCATCTTATGGGAAGTTGAAGTTCAACAACTGAAGTAATACGCAATTTATTTTTAATGGTCTTGCAAAAGAGCATGGTTACTAATTTGAGAATAAACAGACACTGCAATTAGGAAATCTTTGCCATTCATCTGTTTTGTAAGATTTTTCTGCATCCAACTGCTGCCAAAGTGTTACGTTTCATTTGAAAAGGGATCCTTCCTGCCATTGCCTCAAACAAAAATGAAGAGAAACTGACCAACGTTTCTCATTGTGTCGGTATTTCAGGTGGGAGAAGGGAGGAAGCAAAGGACTTGTGGCAAGTCTAGAAATGGGAAAAGAGCGACAGGGAGTTCCCTAGCCCACATGGGCCCAGCTGCCTCAGTTGTCATGACAGAGAGTGGCCAGTTGGTCAAAGGTCTGACATCATCCAGTGGCAAAGTTTCTAGGGATAGGTTTGGGAAGCGGAAGCAGATATTACTGACAAGATTTTTAAAATAAAACAAAGTATGGCTACATTTGCTCTTCTCTATCTCTCTTGTTTTCTTTCCAACCTCATTGATACTACCAGTCAACATTCCTTTAACAAGGGGCATAAACTATAATGGACATCGCGCAGTTAGGGAGAAGGAACAGAAACAAACTAAGTTACAGTTTTCTATATCTATTTTGCTCTAAGGACATGAGGTACAATGTTCAATTCAGAAGCAAGAGTGCTGTATTGTAGCACTGTAACTTCAACTGTATCCCAATTAGAAAATTCTTAAAGCTAGAAACATACACATATGTATCATCAATTAATAAAAACTGAGGGCCAGGACGACATACCTGCGAGCTTTGCAGGAGAGGTTTTTTTAATGTAAGAAGAGGAACAATTTTATGAGGTTTTCAAGATACTACGAACCAATCCCACTTGACTGACTTAATTTGAAAACAAGACTGTGCAGCGCTGGGGAGCTCAAGAATTAACTAGCAAGTCTGAAAGAAAGGAGAACTAAGGTCTCATAGTATGTCAAAGTTAACACTGTAGCAATATTGCTTGCAAATGAAAATTTTAATGTAAATACGCACAGTTAAGTGACTTGTCTTTTTAAGGCACAAATAATGTAACCTATTGTGGCAACAGCCAGTCTAGTTAGTACATGATGCACAATTAAAAACCTACTTCCCAATTAACCCTGTGCTGCACAGTCAGAGCATTTAGATAGAACAGTCTTAAAAACAAGTTAAAACGCTCTGTGTACCTCCTTCCTTCTTCTCTGCTTCATCTCGAATGAGAGGGGATGTAAGTATCACCTTCAAAGTCAGCTTGGGCTCCTTTGTGTTACGAATAAGAATAGCTGCCTCATTTACATGCTCCTCCACGAGATACTTCTCTTCTGTAAGTTTCTGAAAGTTACCAAGAAAGATTTCAAGAATCTCCTAATCAACTGAAAAACTACAGAATCTCTGTATGTGCATATGCCTCTTAAATAATGAGAGGCCTACAAGACATTGCAATAATAAATAAGGCCTTACCTCCCTCATTAAAAACAAACAAAACCCCCAGTAACATGCGTAAGAAAAAAGGTCTGCAGCAAATTTAATGAGAATACTAAGTAGCCCCACTATATTATCACTTTTTTTTTTTTTTTTAAATGAAGACAGAAGTGTGCGAAATACCACCAGCAACTTTTGTTCTTAGTGAGTACACACTTCTCCGGTAACGCTGCCTCTAAATGTAAAAGCTCTCATATGCAGTATGACCAACACAGCCATAACTGTCAGTGCAAACGGATGACAGATTCCAGTGCAGGAGCCGCACCAGCTTGCCTAGTCCATGTACCTGCCATGAAGTATGACCAAATATACCTTGGCCATCTCTTACCAACCCAAAGAGATTCTTCAGATGCCCCAGCAACAGATTTCACCACCTCTCCAAAGAGTCTGTTCTGATTCTTAGACACACATATAATTTAGACAACCTATTTTGCAACAAAATTGCCCCTTGCTACAGTTCCAATTACTTCTCATCCTACCTTTGGTAGCCATGTGAGATACTGAATCACTGTCCCTTTACAAATAACCGTTAATGTATTAGAACTTACACCTGCATTCGGTCTTGACTTTTTCAAAACCAGGTAATTTTAATTACGCGGTTTTCTAGGTGCTCATTCTCACTCATCTGATTTTCTCCAACTTGTCTGTCCATCTGTCTCACTCCCTTGCCACACAGCACTGGAAACTGGACACAAGATCCCACTGTCACCCACTTCATTTATTAGTACCAGCCGTGGGAGAGATCCCTGACAATGCCTGGAAAACCTGACCTTCCTCTCTTGACAGCACCCCAATGAATCGAGTGTTTTTTAAATTGTTTTCACTAAACTTTTTATTTCTTGCTTGGATTTCTTTTGCAGATAACGCTACAAACTGCTTTACAATTTGTTCCATTAACATGCATTGTGTCAGAGGTATCTCAGGTGATCTGTATCTGCAGGACTTTCAGTAGTCCTTTGGGACCTCTCTCAACCTCCAGAAGTGCAAAGATAACCACAGGTAGTTCAGAGTCCTAAAGCTATTCCTTGTGTATGTGTTTCAGCAAGACCATAGGGTTAGAACATAGCTAACGTATTCTAACTTCCTTCCTTGTTGCAATCTGCACTCCTCCAGCTCCTTTACTGTTGGGATGAAAGTGTTTAAGCATCTGCTCACTACTAGGCTTCAAAGAAGCACAGCAGAAGCTGTTAACATCTCTGTACCTCATTTGCTCTTTTTGACCACTAATGGGCCCACGCCTTCCTTCTCCCTCCTGTATCTGATGCGTCTGCAGAACCCCTCATTGTCTTTTAATGCCCGTGACAGAGTTGTAGCTTGTTTCATGAGTCAGATTCCTCTTACCTCATGTTTTCCCGTAATCCTTTCCCCTCACAGTGCTTCCCCATAGGATCTTACCTACTTGTCCCTTGAATTTATTGCAGTCTTCACATCTTTTAAGAACGTCTGTTCTGCCGTTCTCACTTTTTTTGAAGCATATGCTAACTTTTCTTATCACTTTCAACCCTTCTCATCTCACGCCTCGCTACAAACAAGTAAAATTTACTCTTTACTACTCGACACATCCCTATCATTTTCAAACAAGTAAAATTTACTCTTTACTACTCATAGTTCCTTAGCATTTTCAGCTATGGATAGGGCCACATCTGCAGGCGCATTATCTCATTAAAACAAGCCCTTTATGTGAACAAATGAACAGTGAGAACAAACAGCTGTCAAGAATGGTAAAACACATACTGTCTATGCGGAAAGAAACAAGGCAGAAAAGCAGATCAGGAGAAGAGCAGATCAAGTTTGGACACAGTGTGGAGAGAGGCACTTGCAGTGCAATACTTCAGGGCACAGTTTCTCAGCAACAGTGCATGTCAGTCTGGAAGCTGGATTGATTATTCAGACTCAGAACTCTGTCAAAAAGGTATTATCCCCAGTTGCTTTAAAGAGACCAATATTAGCTGCAAGTGCTGCCTACTGAATGCCAACATCAGAATTAAATAGCCATAAATAAGAAGAGTTATGAGCTCATGATTAACATGACCTAAAATGAATGACCACCTCAGGTGACTTGTTCTCACTTCAGAAGTACAGAGGTGTTTATCTTGGAACAGCCCAGGCGAAGCAAAGCAGCTGCAATGCAGAACTTAAGGTTCAGGCAGGGGGACAGGGGACAACAATACAGACCGATTCGCATGCTCGAGCAGGGAAGATTTCTGGGACTGCAATTTAGCTCACGTTAGTGGTTGGACCAGAGAGCAAAAATCAGCTGAGTTAGTTACCAAATAGAGAGGTTAGCTGCCACCATAGGAAAACTGACATCACAAATAGGGATTAGGCAACAACAGGAGCAAGATGTTAAATTTTGTGAATAGCTACTTCACGTCACCACCTTAAACATGTCACACAACCTAGATGTCGTCCTAGATTCAAAGTATATTTCTTTAATCTGTATCACTTGTCTTTTTTCCTGGAACAAATTCCAGCCTTTATCCAAGTACACCGTGCAGTGCTAGCAGCCATTGTTAGAGGACTACACTAAATTAACTCACCTGAATTTGAGCTGGGAGATTGTCTTTAACTATACATAACAAGGTCTTTGTGGGTTTTTCTTTGCACATGAGAACCAGCTCCAGATCCATATCATCTTTTATCAGCAAGCCCTTTGCAACCAAGCCAATTCTCATAACACCACACAACGTCCGACCACCTTGATCCCTGGAAGTGAAACAATTCGGAGTAATTAAAATGGTATTTTCACACATTCAAAATACTTGCATTATTCCGTCACAGTGAGGAGATGAATGGATGGGACTGATGACTGTGCTAACGTGGCGTAACACTCATCAGAAAATGAAAAGCATAGACTCCTTTTATGCAAGTAGCTCCTGTGAAAAAAATTAATTGAAGCACTGATTTGCAATTCACACGAACACAGAAGTTGCCTAGCTTAAGTCACAAAGCTTCACAAAGCTCAAAAAAGCCCAAAGTCGCTACCTGCAGATCTACCAAAAGAGTAGAATAATTAATCTAGACGAGCTCTCTGACAGAAATCCTGTTTTCAGAAGTGATCCGAGCTGTCTTTTAGTGACAATCCAACTTTAAACATGGCCACACACCTTTTCAATGTTTCTTTTAGTTGATCCATACATTCAAACCTTTATCTTTAAAATTATACAACCAACTTCTGAAGTTTTAGCCCATACTACAAGCTGACATTTCAGGAAAGCTTCTAATTTCAAAGAGTCTTCCAGGCACAATTCCTTCAACAAGTCTTACCACTGAAACCTACAGGAATAGAGGTCTGACTACTAGTTTTTACTCTGCAGCTAAGGTTTAGGAGAACATTAAAGAGCCACAGTAAACATAACTTTCAAAGCAACACAAGAACATTTTAGTTTTGAGTACTGAGAGAAAGACGGCAACAAAAACCAGTTTAGTAGACTAGGGATGCTTAAAAACATCAAGAAAAATGCAAGAAATGCATCTTTGACAGTTTAACACCAGCTGTTGCCACACGATGCATCTCACTCGTGGCACATCACCATTATAAAACCCACAGAAAGCACGTAATCAGTAAAGGTGGTAAACCACCTCAGCCAGAAAGGCAGCATCCCTGTTCACAGCGTTCTTACCATCCAGAGGGATGGACTGGATATAAAACAGAAACAACCCAAACCAAACAAAAAAACAAACCCCAAAACCAGTGACACTGTGATTGAAGGTCATCACATAGATCCTAAGCTTTGCTCAAAAGTATCTTCATCCAATAGTTGTACTGCATATATGTTTTTTAAATGGAAAGGCAGGAACAGCTGCTTAAACAACAGACAGAAGAAAAGAAGGAATGACACAGAAAACAAAGTGGCAATCTCAACCTAGTTACTGTCCTTGGAATACCCAGAAGCAAACTAACAAAAACTGTTATGGAAGTAAACAACATCTCAACTTCCACCCTGGAACTGTGCTACTTTAACAGTATCTGGGTGCAAATATGTGAGAAAACACGGAACTCCTTTAGATACGGTTTGTAACTAACATAAAGATATTTTAAGTTATATATCTCTCTACAATGTAAGCTCCTTACACTTAGCTTGTAAAGTGATTAGTAAAATAATTTGTCCCAAACAAATGCATAAATACACAAACTATTTTGTATGTATAAATAATACACTGACGTTTACAAAAACTGTACTCTAAATTTATAACAGAGCATAAGCATGAAAAATCCTGCACACCCCCGTGTGAAAGCAAGGCCATCCAATTCTCTCAAAAGCATTTACTGCAGGCTTGGATTTTTACAAAATTCTGCGCCTATTTTACCCACATCAGAAGACACCTAAAAATGTCGCCAGTAATGCTAGGAAGTCACCGACAAAACATACAGCACACTGCATATCAAGAAAGACTGTTCTTCAGCAAAACACGGAGCTTAAATACCTTCCTCGAGAAGATGACAGAACTTAATTGTCCATCTGTGGAGAAGCAGCCCATTAATCCACTACAATTGTTCTCCGGTGTCAATACAATCACGCTGTCTTAAACCAATTTATATGTTAATTTATGTAAAAATACTCATTATTTTAAGTGTTTTGCTATTTCTATTGGAATACGTTTCACACCAGAAAAGTGACATATCACAGCTCAGCCTTACACAAAAATGCCAGTGATTAGACTTGTGTCTGTTACATATTTATTAGGGAACACAGAAAACCACAGGCATCAAAACGAGGGACCATTTGTGTATTTACTTTTCCAAGGCTATCATACAATGGTCTTCATGCTGCTGAACGTTCCCGTGTGGGTCAGTGTATTCTGAGCAGGTGGTGCTGCATTTAAACTTCATGTAGAGCAAGCAGTTTCCTTCAATAGCTCCCAAGCCCACAACCTTATCTTAGAGATAATCAAAGACAAGCCTAAGTGTTAAGAAAGAAACCTGTGGAAAAACACTACTAATATTTGAGGAATTTTCTGTAGAATCCACAACGCTGTTGGGAAACCAGATCAAGTCATGAATGCTTTCTGCTCCTCCCAGCCATACAAGTGTCCTCAGTTAATATAGCATATTTCTTGTTTCTAAATTGAAGTGCATCCAGACAGCAAGGTACAGCAGGGCTTCGTACCTTATTTCCTGAATGCTACTCTAAAAATTTATGAGACTTGGAAGTAACCAAGAACCACATTATTATGATAAAATAGGAAGCAATATTTCACTTCTGAATTTTCAGACATATGTCATTACACATTTAGGAATAACTGATAAATACAATGGTAGTCACTGTCTCTTTCATACTAAGCCAGTAAACTGTATTTTCAGTTTAAAAACTGATACGGTCTTCCTGATTCAGAGTTAGATCTTCCTCCATTACCTGCACGGAATTGTATCTTACTCCAGAAGTATACAATATACAGGGTCTGTATTTCCATCTATCACTGCTAGAGTAGGCTATGCTTCCACCATCCCAAAACGTAAACAACTTTACGTATTATTTACCAGGACACCAAAAATTTGAAAAGGCCCCACAATAAACCTTTCACTGCCATAAAAGGTGTCAGAAAACATAACAAATATATATGAAAAAGAATACACTTCCTTTATCAGTTTTAATATCAGAACTTACTGAGCAAAGCCCATGTAGCAACAGACTTTCTTAATATTCTGCATGCATCATTCATGCATCATTGAAAAAGAAACGGAAAGACTCCTTTGGCTCCATCTCTAGTGCAGGTCATGCTACAGATGTAACCAGATTAAGTCCCAAGAAGTTCAGTGGAGAAGTAGTATATCACAGGAAGAGCAGAGAACTGGAAGTCGGGTTTTTGAATTGGCTGTTGGTCTCCTGGTGCTTCACTTCCTCATCTGTAACCTGGATAGATACTTACCTGAGTTGGAGAGCATGTGGAACAAGATTATCCAGAAAGCACTGAAGAGCCAGAAGTGCCCAAGTTAAAAAAGTTTTACACTAAGAAACTTAAAAAAAAGCCAGTTGTTCCTCCTCCTTCGTCTACTACTGGAGTTACGCTAGAACAACAAAACCTGACACCGTATCAGGGAGTAGACTGGGACATACAGCAAACAGATGTTTCACTCAGTAGAGAACTACGTAATTGTGCTGGTTTTGGCTGGGATAGAGTGAATTTTCTTCACAGTAGCTAGGATGGGGCTGTGTTTTGGATTTGTGCTGGAAACAGTGTTGATAACACAGGGATGTTTTTGTTACTGCTGAGCAGTGCTGACACAGAGTCAAGGCCTTTTCTGCCTCTCACCCCACCCCACCAGCGAGGAGGCCGGGGGTGCACAAGAATTTGGGAGGGGACACGGCCGGGACAGCTGACCCTGACTGACCAAAGGGATGTCCCACACCATATGGCATCATGCTTGGCCTATAAAGCTGGGGGAAGAAGAAGGAAGGGGGGGACGTTTGGAGTGATGGCGTTTGTCTTCCCAAGTCACCATTACGCGTGATGGAGCCCTGCCTTCCTGGAGATGGCTGAACACCCGCCTGCCGATGGGACGGAGTGAATGAATTCCTTGTTTTGCTTTGCTTGCGTGTGCGGCTTTTGCTTTCCCTGTTAAACTGTCTTTATCTCAACCCACGAGTTTTCTCACTTTTACCCTTCCGATTCTCTCCCCCATCCCACTGGGGGGAGTGAGCGAGTGGCTGTGTGGGGCTTAGCTGCCTACTGCATTTAAACCGCAACAGTAATAGAAGGTAATGGATCCTTAGAAAAGTTAGGTCACTGGATAAACAACGAAAGTTTATAAAAATCTTTTTTGTGTGTCTTAAAGTGAAGGAGCCCCTAAGCTACATGGCTGTGGATTGCATTTGTGTGTTACAGGGATGTAAATTCACTTACAATTGCTGAAAAGTTTGTCTGCTAAATGCAACTTCACAACATCACAGTAAGATAAATAATGAAATAGAGAGCAACTGCTGCCCACATTGGGCTTACTACTATTCCCTGCACTCACCCTACATGCTCCCACCTCAAAAAGTCCAAATATATCCACTTCCTCCTGTGAACATTCGTATGCAACAGAATCAACTAACACTACAACTCATTTAGAAGGAAGGGAACCCATTCAGAGCAGTACAGTAACACATTATGAGGCTCAACTCACTTGGCATTGCTTTCTGCACCTTCCTCCTTTGCTTCCGCATCACCTTCACATTTCATAGACTTGTTCTTTTCATCCATCCAGTCAGAGACATGTTTAAGGGCACATTCTACTGTTGATACCATGTTCTGGACAGCTTCAAGTTCCTCTGGAGATGGATAAATGGTTGAATGTTTCACCATAACATGGCGGTCATCATTAGCAAAAGATCGGATAGATCTCTGTTATGAAGTGGGAAACAGGGGGGGAAAAAAGAACAAAGTTACTGGATTATCAATAGAAGGACACTGCCTGAATGGGAATCCTCCCTGAAAGACGCAGGAAAATGTTTTATCATGACCATTGCTTATAATCATGAGGAGTGATTTCTTATCTTTAAATTTATTTTAAAGAGAAAAAAGAAAGAAACCAAATACCAGTGCAAAATCAGCATTAAGCTGGTAAAACATATAAGACCTTGGGTGGGGTTTACGGCACCTAATATTTGATGCCTAAATTCAACTCTTCCAGAATCCTTTTATTGGCTACTAGGAGGAATAGGCACATGTGGAGCACAGTTCATGTTTTTGTCTACCAGGCACATCTGGAGCAGAGTTTATGTTTATGTCTACTTTAGGATAAGAAATTGTGCTTTAGAGGTACATTTCCCCATCCATATGTGACTACAGAAGTCTAGACTACTATATCAGATTAGCTGCCTCAGACATCTAAAAATTAAGCAAGCTGAATTTCATCTTTTGTCTGGACTGTCCATCATAAGTGGAAGTTGTGAGACTATGCGCTGCTCACAAATCAGAAAGAGGGAGAACGTAAGTGTAGGACTAGGCAAATCTCCGTACTCCCATGTACAGCTATGGTGGATACAAAAGAGGGTCAAGACCTGTAGTATGCCTTACTCTGTTCACAATGGCTAGTAATGGAGTTTCTACATCTTGTCCTTTCATGACTTCCCCCCTTCATTTTCTTTTTTCTTATTTTCATTGTTTTTCTCACTTCTGCCAGCCCTCCCCCCCAGGCTTCTCTTTGAGAAGAGGGCATGGTCTGGCTGGCTAAGTATAAGGTTAGAGTGCTGAAGCAGGGGACCAAAAAAACCTGAGTTTCATTCCCAGCTTTGCAGCAGACAACCTAAGATCTTGGGCAACTCATTTCACTATTAAGTGTCTCTGACTTCCCTCATCCTTTGACTAGCTTGTTTATTTAGATTAAGCTTTCAAAGTCAGTGAGAAATCACTTAGGCCCTGATCTTGCCTTAAGGACCTACATCTCATGGAGATAGAAGCTGTGAGCAATAGTACTGAAAGAGAGAGGGGCTTCCCTACCCTGGAATACTTGCAGGAATCAAGGAGTTCCTGAATTTCAGCGATCTTTGTTGGCTTGCGTCAACCTTCAGCAGCTGGATAGCTCAGAGCAAAGAGAAAAGCCAGGGTCCTTATCCCAAAAGGTAACCTCATTTCAAGGTAGGGAAATTTAGAACATAAGTATTCTAGGGTGAAAGCAGACTGAGTAAAGCATGTGGAAAGGAGGGCAGACAAGGAGAATACAGAGAAGATACCTATTTTGTAAAAGGCATTTATAGTCTCCAAATACAACTCTGCATATCCTGGAAGTGCTGAGTGCAGCCATCTCTCCTCCATTTATGCTAGAGACAATGGCAACACGCCTTAGAACAAGACAATTAAATAGCCGTTCCCTTATGGTTTTGTTACTGCTGCAGATGAAGTCATAGGCAATACGTATCGCTGCGAGAGGCTTAGCAAGCTGCACAGGGATTTACAAAGGCATGAATGAAGATGAGGATAGAGATAAACTGGTAAGAAGAGACCAAAATAATTTCTTAAAAAAAAAAAGAAAGAAAGAATAGGAAGAGATTAGAGTGCTAATTAAGTTTGCAGTGAAACTCAAAGTCCTGAGTGATACTGTTGAGGAAGGTAAACTGAAGTGGTTGGGTAACTTGTGCTAGGAAGCTACAGTTTGTCACACACTATCCAGATGAGACTTACTTAATCTAAACAGTGAGCCGGACCAGCTGTGATCACAGCACAGACCTCTGGCAAGAGCAGCTCTACGTCTTGCTCTCTACAGACACATCAATCACTGCTGAAACCCTCCCAGAACTTGGAATCATCAACCAAAAATCTCTATTCCTCCTACACATTAAATACCTTAAGTAGGTTTCATTTTCATCCTTACTTAATGGGTTTGTAACAGTACACACTCCTAGGGACAAAAAGAGCCTTTGAAGGATCTCAAAGGCCTCTGGGTTGAATCCTTGTTAAGGAACTGGTCATGATTTCTTGGCTCATGGCATTCAGTAGGTCCCTTCCATCGAAGGTCGATGTGACATCATTCCTTTCCTAACTTTTGTGCTCCTACCCAGATGGACAATTCAGGTAGTCAAAGAAGCGCATCAGTCGGGGTCTGGTATTATCCCCAGTACTTTCATAGGTTGCAGAATGCTTCCCGGAGGTCCCTCTTGTGGCTTATCCGCAACATGGATACAGAAAGAAGCTGCAGTTCAGCAGTGAAAACTGACAAGCTGGATTTCTTAGTTCACCCCCACCATCTCTTATCTCATGAAATATCAATTAGGAAAAACAGTCAAACAGGAACAAATTAGTAACTTCTAAATTAGAAGACATTTGTTTTGTTTTCTAATGAAGAGGGACTGACAAGATCAATTCTTCATTACAATTTAGGCCAAAAATAGCAGCAAAATGGGACACTATTTAAAATCCAATATATTGACAACTCTGCTTTGTCAAGTGTTCTTCCTCCCTTTATGCTCTATAACAGGTAAAAGTCTCATCTTAGGTCTTTTTTTTTTTTTGAGTATAAACACACAGCCTATCAGCAGCAATCAGCTACACAAGTGTTAGAGAACTGCATTTAAAATTTATTGCATTTATTCTCATTTCCATTCTCTCAGTAATAACCTTAAGAGGACTTAATAATATACAAATATGCTTAAACTGCTCTCCACAGGTATTTTTCAGGAACTGGGTAGGTTTATTGCCTTTTTGTGAACACATCTTCAGAATCTTACCATCACAATACTTCATACTTGCACAGCTTTACAAATTCCAACATCTCAGGCATTCCCAATTTGCAGCCAATACCAGGCAGATTAGAAATAACTCCTCACTTAAACAATATACACCAAGTATATTTGACTACACACATTTCATCTACACTATTAACAAAGCGTGCATAGAACCACATTCAATCACACGCACACAAATATGAATAATCAACACTTGCTTTTGTGAGGAAGAGTTAGAAGGGGAATATGAGCATTTGGTTATGCAATGTGCAAGTTCAAGGTCACCCATGCTGTTTGCTACAGCTTGCTAATGCCAGTTTTATTAGAATACCTTATAAGCATCCCCTTCATTCATATTTAATAATTCATGTTATGCAGGCTCACAAGACAACTCTCTAGTTTTAGGAGGCTGACAATACATCAAACCTCATTTGCTTTGCTCAAAGCATGCAGTACCATCTCTAATTTAGCACAAGGTCAGAAAATCCCCTTACTCTGGTTTTGTCAGGCCCCATGCAAGACTGTCAGCAGAGAATATTTTTAATGCAACCCTATAAAAGATGTCAAATACCTACCATGGTTTGTTAGTGTTTCAGCTCTTTCTCCCTCCCTTTCTCCTTTTCCCTCCTCCTCGGTGTCTTTGCTAAGCACTGTTTTGCCTGACAGAACCTCTTCATAAGCCTCTCAGTCCCTTGACAGCTCAAGAGTTCATACAGCCAAGATGCTCTGGGAGTCACTTTCTGTAATTCACCTGCAAAAAGAGAGAAACAACTTGAAAACAGAAGAAACGACATGTTAATTCCACTAAGTGTTCAAAGCAGCACATTAAGTCAAACCACTGATTAAAGCAAGCAGGCTTCAAGATGGGGAGGCAGTCACTGAACCATTTATTCTTGAACGACAAGCAGATGTCACTGTGGAAGGCAACTTTTCGTAATGTGCCCACACGTATGTAACGACTTTCCCATGCCAGTTAGAGCTTATCTCAGTGTGGTTTGTCAGCCACCTGGCAATCTAAGTTTCTGATATGAGGAAGACGGGAAATCCAACATCTCAAATATGCTCTATATGAAACCAGCTCAAGAAGTCTCTATTTTTATGTTGCATGCGCATTAGGAATCAAACACACTCTATTTAATTATAAAAAAGTAATTATCTGTTGAAATCCCCAGTGCAGCCCTCAATCCTGAATGTGTCAGGTGCTGTACAACAACTAAGACTTCAGGTGGCAATAATTGTAAATTTTTATTTAAAAAAAGACAAGCACATTATAACAAACTGAAGATGTAAGACTTATGAGAATGTTCAGCTGAAATCATCCACACCGCCTTTTCTGCCCTTGCACTGCTTTTCACAGCACACAACATTTAGAAGATCCTGCACGAGCAGCCCTCTTGTACTAAACTAGGAAACAAACACCAGCACTGGCAGCATAAGGAACTGCAAATAAATGCTCTGTAAGACAAGAGAAGAGCAGAATAACAGAACAGGTAATGTGAGAGAGAGGAAAGCGTAAGCTCATTGCATAGCAAGATGCTCTAGTCCTTGCAGAAAATTCCTGTTTTCCTTTCGCTGCACATATTGTTGCATCAGCTTTTCAGCAACATTTTGAAGCAATTGGAAGCCCAGTCAGTAAATTTCTGCAGACTGACACATACACTCAAATGTTTTCCTTTTCTCCTGTATGTCGATCCTTCTTCTCTAGCAATATGTTGCATATTGTCTGTCAGAGAATCCTGACATTGTTAGAGATTAAAAGCATGTTTGGCAACAGCAGAGGGATAGGCAAGATGACTTGAAAGCCTTGTAGATGCTTAAACCTCAGGGGTGTGACAGGGAGTAATTAAAACATTGCATCCCATAGAGATTTGAACATGCCAGGAGAAAGGCAACAACAAATCCTGCTTCGCTATTTTCCCAGTTAAGAAGAAATAAATCGGGTTTACAGGACCAATAGCTTTGGCAGCAAGTGCCTAATAGTTGTTCGTATCTCACACCACTGAATTTAGGATATAGAATCGGGTAAAACAAAAAGCAGCCAGAGAAGAATACTGTGCAGGGGCCTGTCTGTTCCAGCAGCTAAAGATTGCCAAGGAAGAAACCCCAAGAGAGTTAAATGCAGTCATACTAAAAATACCTGGGAAAAGCAAGCTAATGAAAACCCTGAAGGACCTCACTTCTTATCACGAAGGCTATATACCCTAACCAAGGTATATTAACACTCTACCAAATTGCTTCCCAGAAGCGATCAAGGCGATGTTCTTTCATAGGACCAGATTCTTCTCTTAAGAGATCCTGAAAGCCAAGCAGGGGCAGCTGGGAGGAAAAATAAGCAAAGATTACTGTTTTGGCACTATCTATTCTGTGAGCTAGTCATAAACTCTTCCACACTTTATAGTGTGCCTTCCACCATCTCCAGAAGCAACCAGGCTCTTTACGAGGTCTTCTTGTTTTGCTTTTCTATAACAATAATATGCTTTTTGAGTCAGCAGATGGCAAGCCAGAGAGACTTTTATGAGACATGTTTCCAGATCACCTATCTATTTCAAATTAGTTCTCTCTTCAAACTAAATTCCAGCTATCTTCACACACTCTTCTTCCCTGCGACTCCTACATTTCACATTTTCAGTTTGCTGTCTTCTCTGGTAACTGTAACTTGGCAATTCCAGGCAGAGAGAAGGGCACTGGAATGTGTTGCTGACTTCAGCATATGCCCAGTACAGCATCTCTAGACTCCAAGCAACACTCCAGCCTGGCCTCCCTCCGAAGACTACTGCAAGCTGTTGCTTATCAGCTTGTACAGTGTATTGAAAGCAGATGGACAAAGATAGCCGGCTGAGCAAATTCTGGTGTTTCAGTAAATTGCTGAGCAGACTGTTGTCTAGAGGGCAAGTCTGCAAACTACCTCACAAGCTCTGGAAACAGACATACCTCAGGGTGCAATTCTGGATGTGCTGAGTGCTTTTCAGTGTTCTTTGAAAATCTGAAACAGAACGAAAATAAATGTTTCACAGCTATGATGAGGGTTAATCTTCTACTGGACAGATGAAGCAAAAACACCAACACCTCTCAATACTCTGCCTTAAGCAGGTAGTAACCACCGTGTTTTCAAGACAGGTTCAAGTTTCAGTGACAAGTATAAGTTGTTGGACAAAGGTATTTACGAGTTCGATTCTACCTGCCCTTTTTCTCAGCAGTCAGTGGCTAAGGTCAGGGCATATACAGCTGAATTACAATGGGATCTTTATAATAAAACTCAGAAAGCTGGGAAAAAAAAAAATCCTGAAAGTTGAGTTGAAGCTGATATATGATGTCTTTCAAGTCATTAGCATCCTAAGAATATTTCACAGAAATGCACACAGGAGTGAAAACCTAATATAGTTCAGACTTTGAGAGAAAATTTTCAATAGAAGCACTAAACAGGAGGGAGTTTACTATAAAAGTGCAGACACAATATACAGAACAAAGTACATTTGACAACATGCAGAATTAAATTAAGGAAAACTAAAATCAAATCTGCTCCAACCATATGGACTAAGGCAGCAGAGCATAGCTCAGCACCAAACACATCAGAAAGCATTATGTGAAGTGAGCAGCAATTCCATAAATCCAACAGCCTCATTTTACTACCAGGCTATAGCAGGATATTTGTCCCTGCATCCTCAGGGAAGTAGCAGCTGATGCCCAGACTAAAAAGCACAATATTAAAATGCACGGTTGTCTTACCCAGGGGCTGCCACCCACACTTGCAAGAAAATTTCCTGGAAAAGCTACTAGCACTGCCAAGACCTTGGCAACCTTGACAAAGTTGCTTTACCTCTGCATCATGTGGCCCTAAAGTGTAAAACAAGACTAAATACTGTCTCCAAACCAGGTCACAGAGGAGATGAGTAGAGTCTGCAATGTGGTTTAATGTCACTGGGGATTTGACACATTAGAAATGTTATTAAAAGGCCATGACAGTCTAACAATGTTTCCATTAAACATCCCATCCTTCACAGAGGAAGTTTATGCTTTGGCACAAGACAAACAAGGAAAAGAATTTCAGATGAAGCCTTTGTAGTAGGATATATTCCTGCATCTAGCAGTTGTGTTCCCAAGGGACAGACATTTAAACAGCCAGAAGTAATGAATATGCTTAGCTACCTTTGAGTGCCTGTGAACAGAAAAGCGAAAAAGCAGGAGAAACAGGTACTTGCACGCCATAGGGACTGAAACGTAACACCAGAATCAGGGAGCTATAAGCTTCTAGAAAGGAGACAGGAACTACGTTTGCCATCCTGGTATCCCCTCGCAGCACAGAGTAGTGCCTTGTATGGAAGTGTTACCGGTGCAACAGAGAAGAGGAAGCCAGGGTCACTGGACTCCAGTCCTCCAAACCCCCACTTCAGTGAGCTGCCGTTTAGGCACCCAGCCAGGCCAAGTAGAATACCATGAAAATTGGTTTTAAATGCTACATCAAGAAGGCACATGCCAATAATATTCAGCTGAATCATTAAAAACACCCTCCACCCTCCTAATCTACCCTTATGCCAGCATCTGCCCATGAGAACTACAGTTTACAGTGTACACCACCCTAAGACCACTCAAAGTTTATGTTAACAGAGCAGCAAGGACAACTAAGGTTGCTAATAACAAACCAGTGAGTATCTAACACAGCCTGAGGTGTATCAGACACAATAATAGAAAAGAACTGGAATTTATATCCTTTTTTGTTCTTTTAAAAGTCAGAATAAGAGGTTTGCAACTTTAAATTGCAAGTTTATTTTAACTTCTGCTTTGCATTCAGGAGACAGGTAATTTTTCGTCACACTGTATAAAGTGCTGCTGAAAATATGTTGTGTTTTTCTGCAGTATAATTTTATTGCTGGCCTTCTGCCAAAAGTCTTTCTGGCAGCATCTCCCACAGTTGGAATCTGTGTATCTGGGTCAGAAAAGACAAGCCGCTTTTCAGAACAGCTCAATACATTTGGCAGAGATGCTGATATTATAATTGAACTCTTTCAGCAATTCTTTTTATGATGTACCCAGACACCAAACAAAACAAGATCTGCAATGTTGATTAATGTCAAAATAACTGACAGAAAAATATCAAAATAGTTTTCCCTCATGTTAAAAGTATCAACAAACTGAGGGGAACAGATAAGAAATACAATTCATGAGGATTCAGTGAGGAGCATAGGGCAGAGAAATCTGCAAAGTATGACTGACCTTCTACTTGTGTAGGTATTTACTATTTTAAATCCGAACTCCCTGTACAGAACTGGTTTCTTCATTCTTCACCACCATAAGAAGAGAAATCCTAGCCATTCACAACCATATCAGCATTCTGTAAAGAAGTGCAATTGTAACACCGGGACACATATTTAATAAGATTCAGACTGCTTCCAACAATATGCTCAGCATTCAATTTCACCTGGAGACTGTATACTCATAGGAGTTTTATTATTTTCCAAATAATGCAATTCCTGGCAAAGTTGCATCTGGGTTAGCCTTTAGAAGACTGGAATCTTCCAGCCAAATGAATAATTACAAAGCAACACTACAGTTAAAAACTGGAAAGGTACTTCCTCTGGCAAATTCTTACACTTCATGCAACAAATACTTGAGTCTAGTACTATTCCTGTCTGTTCAGTTCTCACAACATTTGCAAAAAAAGGCTCCTGTGCTCAGAAACCTCTTAGGAGCAGCCTCTGTCAGGTAGCCCCGACACCCAGCTTTATCAAGTGCCAAAGACGGGTAGGCACATACTTGATAAACAGATCTGGAACCACGGCATCTGTGATCACCAGAACGGAGGAATCCAAGTCATCTCCAGGGTCTAGAGCTCTGACAATGCTCACAGTGCAAGGAAAGCAGCTGCCTGCTTGTCAGTGTGGAGGAAGCTACTGAAAGAGCTCCTTAGAGAGAATTCAGCTGTGCCAAGGATGACAGGCATGGACAGAGAACTTGGGGACCCTTGGTTCAAAGATGCAACAAAGCACTTGCAACTGAAAATGGGTGAACACATGGATTCACCTCCAGGTGGTAGAGCAAGGAATGAAAAAACAGCCAAAATAAGTCACACTGGTAAAGGAATTAAAGAAGTTGAAGAATTAAAGACAAACAATCAGTTAATCTAGATTAATGTGTTAAGGTAAAAGGAAACAGGGATGTGCACAGCATAGCTCATTTTTAGCTCCTGGAAAGAGCGTGAAGAAAAGATGGTCTAAGGGGAAATCATCACTAGCTTAAGAGGAAGGCTAAAAAAAGGAACACAGAGGCAGAGTGTGAGCATATATACAATCATTTGAAGAATAAAATGCTGTATTTTCTATAGAACCACACCATCCAATCTCAGAAAGAAATATACATTAGTGGAAATAACTGCAGATATCAAATTATAATGTATAACAAAGAAAAATAGTTTTGGAAGGAATATAAATCCTTCTCCTTTAGGATTTAAGCTACTGTTCACTACTGAGGACAGGAAGATATACCACCAAACTGCCTAAGTGGTTTTCAGAGCAGCACACCAGTTGCAGTCCTCAAGGTGTTTTTTACCTATATCTCTCTCCAGATTTTTATATGGCCTCATGTTCCCTGGCACCTGCACAATACCCAGCACACCAGTCACAGCTAGTGCTACAAAGGGTCTCTAATGAAAAAATTTTGAAAATACCTTCATCTCTTGGCATGGGTGTCAAGATACAAGACTGAGACGAGACAGACCGAGTGCAAAAAAGAATTAAAAACTGGCTGTTGACACTTAAATAACAAATCGACACATGAACATTAACAGTTTAATGCATTTCCTGCTCAACCAGTCAGAAACATCCAAAACAGAATTGCTTGTAAAACTGAGCACTACAGAAAACAAAACATCTTAAAGGGAGCACTTCTTGGCAGGTGTCTTAAAAAAATAAAATTAAATTTAAAAAAAAAAAAAAATCACAGATTAGATAGTACATAAATAATTAATAGCAAAGTATTCATTTGAGACAACGCAGAAACCACCACTGGATTCTCAATGTCTGTGAAATGTTAAAGTGATTTCTGACTTCCAACATCCTAACGTAGGCATTCCTGCTCTTCTGGCTAAACTGGACAATGGAAACCTGATGCTATTTTGCAGTACACACCCGTTTGTGAAGCAGTCATAATTCGACATCCACATTCAAAATCATCCGAAATTCATAACACGGACTACATTCATTTACAGTTGAAGAATTAACTAAATTAATAAAAAGGATTACATTACACTGAAATGACATTCACCATCTGCAATGTCATTTTTCCAGAGACAGAGCTGGTTTAAACAAAATTCTGGATCTTTGCCTGAAATTACATCACATTCTCCTAAAGAGAATCACAGTTCTACCTCCTCATCCACACTGTGCAGTTTAGTGCCATGCTGGGCTTCTCACCACCCAGGCCTTGTCCTGCACTCACATCCCAACACTAAAGCTTTATAGACCTTCAAACTCCTTGATACTTTCCATGTCCATATCATTTGTGTCTGCTCCCTTACCTGCAAGGTTTTCTTTGCTCCAGAACCACAGTGGGAAGCAGCCACAATGTTTAAGAGATTAAGAACAGGGACATTCCTTCCCTAGCACCCTTCAGCTTAACTGAAATAGCTGCAGTGCCCCAGTTTTCTTTCCTGCTATGATTCATATCCCATAGACTGCAGGTTGACCTAAGCTGCAGCCTACCAACTAACGACATTTGACCCACTCAACCAGGATGGGGAAAAGGCCACCAAGATGCCACTCTCCCACCAAGAAGAATGTGTCTTCTACAGAACTGTGAGGCCAAAGGCATACACGTGGAAAAGGCTGGAAATCATGGCGTTCCCTCCCTATGTTGGTACTAAATAAAATTAAAGAGAGACTGGAGAACAAACTATCCTACAGTAAAACTAGATCTGCTTTATTGGTGGTTTGCACTTTTCATCAATTCCATGAGGCAACAGCAAAACACATTTGCTCTACTAGCTGTTCCCTGTTCTGCATCTCAAGCTAATACGTATCTTGGTCATTAGTAAGATAAAAGCAACATGGATCCTAAACCTCTGTGTTGTAAATAAAACAAATTTAGTAATTTTTTCTTACAAGTAATACAATGTAAATACTATGCTTGAGAGTCACGTTTTTCTAATGTTTACATAAAGTTTCAATTGCAGAGTATTAAGAAGTTTTTAAGAATAAATGCTATCCTTCTGACCATAAATTTCAGCAACCCTTAATGGTGAAATTTAAGCAAGTTTCTCCCCTAGAACTGCTTCCCTGATGTCAATATGTAAAGAAGCTGGCATTTTCAATATTGCAAATCCGTACTGGCTACTGTGCACATCTGCCTTTCAGCCAGTTTAAACATTCATGACTCTCCACTTTAATGCATTTTCTAGTATGTCAGTCTTGCTGCTTCAGTGACTTTTTTTTTATTATTATTTAAAGAGAGAAGATTTAAAAGGATTTGGAAAAGACGACCACTAGACTCTGCAAGTATTGTGCAAAGAGCTCTTGTGCTCTCAGCCAGTACACATCCTCCATCAGACTTCTACCACGTTTTAGTTCCACTATGACTACTGAACCTACAGGTTAATTTTTTACTTCCTGTCTAATTGGCTATTTTGTCAAAGAACATCTTGTCAAAGGTTCTAGGTTACTAAAAGCTTCTTTAAGGGTTTTTTCTTGCCATCTCTCATCCATCCAACCCTGTTATTTTCAGTTTGTTTCTCTCTTATTCTCCTGTGTCTTAGATTATTATTTCCAGGGAAGTCTGAAGCTCAATGTGAGAACATGTAATGCCACAGAAGCGTCTGAAACAAAATCTGTAACTATGATCTTAGGCTCTTTTGGAAACAAAAGCCTCCTCTTTTGAAACACTCTTCCTTCACAATGCTGCAGATAACCCGTACAGTCTCACCAGCCCAGAGGGGCAGAACCCTGTCTGTTGGCTGCTGCACCACTCAGGTCTTCAGTCCTACCTGCAAGGGCTCACTGCAGCCCTCAGCAGGCACACCACCCTCAGCTACAACAGAACGGAACCTGCAGTTTGTTTAATGAACATCTTCCACATGACTGACTTGGAATTGGTTTTATAAGTCATTCACACAAAAAAGAGGGGAAGGGAGAATTTTTAGTAAATTGTTTCTAAAAAGCCCATGTTAAAAAAAAAAACCCAGTATTCAAAGCCAATGAATCAGTATTATTAATGGAAGCATTCAGAGCAAGAAGAATGGCAGAAATACTATCTGCCAGGCAGAAGCTACCAAATTTGATTCAGAATATAGTACAAGAACCCCTACAACAGAAGCAACGGGGATATCTCTCTAGGGAAGAGTACCCTGGCTGCCATCGATTTTCAGCCTCAGAACGCAGTTATTCACTTCAAACGTACGATAACCCTACCAAAAGATTTGAATCTGTTTATTCATGAAAGCTAGCAATGATATCCATAATGAAGTAAAAGACAACACCACACCAACACGTTAGATGGTAGAGAAAGAACTGTTGGTCTGACATTAGTGACGTAAGTCCACTATTTGTGTCTTGAACAAGATTTTTTAGTAGAAAGTCCTAGCTTGGCTAACAGGAAGACAAAAAGTCACAAACATACTTGGAGATTTACAAAACTAATATTAAAAAAACCTATTCCCCTGGAAAACCATAAGAGTCTAAAAATATTTTAAAGTGGCTTAATCCAGCATCTTCTTGCCTCAGCAGATCTACCCTGCATGCATGTGCTGTCAGATCTGCCAACTTCAGTTGCAAAACTCATCTATTATTCTTCTCTCCAGTTAGCACAGCACAGCTATGTAGAAGGAAAAAAAAAAAAAGACAACTTTAGCAGGGACCACCAGCAGCGGCAATGCTCAGTTTGAAGACCACAAGCTAGGTTGCAAAATTAATTTCTCAGTGTAAGTTATATCTGTCAGTCTCATCCTTAGGAACTTCCTGAGACAAGTAATGAATTCCACAGCCTTTTTTGTTTGCTTATTATTAATATGATATTGAAATAAAAAAGTTAGCAAAATTATGTTTAGGTGTCTGTAGCACTATATTCTCCAATGTCTTTGGAGAACACAACTGTAAGTAAGTGATCTTGAACTTGAGAAGTTACATTCCATTTTTTTATCTTTTGAATTTCAAATAAAATCTGGGGGAAAAAAGAAGCTATCAGTATTAATCGGCCAATCCACCTGGATGTCATTTTTAAGAACACGGACACAACTTTGTTGGTTTGGTCTCTTTTCTCTAAATTTCATATAGGATTATGAATTAGTTTAATCCCTCTTCATAGATAACAATGTCATCTCTAGTGTGCCACTTTACTCACAACACCATGACACACTTAGTTCTTCATTTGTTAGTAGAAGGCTTCCTCAGTCTTTGCCATTCACCACTGTTTTCTTTACATCAAGTAATCAACATCATACCTTGTTCTCCCTGTCAACGTTAAGCAACACACCGCTGTTTGTGGAGGTTAATAACATGACATCCAGGTTAGGAAACAGAAGTGTGTGATAGCAAGCTGTTGCAACTCCAGCGTAAAAGAGGGTGCAGACCCATTTTTCTCTGAGGGAAGCAAGCAGACTGTGCAATCAATAGCAGCATTCAAAATGCTCTCAGCTTTGCAGGGAGATCAATTTACAACAACAAAAATCTCACTTTCTCCCCAAAGCTCACTTCATACACTATAGTTGCTAAAAGCAACACTTGAAATTACTATCAGGGGAAAGACTAGAGAAAAACAATCTAAGTTAGTTTATTTTGGGCCATTAACTGCATTTTGTGTCTAGCCACTTCAGTTCCCCCGATAACAGGAAGCCTGCTGTTCCTAAAAGCAACATTGATGGGATTTATTTTATTTTTCAAAAGAAGGTGCACTTGGAAAGTCACGACGTGTCAGGGTAGGAGAGTGCACAGTTCAAGATGCAGAAGACAGGATCCAAACCAGACTTAAAAAACAGCTACTATATAAATTGACTGTATTCTCCTAAACTGGGCAATAGGATATAAAACCTTTCATCCCTCAGTGAGAAGTTATGAGGAAGCTAGATTAGAGTCTTAACGTTTTTATTGTCCCCTTAGCCACCTATGTAAATCTGTGTCCATGTCACACCACCATCATTATTACAGGATACCACAGCAAGGAGAACAAGAACCAAAGGGACATGAACATTGAACTCTGCTCTTGTCAGCACAAAAAACCTGCTTGGTTTTCACAGTCTAAAACTATACTTTTAGTGGTAAAAGAATGTCAGATTATAATGCCTTCAATCTAGCTTATTCCACAGTTCAAACAAGATTCAACTCAAAAAACTGAAACTTTTGTGTTCATGAGAAAAATCCTTTAAAAAAAAGTACAAAGATGTGTTGCTTTGTGCACTGAAAGAGCACTTGCTTCGGCTGTTTTACGAGTTCTTCTATTCACTTTGCACGGCTCCTCTATTGTGGAAACAAAAGTCTCTGTATTGGGCCTTCTCAGGGATATTTGGAAACTCCTACACTTAGTGCAACAGAGTGTTCAGAGGCCAGTAAGAACTGTTTTTAAAAGTTAGTTCATCATTAATTAACTGCAGAAATACATGAAAGAAAACAATAACAAGGTGAACATTCTTCCAAAGGCTTTTTGCTTGTTTTGAGAGAAACAAAAAGGAAGTCGTTAAACCTAGCTAACACTTTTTTACTTAGCATTTTGCTCTAAAGCATTTAGAACTCATACACTGCAGGACCAGGAAAAGAATGCCAGAGCCACCAGTGCAGAACTCTCAACACAAGAAAAGGTTGTCCCTGAAATTCAGTGAACAAATACTACCAGACAGTTTCATGCTTTACCGAGACAAAATCCACAAGTTAAATTTAGAATGATGATTTCTGCAGGCACTCAGATGTTTCTGTTCTAAATTTTTTAGAAACTGCAAATTAGAACTTGGCAGACTTTAAACTGACCCAGCATGTGTCTTCTGTAATCCAAATCATATTCTGTCCTATTACTCTGCAAAACTGTTAGGAAAAAAAATCATGTTTTTCAACGCATGGTTTCAGACAAGTGACAGAGACATTCCATTTATCTCTGTGCTAAGAACAAAACTTCAGTGTTTTTTCCTCTTGGAATACCACCATGAAAATTAAAAGCTAATAGAGGAATCAAAGTTATCTCCATTGGAGAATAAGCACAGTTTGCTGAATAACACTACCTACATAACTGTATTAACTCAAAGTGGTTGTGGTAATTTTTTTCCATTTACCATGGGGAGAATATATCGCATTTCTAGAGACTCTGATCTCATTCTTAAATACTGCAACTGGATACTCACCAAAGTATGCAGGTGTCACCAAGCTGTTTTGTGGAAGCAATGGGCAACCCCTGCAAGTTCACTAGCACTGTCTCTGCAGCCAATGAAGAGATTAAGGTTTTCTGCAGCACCATGAACAATAAATTGAATGAAACAGCTCAGAGATTACAAACCAAAGAAAACTGGGAAACTACTTCTCCATGTACCGGTAAACAGACAGTACTATCCAACATTCCATTGCTAACCTGTGGGAGATAGCAATCTTCAGGCTGGACTTAACAGCAGCGACTAAAAAACATTACTCAGTCTCTTCCATTTTCATTGCAATATCAAGCTTCAATGTGCTTTTATTAGCAAAAAAAAAAAAAAAAAAAAAAAAAAAAATCAGACCTCAGCTACACACACAAGAATTTCACAACACTTCATAAACATTACTTCTCCGATTGCTGTAATAGGTGTAAATGTTATGCTCTTTGCATTTAGAAGAGCCTCCATTGCCCAATGACTTAATTGACTTGCCCAACGCCATAGTAATTCAGTGGTAGGACTTGGAAAATTAGTTAGTTTTTCATTTACTATACACACCAAGCATGGAACATGCTCTCTCCCCCCCTTTCTAGCTTTCCACCCTTTACTTAGGCTTCTTTAGTTTAATTTGAACAGACACTGCATTGCTGGCTGCTTTTGCTATTCAATCTCTCCCTCATAGGACCACAGCCATCCTTCACAAGCCAGCTTGGCAAACTGTCATAGTAAATGCTTGACAACAATTACCTGTAGATTCATGAGATTCAAATTAGCAATTCAATATCTGAATACGGTGTGATTAAACTCAGGAATCTAATTCAGAATGTGTCCTATTTTCAGGCATCAATTTTTTTTAAGAACTCCACTCTTTTTAAAGTCAAACTGACATGGACTCATGAACCTTTTGTGTCTTTTTCAGAAGAGGACAATGGAGTTCCTCTTTTGTTAGGCAGCAGGACACACACAGTCTGTTCTCAAGAAGAACAGGAGCCAGAAAAATAAGAGCATTTCAGGACACTAGCAAGGGACCTGAACCATTCTGCAAGATAAGGGGAAGCTTTATGGCCCTGCTCTATAAAGCAGCCCACTCCTCAGCATTGAGCATCTCACTCTGGACACCAAATTCTAGCATATCATTTGGTTTCGAAGAAAAAAAAAAAAGCAAAGGCAGTTGTGTTTGCCACTTGGCATTTCTAAAGCTCTACGTGGCATAGGAGCAGGCTATGGAGGATAAGGAAGTTCATTCTTCTCTCTCAACAAACAAACAAACAAAAAAAATCAACCAATCAAGAAAAGCCAGCCTTCATACTAGATATTAGATAGCCATCTAAAACACCCAAAAACAAATGAAAAGGATGGAGGGTCTGACAGCATCTCTCTTACAAATCAGAAAAGAAATTGGCAGCTCCTGGATGACCAGGAGTGCATGTCATCACTTCCCCTGCCTGTACCCAAATCACACACCTCAAACAGTAGTTCTTCAATTGTCCCCACACTAAGCTCCAGCCATCTAACAGCAGTTTATCATTTCTGTGAGTTCACTCAGGATGCTGACTTTGATCCTAGATCTGTTGACAAGGCGACTACAGAGTGTGTATTTCAATATGATGATCCCTACAATAAGCCCAACTCTGCCAAAAGGCCACTTTTCATCCCTATTGATGCTACTTTTTCCTCCTTCTAACCCCATCTTCTCTTAGGCTCCTAAGAAACAAACAAAAGAAAAGCAAATGCACACATGTAACAAACAGGTACTGCTTCCCTTCGGCTTCATGTGTTCTAGATGTTTGGATCTCCAGGCAAGCAGTTTTGTCTCCTGTACAGCAGTTTTGTCTCCTGTACAGCAAACACAGAGATGTCTAAAAGCTATCGGCTCTTCTCCTTCTCCCATACTAGTCTTAACAGCTACCCTGTTTAATTGCTTCTGTGCTGGAATATCTGCAAGCTGTTCTTGTGCTGCAGCACTCAACTGCTACAGAGAGACTGGCAAGAGGAAACCCAGTTTTGCGCTACTGCAGACTGGAAGCACTGCAATGTGGAAGAACAGCACAGAAGGCCGTATCAAACAACCCTGCATGAGTTTTGCCTGCTCTCCCCCTTTGCTCCAACCTCCCCATTCTTTATATATCAGGAAGAGAACAGCAAGTTTTTGCAACTTCATGACAAACTTAGAAGATATTTTTCTTTCTCAACAACTGCAGCCAAAAAACATTTTTCGACCTTTTCCACACCAACAACCTTCTCTCTACACACTTCTGTGAATGAACACTACAGAGTCCTTTTACAGTATAAAGACTGTCAGGTTTTCTGATCCATTCCAATATTCCGAAATATGAAGAAAACTTAAGACTGTATTTTGTGCATGCGTATTATCGAACTACTATCCAAACTATCAACACAGATACTACACATGCACACAAAAAGACTTTTTCAGGAGATACTCTATTCTAACAAAGTTTGGAATATTTTCAGTTGGAAGGGACTGACAACAATCATCTAGTCCAATTGCAACACAAGAGGAGCACAAATAATGGAAACGGAGCAAGGAAAAGGCAAGAGAGGGGAAGTACAGCAAATCCCTGTACTCCTCAGCTCTCAGCCAAAATTCAGTCTTCTACGTACTGTGCATAAGACTTGCTACTGTACTGTGTGATGAGGGTAAAGAGAACTCATTGAGACAAGGTGCACCTGCTAAAACTGGCAGTAAAACCAGTCGACTACTGCAAATCAGTAGTGCCCAGTGCAAACAAAGCAAGTCTTTGTTTTTCTGGCACAAGAGAACTCCTTTACTGCAAGTACCACATACAGATCAAACATTTACAAGCAAAAGAAAAGAAGCTAGCTAAGGGATTTATATTAAAATAAAGATTACAGATCTCAGTGTGAAAGAAAACAATAAATGTACCAGTGAGTCCCATGTCCAGACAAGCTCTCCTCAAGCAGTTCTTCCTCTGAAGGAGAACTGCAAGGAGACAGCCTAAGCCAACAGTTTCTACAGCAACTGTAGAAGCACCAGTACAATGATATTCAAACCCTGCAGTAACCGCAGAAGCATCAGTAAATGGATACTCCACATACTGAAGGAACATTTGACAGTTTCACCTGGACTCTCTTACCTCACTGGGCAACTCATTGATCCCAATCAGCTTAGCTCAACTCTGTATTTGCCTGTTTCTCCGCAAACTCTTCTGAATCCTCTTTACCCTTGATATTCTTTCAGTACACTTGTTCCCCTCCAAAATTTCATGGAACTCGACACAGCCATCACAGAAAGTTTTGTAGACATGGTGCTGGAAGGATGACCGACATCATCCTGTAAGGGAGAGACCACCTGCATCTTTGTATGGTGCTGCTGCAACTTCTCACTGAGGGTGGAATGCTGTTATGACAATGACACTATTATGTTGCATTACTAAAAGCACACTTGGAAGTGCCTCAACGGGAACCAAAACAGAGGTACGTTACTAACCAACTACCCACAAAAAGCAGATCCGTTTGTAACATGCGGTTATTTTAACACTAATGCAGAATCCATATTAAGGAACACAAAATATTGCACCTATGCACTTAGTAAGTTTTTCAACGAAGAACTGTAATTTATTGAAGAATGTTTAGGGCAGGCCATATCTCATTTCCCTTTTAAGAATCTGCTTTAATAAGTCACAGTGCCTCAACAGTCGCAGCTTTATCAGTAGTGCCATATAAGCACTCTTTGCAAGAGTTTTTTTCTTAACTCTGCAGTCTTACTTTGTTTCACACTGAAACTTGGCATGAAACTCAGGCTCCTGACCCACAGCAAGAAGTTAAACAACATTGCTCATTTGTTTTTAAAAGGGTCAGGAAGCCTCCAGTTTCAGGTTCTTCAGCGTTCAGGGTGGAGGGGAGCAATATATAGTCACAATTCAGGAACATTCAGTATTCAACCTCTGCCTGCAAAGAACAGGGTTAATCAGAGAACTGTCAAAGATGTGCTCTGTAAACTGCTCTTATTATTGGTTTATTACATGAGGCCACATCCACAAAAACAGATTTTTGGTCAAGAGTTCACTACTTATATAATGCTGACTCCCAGCTACCCGCTTTCAACAATATCCTTTATCTCATGGGCTAACAAAAGGAAAAGTGACTGAATTCCCCCCCCCAAAAAAAGCAGATAAAGCAGACTGTATGGAAATAATCTGCAAAAGAATCTTATTCCCACACTAACGTTAGTAGAAAAGAAACATAAAGACGAAAATATTTTGTTTTTATTTTTGTGCCTTTTATCATGATTGATTCAAATAGTACCATCACTATTTAGATGGTGACAGTTGTTTTTTCTAAAATGTGAAGTACTATGATATCTAAAGTGGAAAAGTATCTTATAAGTTGTTAAAGCATAAGCATGCAAAGAAGACTTCTAGATCAAATTTATTCCTTAGCAGGCTAGTTTTGAAGGAGTAAAGAGTACAGTTCCAGCCAACCATCTTTTAATACAAAGTAATATAAAAAATTATTTATTTAGCAACTACGAACAATGTCAGGTTTCACATAATTTGCTAAGACTGATAATTCAACCAAATTTTTTAAATTGTCGAAAATACCCCAGTTACAGGAGGTTCTTGCTCGCCTCCAAGGTGGGAGTCATGATTCTTTTCTCTTACACAAATTTAGACAACTGTGTTCTCTCTTCAGCCTCCTGGCCATCTGTAGAGATGAGGAGGTGTGTACAGATGTGGGCTCAGAGCAGTACAAGCTACTTCTCTGAGCTCATATTTTTGGCAGTCACCAATTTCACCTTCACCCACCAGAAGCAAAGAAGTTATCAGCCTTGTCTCCCCCCCACCTTCCCAGTATTTGCCTTTCTTCCTGGCTTTTCTAGAACACTTGTCACCGTATCTACCAGAGTACATTTATTACTGGTTTTAAAATAACAGTTTTTAAAATAACAGAGGGAAACATTTCAGGTCTTTATAGGGGAACTTCAGACACGAAGAAACGAAATTGTGCGGTAAATCAGTGGTGGAACCTGAAAAGGGGCCAAATGCTCCCCTAATCAATACTTTCAGTTTAATCACCAGACCTCCTTCACTGGATCACAGTGTTGCTCTGTGCCTGGTATTAAAGAGTTTACTTACTGGGCTTTTTACCAGTTTCCAGTTTTAGAAGGAATGCTCACAATTATTCTGGGCTTGACTGCAATGCACATGACATAACATGTCCAGTTACCATGCATAAGAAACACTGCATTTCAAGTCTACAGGGGCCCAGTGATACACCTACCCCTCTTTAAGGTCATCCAAATGGCATAGCTGATTACTGTAAAGAAACAAATTAAGTCTCTATATGATTAACGACTTGGACAGCACGACCGGGTAACCAAAGAAGCCCTAATCTATTTGTTAAGTCCAATTACCTAGATATCAAATCAAGAGATCATGAAGCATTAGGATGTTGAATAGCTGCTTACTAAACACTTTTAGCTCTCTGAAAAGATGGCAATCACTAAGAATCTATGACATGGAAAATGCTTTCATCAAAGCAGAGATGGGGAGAAATCAGTTCTTGGGCATTTATGTTTTCCTCTCATCTTCCATAGAGCTAAACCAGCTATCAGAGTGAAGGGAAAAAGATTAGCATTAGAAGTGGAAGAGGAGTAGAAATCCAAATGTTCTAAGTCTCTGTACCATATGCATTTACAAAATAATTCGAGCAGATATCTGAGGTAACATCTGAGATCTCACTTCTCAGTCTAGCAAAGTCAAAAGTCTGTGAGGCAAATAAGATGAGCCCAAGCTCCTTCACTTTAGTTAGAGTCCAGCCGCCAGCTCCAATAGGTTCTCAGGATTTCAGTGTAGTTTACTTAAGGAGAAAAAAAAAAAATCTCCAGTTCTCACTGCACTTATTGTTCAGGAAAGGAACTGCAGAAGCCAAGAACTGAGGCCATACAATTTTTTCTTTCTCTTTGTTTCAGGGTGTTTCAGTTACATAACTAACATTCATCTAAAGTACTGCTAATTTACATTAACAGAAGACCCCACCTAGGCACACTTTTTATGTCTCTAAATAAAAAGAAAAAAGAAAAAAAAATTAGCCAGTGAGATTTCTAGAATCCACCTCCATAGTAAAGTACAATCCAACCTGAAATTTCTCTTCCTAATCTACTCTAAAGTCAGTCCAGGCTTGGCTCTGGGGTGCACAACTACCACAATATAGGATATTACAGGGCTAAACACTTCCCAGATTTTCATGGGTACCTTCCAATCCTCAATCTTCTCTACAAGCACTTTATAGTCTTCCATATCATCCTTTATGGATTCCTTGCAACCCCTTCATTTCAAGTATCTTACTTGGAGCTCCATGTTCGCTACTTGTCCCATCATACCTCAGCTTTCCAGTGGCTGCGTGTATTCTCCGGTACTTCACTCCTGAAGACACACGCTGTACACCTCCAGCTCCCCCTTCTATTCCAGAGTCTTTTCCATTAAAGCAAATATTCAAAAATTGTCGTATTATACATATGGAAATCAAGCAAAGTAGATAAAGAAAGTAGAAAAGTACTAAGCACGTAGAGGGTCAGAGAGCAAACTACAGCACCCCATAACCAGAGAAAAAGAGCAAGTTTCCATATGCAAAGAGCTGCCCCTTCAGCACAGAAGTATCAAATATAGTAATAAGTGACTAGTTTTTCTTCTTGTCTTCGTAGTGGAAAATTGATGTCTTCACCCAGATTCAGCATCAGTTACACACCTATCAGAACATCACACAGCTTCCTCACGGCATAGCTGGAAAAACCAGCCACGCAGGTTGTGCTGACTGCTACCGCTCCCCCCGGGCTCAGAGCTGCAGAAGCACCACAGCCAGGCTGCACTTCTCACCAGCTCCTCGCCATGCCCAGGACCAGATAATTAACACCACATAAATAGCTGTTATCTAAACCCAACTCCAAAATTGATTAAATGTTAACACACGTTAGTCAGCACTTTCAGATCCACTGATAACATGTTACTTGTTTCTATGGTTAACAAAAACATCCACAACCTAATCCCATTCATCTTATCTACATAAGGTTACACCGTTGGACCATTTATGATCATGCTATGTACTATAAAAGAAACACAGTACCAGCTTCACTTTTGATCTCTGTCCTATGGGAGTCAGCTAACTCAAATGTCTTTTTTTTTTTTTTAATACAAGTTGTAGTCTGTTTTTTAAATTGACTGATTTGTACCATCTTAAGTGCACACTTTCACCCGGTCTCCAGGTGATATGTTTAGCACAACCATTCAATGTTTTACTAAGCAGGCTGTAAAAAGACCATTTAAGTTAAATACCTTCTTTATTCAGGTATATACCAGCTAGCAACTTTAAGAACGTCACCTATTTCAACAATGGCAACTAAATTCAGTGGGGTGCAGCATGCTGGCTTGTTTCCTTGCTGAATTTTGTACACTCTTTTTAAAGAGCAAGGATGAGGACATTCAAGAGAGATATCATGTTTATGGAAAAGGTTAAATAGCCTCATGGTAACAATGCTTTGACTGCTACACCATAACAAAAAACAAAGCCACCCAACGCCCTGCAACAAATAATGAAAATTTTTATGTCTCCTCTGAGATTAACCATGACTTATCAAAATCCACTGTTACAGCACCCTCCTCCTTTAAAATATAGAATAAAAAAAGGTATATCCATTTTGCAGTATCATTGGATAAACCATTTTGTGGCAAAAATCTCACTGGAGGAAATCAGCAGTGCTCTGTGCCCAAGAAGATCCTGCTCGCAAGCCTCAAGTCTCCTCAGCCTCCACGGTGACTGCTTTGCCAAAGCTCATTTCTAGAAACGTGCAACACTTGTTTCCAAACCAGCTTCAAAGAGCTCGGGCATCCGGGCTTCACACGCACCTCTGTGTCTGTTTATGCTTTTCCAGGAGGGCAGGTACTACCAGCTGAGAAATATGATAAGGGGAAGATTTTGTTTAGGATCAACTGAGTTAATCCAATAGCTTGGGAGAAACATTTCCACATGTAACATCATACCTGTGTCTCAGAGAATACTAAAGACGCTTCAAGGCCCAACACTTAAAACACTACGCCAATGATCAAATTTGCTGTATTACCAGTCAAACAAGAAATGTGTTTAACAAAAGTGTTTCCCCCCCAAGAATCAGAGGAAATAGAGAAGTAAAGGCCTCTAAAATCAACTTGCCCTTTTCTGCTCCTACTACGGGGCAATTTCTAAGAGGCAACATCAGTTTCTCACCATTTGAGTTCATTTACTGTCAAGCCAAATGCCAAGTTCTGCTTCAATCATTGTTTCACTTCTTCAGCACTCACTACATCAAAGTTTAAGGTCTAAAATCTTAATTGATTATGTTTTCTAAGATTTCTTCAAGTTCTGTGATATCTCATGATTACCCACTAGTAAGAGTATTCTTCCCAACCAGATATTCAAACATTTAGTTTTTCAATAAAGTCAATTTAAAGTAAATGCACAAAAAGAACAAGCAGCAGCAAAATTTTATTTACTGATAGCCAGACACACCCCAATTTTATTTTTAAGCATATAATTAAGAGCAATTTCATTCCCCTATGTAGATATTACATAAAAGATAAACATTACTGTAAGAAGAGCTTAGTACTATTGGTACACAAACCTTATGACAGATAAATTAGAGCCTAGTAAACCAGCATATAATTTACATTTTGTTATGTCAATCACAAGTAGCATCTTGAGGCTCTTAAATAGTATGCCAAACCACAACGTAAGAGAACTAATTTAAATCAACCCATGTGGCAGGATCACTTAAGTTTCCACAATCCAAGAGATCCCCTAAAATGAGTTAGCAACTGGATTTTGCAAGATTATTCCTCTTCAATATCCATTAACACCTTTAATTTACCAGCACGTTATGAAAATATTTTACTACAAGAGTGTCATAAAGTTTTGCATGGTTATAGAAAGAAATGAATGAAGTAAAACAACAAAGGCATGGGTTTTAATAATCCATGGCCTTTACTACTTGGGAAGCCCATCAGTAAATGTGCAGGTGGCCCAGTAACGCAGCAGAGCTGAGCTGCTCTGCTCCATGGAAAATCCACACATTGGATTAGTCTCAGAGTTCTTGGTTTTAGCCAGCAGAGAAGGAGGGACAGAGCCGCCCAGTACCATACTTTACATGCCTTTCAGTAACAGCAGAACAAATGACATACCCTGATTTTTTTCTTACGCTTCTCCTATAACCAGCACCTTGTCTACATTCCTATATGGCATAAGAAATTAACTGAAAGGTCAGTATATGCATTGCAAAGCAAAAGTATGAATACAAGGCAACAGACCAACATGGAGTCGGGTCCAAGAATTCTCTGTCCTCTTCCATTCCATGACGTTTAGAGTGAGGGGACCAGAAACATAGGGTAATTTAGCTACAAAATAAAGTCCAAAAATCCGAAGTGCAAGAAGTTTATGTTAACTCACTCATATCATTCATAAGAACTCCTATGCATGCTTTTTCTTAAAGGGACATTAATTAAGGTTTTCAAAAAAGTTAAATAGAAGCACTATCCCTCCGCGAGTTGACACAGTGTATGTGCCACTATCTATGTTTTCTGTCATCATTGTTCAGTGAAAACCTCACACATAAGAAGGAAAAACTACCCAAGTGCCAAGAAATGCAGAAGTACAACTGAAAAAATACTGTCTCTGGCCTTGTATCTTGTACCAATTATCGCTTTCAAGAAAAAAAATATAAGCAAATACTTTCAGGTGGGGCAGCTTAAGCTTCTGTTTCCTTAAATATGAAGTACAAAGTTTCTGTTTGTCAAATCACGCTGCAAGTACAACAAATGTACTCGAACTATGATTTCTACAGAAATGTTTGACTTGCATTTTTCTGCTATTTAAATCTGTAACTGCTTTTCATGTTGCTTTAAACAGGAATTTTCCTTCTGATTTCATCACTGCAGCATATACAGCAGTAAAGCAATCTTTATTTGTCAATATTGCCCAGTTTATAGCAAATCCAGGACACTACATCAGCCAAGTGCTCCTCATGTATGTTGTTAGAACAGAAAAGTCCTCCCTCCCCTGGCCTAACTAACAAAGTAAGTTACAGAAATCAAAATGCTGTGCTAAAGTCCTCTGTTGGCATGGCCAGACATACCATAAATCCTAACTGACCAAGAGCTGAAAGCTAGCCTAGCGAGGTGTAGATTGAACCTCTGTGTTCACTCACCCAGCATCTCCCTCCGTTGACCAACACGCTCCTCTCAACTGCCCCAAGTACTCTTCCTCACCCAGCCCAGTCTATAGAAATACACAAACCTGCCACTTTTTTGCTGTTTCGTATTTACACTTAGACATGTTGGCCACTTCTAGGTATATGCACATCACCACAACCAAGGACAAGACTCTGCAAAATTCTCTTCTATGTTTTAACAGATACTTCAACAAGCATGCTCATAGTGGCTTTTTACACACTCAAAAGCTTCTTAACCAGCCAGGGCATTTCCCTCTCCACTCTTTCCAGCCACAGACATGCTCTTCAAAGAGTTCTATTTACATGCCAAGTTACAAAGTTCAGCTGCTTCCAAAGCAACGTGGAAAAAGTGCAGCTTTTATGATTCTACAGTGAGGTTTTTCACAACATGAAACAGCTTCTTAGACTACTATTTTATTTTTTTTTATTTCCAAACAGGATTTCACAGTTCAAAATAAAATAATATCTCAGTCCACCCACAGACCTTTGAGGAACATTAACTGAGGGGCTTCAAAAGAAGAGAGCTCTACAACCTTAAGCATCACATTACTGAACGAACATCCATGGAAAAAGCTGCTTACAAGTCAGAAACAAGGGTCACCAAAATCTGCATGTCCACCAGAGTTTAAACTACTTCTCTAATGTTTAGGCATGGCATGCCTTTTGCCATATTCTGTTATATCTTTCCATTTGCTTACTCTTTCTTCTCATTTGCTTCTGAACCTCTGGTATGAAATCAATCGTGTCTGAAATTCCTTCTTCTGGGACAAACCGCAAGGCTAGATTTGGTCACCTTCTTCAGGAATGTTCATACCAGCTATTACCTGGGGCTTCGCCCAGCCCCCAATATACAAGTATTTCTATATAGAACCTTCCTCCAGTTCCCCAAGAAATTAAGTCCTAGATTTCTACCTTGCATTTAGCCTGCGAACCACTGGGAGCAAAACTGGCACTTCATCAGCATCTTCTTTGTGGTGAGACAACAATATCGTCAATAGTTCAATAATAATGATTAGTTTGGATGAACAGCCTACGCAAATAAAACCCCTTTACAAAAACAAGAGTAAGAAAATTAGCAAGGACTAAAGATTCTACTAGGAATGCCAAAGCAGCGCTAGACTTGCACTGTCAGTGACAAGATTCTGAGAAATATAAAAATGAAAATATTAAAACCTTACTACTGGCAATCCTTACCCACTCTTTTCCCCATCTCTCCCTTCATTCTACACCAACATGAAGCAGAGGAAAATGATTGGAAAGTTCCAGAGAGAAGAAAATGACACATGCCAAGAACTTCCAGCGGCAAGTCCAACTTCCTAAAAACGACCAGGAATTTAGTAGAAGCTACAGCCAGCTGCAGTCTGCTGACATGGATTTCTTCTTCCTCTCTACACCGGCAGGAGATAACTACAACCTATCTTCCACAGATTTTTGATGGCCCATCTAAGAGGTGGAATATTTAAATTCTTGGAAAACACTTTTGCTTTTCAGAGACCACGAGCAACCACCCTGCGCAGATAAAGGAATACAGCAGTACAACCTCGACAGAGACACTGTCAGGCCTTCCTCCCCTCCTGTTCCACAAGTTTTGTTTTTAAGGTCTCCCCTCCAAGTACAGACAGCGCTTTTCTATCTTCCTTCCTTCCTGCAAACATTAAGCCCCCTCTGCCTCCACAGTTGCTTCCTTTGCGCCTCTCAAAAATGGTCTTATTTTATTTTTTAAGATATGGTAACCAAGTTTTGCAGACAGTCCTGCCTTCCCCATTCTTTCCAAGGATGTTAAGTTACTCTGCATGAATGAAGGAAATTATTTTAATTTTCTGTCTTTACCCTAGAAGGCCAGGTTTCAAATGCTCACTAGAACACACAGCTATTTTAATTTAAATTAAAATAGCTAGGCTATTTAACTTAAGTTAAAGTTGCGCAAACATTTTTTGGAACTGGAGATTTGAAATACCTCATGTTCCCGACAACGATGCCACTTAAGTCTTTCTTTACTTTAACCACACTTAGAATTTTTAAGTTTTCAAGACAAAGTATGACAAAACTTTTAAAAAATCATAACAAACTATAGCACACAGCTAAAGAAAAAAAATAATTCTGACGTATCCAGGACCCCCCATTTTACAGATTTTTTGTACTGCCGTATTCTGTGCATGAGCTATTTGGAATGCACGCTTTCTGGAGCAGGACATTTTCTTCTTACTTTCTGTAAATCACAGGGCACCATTTTCAGAGCCATTTAAATAAATAATAAGACATTTGGCTAGATAACGTATATTTCTATTTTGATTCAAAACTCAACTTTTACTCTACTCAGTAGCCTGCATACGACTCCCCAGTTATCCCTTTTAAGTTCTCACTTCCAGAAAAATTAGTGGGTTAATGATTAGCAAAATCCGGCACAAAGCAAATCCAGAATGAGAGGCGAGGAAAAAAGAAAAAAAACCAAAAGAACCAGACCACTGTCGGCGTTTTCCTCAAGAGGAGGAAGCCTGTGAAGGTGCCAGAGGGACGCGGGTCTCCCGAGCACCGCGCCGAAGCCGACGGGCTACCGAGAACATCGCCGCTTCCAAAAGCGGGCCGAGGAGCGGACAGCGCGACGCGCTGCACCGACCGAGCCAGAGCAAACTTTTGACGGGGAGGCGCGGCTGCCGTGCGGCCAGCCCGCCGGAGGAGCCCCGGCTCGGCTGGGCTGACACACCTCCCCTCTCGCGGCACCTGGCCGCCGCGCCGCCGGGCGACGGCTGGCTGTCAGGGACGGGACCGCTCGCTCTGCCCGGCCGGGGGACCACCGCGCACCGCACGCACCGGGCAACTTCCACCCCTCCGCGGCCCCGCCGTCCCGACCCGGCCGCGGCTCCAGCCCGCCGGCAGGCACCTGCGCGCCCGCGGACAGGTACGCGCCGCGCAGCCGGCGGAAGGGCGGCCGCCCGCGCGCACCGCGGCGCCGAGCCCCTCGTCTCCGCCCCCGCCCGCGGGCTGGCGGCCCCTCAGGGCGCGGAGATTCCCCCCCTCCCCCCCGCCCCAACGGCCGCCGCGCGCCGCGCCCCTCCGCGCGCGCAGGAGCGCCCCCCCCCCGCACCGCCTCCCATCCCCCCGCGCCGCCCCCCGCGCCGCGTCCTGCCCTTGCCTCCTGCCCGCAGTGCCCGGTGCAGTGGGAGGAGCGGTGCCCGGCGCCCGCCTCCCCTCAGGGGCGCGCAGGGAGGGCTGTCTGCCGCCCCGACCCCTCCCCGCCGCCAGCCCCGCCGCTCGCCCGCCTCACCCCGCTCGCCGCCGGCCCCGGCGCAGCCCCCCCGGCCCCGTCCCGGCTCCGTGGCCCCGTCCGGCTCCTCCGGCTCCGCAGCGGCGAGCGGGGCTCCGGCACGTGACAGCGCCCAGCGCCCCCATAGGCTGGGGCTGCCGGGCAACGTGAGCCCGCCCCCTCCCTGCACCTGAGAGAGAGCCTTACGCCAACTGCGTAGGGGGATGCCGGGCCACCGCGCCAATTCCGTAGTGGCGCGGAACCAGCCGTTTTTTCCCTCCTCGCGGCAGGCCAGCGCAGCCTTACGGAATTGACGTAAAGTGTCTCGGCTCGGCCTGTCCGATTTCCTACCTGGGGCCACTACTCCTTGCGTAAACTGCGTAATCCCGCCCGCCGTCCGGGGAGAGGGCTCTCTGCAATTCAGAGAGCTCCTGCAGCTACGTGGGTTAGGAGCGGCCAAGCCTGCACTTAGGAACGTCACTTACGTAAAGCCCCTCAAAGAGGTTAGTGTTTCTTACGAATTCTCCGTAATGTCGTCAACGCGGGCGCTGCACCTGAGAGAGCTCCCGTTGCGCAAGTGCCGTAGGTGCTAGCGTGTCGGGCGCAGAGTGCGTAAGCGACGCGGTAGGGTCCTCCCCATCCCTGGCTGAGGGGCGGCCGGGCCTGGCGGCGCGGCGGGAGGCCGGCGTGTGCGGGGAGGATCGTCCCTGCCCCGTCTCCGCTCAGGGCGGGGAGGAGGAGCCGCCGCCCCCGCGCCGGGGCACCTCGGCCGGGACTGGGCGTGTGGTTTCACCGTCACCCGGCCCCGCTTGCAGCGGCCCAGAGCTGTGAGTGTAAATACTCACCACAGGCAGACCCGTCCCCGCCGGCTGAAGGGGCGGGGAGGTGCTGGGCTGGCGGGCGCTGACAGGGCCTGGCCGCTGGGCCTGGAGCGCAGCCCGCGGGCCAGAGGGAGGGATGGGGCAAGGCTGAGGGGAGGGGGCGAAGGCGGGGGTGAGGTGTGAGGCAGGGCCCTGGCACCCCTTACCCAGGCGGTGTGCATCCTTGATGGATTTTAGATCCCACTGCAAAACCTAACGCAGCGCAGAAAGTAGTTTCCTAAATTGAGTGTTTCCATGTGAGTAGTTGTTCTCCGTATGGAATCCTTAGTGGTTGTCTGAGGACGTTAGAATCAAGGCAGCTTTGTGGTGTGTTTAGGCAGGTCAGGCTTCACAAGGAATACGGCGTTCAGTGATCTCCATCTTTCTCTTGTAGAAATCCAGACAAATGGGTTCAAGTTAGCTTTCAGCAGCCCTGCGATAACTCTTCCTAATCCCAGACATCTGACTGTTCTAGAGCAGATGGGCACTACGGTGAAGTTGAAGAGAGAGCTCCAAGTACCGTTGTTCATCAGACTCTTCAGAGAAGCGCTAGCATGCCAAAACCTTTAGGTACGAGGAGGGAGGGTTGAGTCTGGTGTCTTTTTTTTCTTTGTATGTGCGTTCTATAGAACCTTTATGGTTTTGCTTCAACATTCAAATGGCCGATATCTTCACATGAGCGCTTCAAAATGTCTGCCAGGTTTTCTAGGCTAAGTGCCTTTTCAAACTCAGCTTTCAACATATAAGTCCATGGCAATCGTATTTAATATCACTTTTTACACTTTTTAAAAATAATTTTATATAGGCTCTAAAGATGAAAGACAGTTGACTGGGGAGCTCTGTGCCAAAATAATCAGTACACAACATGCTGTGCTGAAGCGGCCTATGAGGGAACTTTGGCAAAAGGCAGTAGGATCAGGAGATTTGCAATGCTGAAGTGAAACAGTAACTTTCATTCAAAAGAGTGATTTGCAGCATTAGGGTGGAAGTAGAAAACACATGTGCATTAATAACTTTACATGTAGTGAGAGGTCCAGCTTGTTCAAATTAAACTTACATTTTGTATACTTCTTTGCAAACCTGTGGCTAAAGTGTCACCCTAGTTCTGAACAGTCAGACATAGCTCTACTTCTGTTACAAACTTTTATCTCACGATGTTTAAGGATTGAAAGGAGAAACAAATCTGAGGAATCTCAATTACTGCTTTCAAGTCTAGAATCGAGAGGTTTCAAAGCAATGAATGAGTTTAGCTAAATCTTCTGTGTGGCCTTAAAATATTAGTGTAGGCCTTGAGAAGGGGGAAGAAAATAATAGCTAGAAAATCAAGGACTGGTCCAAGGACTTCATGTGAGAACATTTTTATTTGAAATTGATTGCAGCGAATAGAGATACAGTACAAATATAGCCCAGAGGAAGGCTGCTGGAGGAGACAGTAGAGTGGGAAGGGGCAGCTGTGAAAAAGTGGTGGCTGTGCAGCGAAGCTGGAAATGTAGTAAGGAGAGAAAAATCTGCAAGAGATGGCATCTCAGATAGTGAAGCTTTTGCAGAGGCAGAAGAAAGATATTTTCAGATGTGGTCTGAGTGAAATCTTGAATTTTCCTGTTGAGTTCTCCCTTGGGCTAATGATTTGCCAAGGGCAAAAACACAGAGGAAAGGGGATTGATGGATTAATTTTGAATACAGGGGATTGGAAGAGCTTTGGAGCTGCAGTACAAGGATGTAAATTTAACAAGGAAAAGAACATCTGAGGTTTGGAAAAAAAAAGTTAATATCTGTCTCTAGGCTTCATGGAATAAAGAGGAAGAAAATTGAATTTATATCTCAATAAGAGATGGGGACTTGAATTGTGCCAAAAGCAACCTGGGATTAGAGTTACCTTGATGAAAGTTAAAGTAATTAACTAATTATGCTCTTTCTTGGGACAAAATGCTGGCATAGAAAGATTTTTTTTTTTAAATATATAACTATGATGGAAATAATGTGTGTTTCCTGCAGATCTTTTCATAGAAATATTTAAGACATTGTCATGTATTCTTGAATGTCACCAGCATCCCCAAGGCAACTGCGGGAATCACAAAGGCTGACGAGTTGCAGAGACTAAGTTAGGTGAAACACTTTGCCAGAGGTCACACATACAACAAGTAGCATAGTCTGGATTAGAATTCCAAGCCTTGTGCTCATTCCAGTAGGCTGTCCTCACAGTCGTGAGTAGAAGCAAATCTAAAAGGTGATAGTATCTTTGAAAATACAAAGTATATGTCATTAGCATGTAACTTGGAAATTTTTTTTTTTTTTAAAGAGGTTGATGATCTAAGTGATTCCGGCAAATCTAAACTTTCTAGGAAAAGTGAATGTGGAAAGGGAACTCATAGTTAACTTCTGAATACTGCATAGTGGCTTGTCCTGTCTCTTTGTATCTCCCGACTGGCCAGATTAGGTTAGGATGGTCTGATTTTAAGTACTACGTAGGTTTTGTGCTGTAACAAGTGTGTATAATGGAATAAAACCAATCATATAAGAACAGCATACAGATCTGAGATGCTAATGCAGAGAACAGTCATGGTGACTGAAGTCTTCTAGGACTCTTTCACTGATTTTTACTGACACAATAAATGCAGAATTAGTTTGTAAAAAAAAAAAAACCAAACCTCTGTTCCTGGACTGATTTTCCTGCTTGTAGATCTCATACCTGATTATGCCATATTCTATAAATGTGATGAAGAAATTTTATTACCACTATTAAATAAAAAATAGATGCAAGGCAGGAGCTAGTATATATGACCAGCATGTGAAAGCAGTTTTCCTGGGGACCAAAATACCCCAGAAAAACAGAGGGACCCTTTACAAAATGTTGTTGATAGCTACCGGTTTTAAGCTTGGAGCAAACCAGGCACTGAAATCTGCAGTGAGGCAGCCCCACGGGATGGTGTACTTGGATGATCTAGCATCAGCTACAAATACTACATTAAGGACTAAATGGCTATTAGCTATAGTAAAGGGAAAATTCCTAAGTGAGCAAGGATGAAATGTAACCTACCAAATTTCAAGTGTTTGGTATTGTTTACAGACAAATGGGAATGTTCACTTAGTGCCTGAGGGAAGAGGTATTTTTTTCTTGTTACAACTCAGAAAAGAAATCTCTGTTTGAGACTTACCATTGTCCAGTGACCCAGTTCTTTACAGGTTTCAAATTCTGCCTTTAGACGTACTAAAGTTAATGGGATTTGTGTGAAGGTATCTGAGGACAGACTTTGAATTGGAAAAAAATAACTCTGTATGAGGCGTGTATTTTAAAAATCTTCATAGAAAAAGCTATCTATACATGTGAAATTAGTCTCATAAGCTTCACAAGAACTTAAAAATAACAAAAAATTGGAGAATTTTAAAAGGAACTTGTTTGACTTTACATCTTTTTAATCTATAAAAACAAATAATTGCATGTGCTTAACTTTAATTTCAGTGGGACTAATCACACATTTAATGTGGCTGTTTGCATGCTTTGAAGTTTGGCAATGTTTAAATACTTTCCACACAGGAGGCTTGGATTTGGAAAGGTGATAAGCTAAGAAGATGACTTGCAAATGCAAAGTGTTTTGAAGAAAATCTTGAAGTTCAAAAAAGCAGCTCATCTGTAATGACAAGAATGAAGCCAGAAACAATTCCATGCAACATAAAACAGTGTCCAAAGCCACTCTTCAGTCTTGCTCTATTTGCTTGTGTGGAGAGAAGTCATGAGAAAAGAAGGGAGGTAGAATGTCAAAGGGTGCAGAAAAAGTGGAAAGTCATGATGTCATCTGGCTTCTACAAAAAAACCCCAACAACATAGAGAGCAGGTGAAAGTTAAAGGGTTATGATATAATCATAAAAATAGACGTTGAGCGGATGAAAACTGCATTCAGAAAGGGTAAACATTTTTTTTAAAAATCCCCTATCTTCACAGGGCGACTATGCAAGTATTAAAACCCAGAGTCAATAAAAATATTTCTGCAAATCTGCATTAAAATCAAAGGCTAAATATCTCAGTAGTCAATTTGTGGGATTGGTCTGGGGGTGCAGGAAGGGAAATCAACAGTGAAAACTTGGCAGATTTTAATTGAATCTGTTTCTCTGCAAGATGTGGGCAGAAGATTCACAGTGGGGGAAAAGAAATGTGAGATGATATCAGTACTAGAGTAGTCTTTGCTAGGGTAGATAAGCATTGCTTGTGGTAGGTGTAACTGTGTGTGGGTATTGATCTTCTGAAAGCATATCCAAGTCTTAACCAAGCAACTCTCCTTACACCCTGTTTATGCTGGGACTGATGTGACTTAAGCCTGGGTTCTCACCACATGGCTAGGAGTGCGAGTACTGTTGAGTTTTACTTTAACGTGGGCTCTAACGTGTCTCTTTCCTAGTGAGGATCCTGCAAAAGTTGATAAACTGAGTTCGTGCTCGGTAGTTCTCAAATGCCATTTCTCTGTTCCTTGAGCATCCCACGTTGTTCATAGGTGTCAGAATTTACCTTGTTTTGTGTATACTTGATCGCAGCTTTTATCGTTTTGTTTCATTCCATTCTGCCTTCATTTTTGTTTGGCCTACAGCTACTGGCTGGTTCATCTGTGGCATGATGTAGCAGAGAGTTTCATTCTGAAAAATGCTTACAAGATCTGTATTCATTTTAAAAAAGAGTATATCTATCTCAGGCATAAAAGGGAGAGAATCAAGCGGATAACTATCCAGTGTAGAGGGTACTTAAAAATCTAGAATCTGTGCTGCAAAACAAAACATGACATGCATAAATCTGTCAGTTCTTTGTGTACCTGACTCATTACTAAGAGTTTTACAGAGTACTTGCTAATACCTGATGCAGTCCTGAATTATAGTTGTTTGACTTTGGACTGGAGCAAAGGAGGTAAAATGGTACTGGAGGAAAATTAGACACTAAAAGAGGAGGAATCACACCATGAAATGTACCACAGTGCTCTTCAAGTCCCAGAGCAGGCTCCATGGGGTAACATTTCAGAGATCTTTTTAGCGATAGGGATGAGGATCAGCTTGAAAAGCAAGCAAAACTGGAACCAAGTAAGTGGGAAATACTTTCAGGTTATGACTAATGCAATTATTAGAGAGGCTACTGCATGCACTGTGGTGGATTTAGCTTCAAATAAGAACAGAAGTTATGCGATGTGCGATTGATTCCAGGTTGGGTTACAATTTAGAAGTGCAATTAGTGAGTCATTTGCTATTTTATATCAATTATTAAAAACAACAAAGGTCTAGGTTAAAAAAAAAAAAGAGTGCGTATCTCAATGTGTGCTGCTCTACTGGTTAATCTTCTGATTTCACGTTTTTGTTTGATGTGATTTAGCTTTGCTGAGTGTCATGGTACAGTGTTCCTTAAACTAGCAAGTGAATTGCTATGCACTGTACCGGCACTCAGCATTACAGTCCCTTTGGTATGACCCTGTCACTGCATCCCTTACTTACTTTGGCTAGAACCAGCCCAAGTGAATTTGTCTATAGTGAACCTGCAAATCGGCAGCTTCCTGAACCATTTGTAAACAGAAGTGCTTTAATCTTATTTTTATAGGCGCTGTTTAGGACACAGTGCAACGTAGCTAGCCTTCGCCATCCTAACATCTAAATTGTTTTGTAGACTGTGCTGTCTTCAGTCCACTAGTTGTATTCCCACCCCCATCTGGTAACTGCTGAATGTATAATTAAAACTTTTCCACTAGTGGCCATGACAAAACTCATAGCAGTAAACAGGCTTCTTTAAAATGTGAGTGTGCATGTGCAGACATGTTTTCTGCTGCGATCATTTCAAAGTGTTTCTGCAGGTTGGTGGAACCTAACAAACTCTAGTTGATGGTACGATGTCAGTCCCTACAGAAAGGGAAGTGAGACAAAGCGGTAGTTACTGACTCCGTACCTGGCTAACATCACTGATGTTAACAATTGCGGACCCTGGGGAAAAACAGAGAGAACAGACCATGGGAAGTGGCCAGGCTCACAGGCTTTCTCAGGGTGGTATCTCCTGTTGCCACTTTCAGAGACACGATACCAGGCTACACAGGAGCGTTGATCTGACCCAATAGAGCATTCCTTATGCAGTAGGAAGGCCTGGAAACAAATAATACTGCCAACCTTCTATGAGCATTTAATTAAAATTTCTAATAAAGGTGGGGCCCTAAATGATCATCTGAAGTCTTCTGATCCTTAACATCTCTCCTTTGGGAAACGGGGTGTTGATATATCATCTGGCCTTCAATATTTTTCTTTTCTTGTGAATGGAAGTGCTTTTAGCTGCTGTGCACATGGGAATATGGGGCGACTGCTGCTGGTTACAGGGTATCTCTGCCTGTGTGGTCTGTGCAAGGAAAGGTGGCAGAAAGAAGGTTCTACTGTCATGTTGTAGCTGAGCATGTGGGGTTGGCAGTGTCTTATGCAGCAGGTTTCTCATTGCAATTTAATGGCATAAAGTTCAAAAGATTGACTGTTGGTCTGCAACTGTCCTCCCTGGAGAAGCCTGGACTGTATGAACAGACATCCAAAGTAGGACTGAACTTCACAGAGGTGTCCACAGTTTTCAGTCTTAATACTTTATAATACACATTTGATACTTGATCCTGTGATTGCTTAACAATGATTGTGCTTGATGTGGTTAGCACTTATATATTACTGGGATTGTAGACATGAACCAATCTGGAAATCAGCTGTTTTTTCCATTATGTGGGTAGGATATGGTGCATGTTTATCTCATATCAATATAAGTATTTTCATATATATCAGTGGCAAGTAGATAAATACTTGGGGGAATATTAATGTCCTTTCTAGAAAAACGACGATACAGTTGTAAGGGTTATTGTTTTAGGGAAGAGTGTGATTGGACCAGATAAGGGAAGACAGGAGTTTAGTGCGGGTCCTTAGATAGATATATTAGGGTGGTTTTTCTCCTTTTCCTTTGAAGTTTAGGATTGAAAACCTGCCGTCATTCCAAAGAAGAAACAACTTGGGTGGCCTTTTTATCACTAAGAGGCAGAGTAACTAGGCAGGACTGTGACTCCACTGAAAGGAGGCTCTGTCATACAAGAGGTTTTCCAGGTCAAGATTAAAAGCAAAATGTCTCTCATCACATGAGCCTTTGTACTGCACCCATATTTTCTAAATGCTTTTGGCTTATCTTTAATGTTTATGCTGCTATCAAAAATAAACCCAGCTTCCATCTCTGCGGGTGTTGTATTTAACATCAACAGTGAATAGGCTTTTTCATTCCTAAATGCTAATTTTCTTTCTGTTTTCAATCTGTTTCTGGTACAAAAAGTTTTTGTTTTCAGCGGTGGTTATTTTCTTCTCATTGGTTTTTTAACTGCATGTTTTCTCCTTCCCATATCTGTTTTCGTCTATGGCGATCTGTATTTTTTTTTTGATGGGAGCAATAGCTGAGTGTCTATCGATGACCCTGAAGCCTAGAACTTGAGTCAAAGTCTGTCTGAGTGCAGCTGGCAGCACAGTCATAATAACAATAATAATAATAATTTAAAAAAAGCTTTACCAAGATTCATTTTCATCAACAGAAAGTGGAGAACTCTTAGAAATAATAGTAATTGTTCGATAGAAATAAAATGCTTTGAACTGTGGTTAGAAATCTGGTCTAAAAATCTTGCTATAATGAGAATTTTGGTTATAATGAAGTAGTTTTATAACTTCATTAAAAATTCTGTGAGACTACAGCCAGAATTCAATGGCATTTGGAAAATGGTCACAAGCTGTACCCTTGGGATAAAATACTGACCTTGTTGAAGCTTATGTGAGTGTTTCCTGAATGTATTGGTAGCCAAACCCAGTATCGCAACATGGGGTCAGAGCAGTTTTTAATTCAGATGTCTATTCATCTCGAAGTAGTTGACATTCTAGAACAAACAGATGTGGTCCAGTACACCAAAATCTAGATCTGACAAATGGGTGTTGGCAGGTCCCTCTAACCAGAATCACAGTAGAAGGCTTACTCTTTGAAATCTGTTCTGTCTCTTTTGTGGTAATGTGCTGTGTTCCTTGCATTGCATAAACTAGAAGTAATCTTTCAACATTTGAGACTCTTTACTCCATGTACCCAGTATGCTGCTGCTTAACTAACTAGTATTGTCGTATAAAGTGATAAATGGGAAACATATCTGCAACAGATACAGGTCATATTCCAGACATTAGGTGTGTACCTCAAAAATTTCATAAACTTTGATATGCCAAGACGTTATCTAAATGTAGGATATTTAGTAGCTGGAGATTTCAGTAAGCCGTGACTAGCAAATGAGTTGTGTGTGCTGCTGAAACACTGTGAAAGATTTGGATGTCTGTGTCATATGAGGTATGTAGACTGAAATGCTGACTATCAGTTTTGCAGTATACCAGATTTCCCCTTTAAGGGAAAATTGAGCCTGGTCTGTAAAGATGGTCCCCTGGACAGCCCAAGTGTTTGGTAGAATAGATATCCTTGTGATGACCATACACCTGGAAAGAATCTCCCAGGGTTTACTTGCCCAAGTGCAAGTCTGAAATGGTCAGATTAGGTCGGTAGTTTCAGAAGACTGTAATCAGTTATAATTTAGAGAGTCTTTCAACCAAATACGGTAAGGAAGGTAGCAAACTTTATTCCCATAATCCATTTTGAGGAAGCAGGAACCTATACAGATGTGGAGGGTGGAGCCGTTCTGTAATACATAGGGATCAGCAGGAGTCTAGAAATGAATGAATGAATGAAAGAAATGTTTGAAAATTTAGAAGACTGATTTCCCTGCCATGACTGAAGGAGCTGCAGGTTGGAGGCCTCCTTGAGGAGAGATGGTAAAGGATTTTAAAGTAAGGCAACAAGCGGTCTTTATAATGGCGTAAGGCAGGGGACAAGTGCCTACTCTGGGTGTGACAGGGTACTGTACTGGAGTAGGGTAGATGTGGCAATGTAGATTAAACCTGAGGCATTTGAGCAGAAATGTACCTGTATTTTCAGGAGGGTATATTTTACATACATTTTCTCATGTTTAGTGTAACACATCTATGAGTGTAGAAATGCGTCATTCTGTGTGTTGTCTTTGCTTCATGCCTTAGATTAGAAGGTTCTCTTTGAATTTTTTTATCTAATTTCACTTGCATTAGGAGTGGGAAGTTGAAGGCTGTTGATGTATGTTCTTTTTTTTTTTTTTATTAACCCGCCAAATAATTTTAATGCAGGTATGTATTGTTATCCTATTTTGCTTTCCTATTATAGATGCTATTCTATTCAGCAGTTCTACCTCTTATGCTTTGGTGTGCAGCCTTTCTATCATGTAGCTCAACAAGTAAATGTAAAAATTCTATTAAATGCAAATGTTCATGGAGCTATGACATTTTATTTATCCAACTTGCTATTTGGTGACCTAAATTATTTCAGCTCTTCTAATTACTTATTTAAGGACTATTGATCTCTCACGTTTCTTCTGGGAGGCCTTATAGCATAGTATATCACACAAATAGCATTATAGTTGCCTGCAAATTAAGGCAAGCGGACAGACTGCTGTAACATTGTAGTAACCAGGCAGGTGGCTTATTTTAGGCTAAGTTCTATGTGAAATATTGATGGACTGATTTAAATACTAAAGAGGTGGAGTTCATGCAGTACTGAGGATTCGCCTCTATGTCAGTCAGCAGTTGAATCTTCCTAGTGGAAAGCCCCACAATTATGTTCTAAAGACATTCAGCAGTTAGGGCCCTTTGCTAGGAACCACAGAGGTCTGAGTCACCGTCCTTGGCTTTCCATTCCTGGAGTGCTAGTGTAGTCATAGGAGAAAGATAACAAGAAGACTGTGAGATTTAGTACATACAGAAGTGTTGTAGCATTGAGAGTTAACATGTGATCATCATTCATTATGTTTCCTGATAACTTTTTCAGGATAGCATTTAAAATGTTCATATTTAAAATTTAGAAAAACCCTAATATATATGGTTCTGTAGGGCTGGTCTTTGAAATTTTCCTGCTCCGTGTCCCAAAGTGTTCTGTGTTTTATGCCATCAGTCAGCTTTTGCAGATAGTGCTACATGACCCCCGTCAAGTCTCTAATAAGGTGCTGTGAAACAATTTTACTGAGACTGAGTGTTGGGATGTTCCTGCTGACTTGCAAATAGGTCCTCTTTCCTTGACAAGAGACAAGTGGCTAATTTGATTTGTTTCTGAACACCATGAGGGTCACTGGCAATGGGGACTGAAATACATAAATAAGTGCTCCTGGTGTCTCTTGGAGGGAGACGTCTGAATTTCTGTTTACATCGCTTGATCTAATAGGCAAGTTAAGTTAGAACTTACAAGTTTGGTAGTTTTATTATTAAAGTCACTGCTCTGTGGTCCAGGTAATCTGTACTGCAGGGTGTGAGATGGAGACCAGTAACTAATAATTTAGTCAAGATCTGGGGGAGATGAGATCTCATTGCATGGGATAAACTATTTCAGTAGTCTTCCAAAATATCAACTACCATTTTCCCCACCAGTCTCTTTTGGTTTATGGTTTTTTGCCTTTTACTTTGACATAGAAGCACAAGCCAGACAAATTAAGTAGCAGTAGCTTTTGGTAGATGCAGAGATGGCACCTAACTCTTGTAATTCCAAATTCTCTGTGTTAGTCTTCTGTGTGAAAGAAAAAATAGAGATTGCAGTGTGTGCAAGAACTCTGTCTGAAGCAGATTGGAAAGAGTTGTGTGTCATTGGGGACAGTAGAGGGTACACATTGCTGCTTCTCTGGAGGTGTCAGGAAGGAAGGACACTGTCTTCTCTGGTAATTTGTGTGGTAGTTAGATATGCAACTGGAAGTTAAGATAGTGGGGCTATTATCCTTCTCTGTCACTGTAGTTTGGTGTGTAACACAAGTAAAATCTCAAATTATTCTGTGTTTTGGTTCATCCTGTCTATGCAGTGGGGGATAGTGGTGATCTACTGAGGGTTTATGGAGTTCTCTTAAAAATGCTTGCTGTACCTCTTTGGGTAACATATTCCAAACCAGTCCGTATCATGGAGAAGAATAATGATAATAGTTTGAAGACTTCAGTACTGCTGGTGCAAACTACTTCCTTTTTTTCCTTTTCCTTTAAGGAATTCCACCCTCTGTACTGCATTTCCCTTTCAAAGAAAAGCAACATGCTTTTCTAAGGTACCTTGAAGATGGTAGGTGTTTTGATCATGCTTAAATGTTACTGATGACGTTTTTCTTCCTTTGCTAATAAAAGCCAGGAAACCTTTTCTGAGATTCAGAAAAGGTTTCTTTTAATTTATTTTGCATATTCCCAATTAATCTTTACAGACAAACTTTTCCCAGCTTTGATAAGTGATTAAATGGGGTATGTGAAGAGGATGCAATATTTTTAAAGGATAGTTTCCTATGGGGCACTTCAGTGGGAAGAGTACTAATGAACGCTTATAATTTATATGTTTGAAGCCAGCATGGTGTATTTGTTGTAGATAGCATTCAGTGTAAAAAGGTTTCATTGTGTGCAAAATTAAAGTGTTTTTAAATTATTGGAAAATTTTAAATGTGGAAGTCAAAGGAAGAAGGAGGTTTTCCTGTTTCCTTTCAGTTCTGCTGCATTGTGCATCTTGCAGTTAGTAACCAACCTGCGTATCAGCACTCCCACTGGATAACAATCTTCCAGGCTTATGCTGCTTGTACCCTGAAGCACAGCTCTTCCCAAGGGACAGGCAGAATGCAGTCAACGCTGCTTCTCTGTTCTGTACTCACTAATTGATCTCTGGCTTGGTGACTTCCAGCAAGGTCACAGAATTGGCAGCTACAAAAACAGCGTTCTCTGGAAAATTTAAAGGGGAAGAGTAGAATTACCTAGCTTTGATGTTTTATTTTTTTAAAATTTATAAATACTTTTATTTGGTGGATCTTTGATTTTGCTTCTGCACAAGTCTGAAACTTGGAAAGAACTGACACCAGAAGTTTGTCCATCGTGACCTGTTCCTTCAGTTTGTGAGTAATGCCCTATCCTGAAAATTGTTCTGTTCTCTCTTTGTAATTCTACTTCTGTCTCTATTATAATAGGGCATCAGCATTCTAATTATAATTCAGATCCTGTAAAGGCAAAATGATTTCTAAGCAAGTATAGTGTGATCTTCTCAAATTTTTTTCTTTGCAGAAGACTTGCCATGCTGGCCTTGAAAGGCATCCATGTGTGTTTTTTGCAAAAGGGCTTGAAAACATATATGCTGCTTTCTCAGAACTGACTGATTAATTCAGGCACTTTATTATTTGAAAGGTGATGGAAATTTGGCTTTAAAAAAAAAACCAACAGCAAACAAACCTAAACTGTCAGTCTCCAAATGCCATGGTCTGTGTTGCTCATTAAACACTATGCAAGTAGCGCTCACTGTCTTTGTCATTGTTACAGTAATGCCCTTTTTATAATGCTCTGAATGCTGGCGGCTGTGCTCAGCAGGTAGCATTACAATGAGCACGGCCTCTGTTCCAGGGCCACATGCTGTCTGTTATGCTATTCTAGTTGAGCCATTCTAAGGATATTTACATGCTTTTTTTTTAAGCTGTGTAGCATGCTGCATGTGTTTAGTCTAGCAAAAACATGTCAGAACTGCAAATAAAAAGATGCATTAGCAAAGCTTAAGTGCTTAAATACTTGAAAAGCAGAAGAGTCGACAGGGTTTGGATAAAGGAAATGGTCCAAACTGCATGAATGCAAGACTGGAATACTGAGGGCAGAATTAAGCTGTACTGCGTTATAAGGGGTTTCATGAACGATGTGGCAGAGACTGGAAAAGGGGTTTGGTTGACCTGGTGAGGCTTGTGTGAGCTAGAAATAAAGGGATCTTCCCAAAATTTTGTGAAGATACAGATCTGTTATAGGAAGAAGCTGGAGCAACTGATAAAGGAAGGTTGACAGATGGCCAGTTTTTCTGGATCTTTGGATGGATGCAGAGGTCAATGCTGTTGTCATCATTATTTAAGAGCCTGGATACCCTGATGCTAAGAGCTGTAAAAATAGTTAATAAGCATTATAAAACATTTGCTTCCAATGAAATCATGCATGTAAATTTTTGTTCTTACCTGAACTTTTCCAAAAGAAGGATTTGCAGGAATTTGGCAAATCCCAGGTTTATCATATTAAATTTGTACATTCGTATTTTTCCAGGCCTCGTGCCCAATAATGAAGCAAAAGAAGGGTGCACTTTCCAACTAACTCGTACAGCACTTGAGGCACCAAATATGCAATATACAATTCTAAAACTAGACACGTTTCAGGAAATAGAGGAGTACACGTACAGAATGGGAAACTCAAATATAAATAGGTTTAGGTATAATAGAGGGATACCAGTTACAATAACTCCCCACCTATGCTGAAATAAGAGGCAAATGGAGATTTCGCAACTCTGACAGCTGTGACTTGGGTTTGGAAAATATTAATGTAGTGGGTGAAAAAAGAATATTCTAAATGACACAGTTCTGAATGAATGGAAGTTTGGTAGATAGTATATTCAGTCTCTGCAGTAACTACTTCTGTTGAGAATATGTAAATTATATTAAATTGTTGGTTTCTCTCTTACACATACACAGTTACTGCCTGCTCTGATTTTAACCCATATTTGTTTCTTCATGGAAAGTTAACAAATCTTCAGTAGCAGTAATAATTATTCTAGATCCTGAAAGTTACCACTACCAAAACATCTTGGTGTATTTATGCTTACTCTCTGTCTTCATTTAGTGTCAGAAGAGGTCCACAATATTTGGATAAATGCATACTTTGTAAATAGAGCACTCCTATTTGATGAAGTGCAGCTGGTGTGCATAGAGCCAGCTTGGCTAACCTGGTAAATTGGCTAGATGAATTTCAGTTAATTGAAGTTTTATGAAATACTAAGATGATCTTTAATTATGTCAGTGTTTCTAGATTAGAGTTTTCTTCTGTGGACAAAACAAGCAGTTACTATTAGGTGAAATTATCATTATTCAGAGGGTTTGTGATATTTATTTCTGTGGTTAAATGCCCGTGGCTTATAAACTCTGTCCTGAACTTCAACTTGTACAGTCTGTCCAAAGTTTCCCATCAGAAAAAACAGTTGATAAAAGTTACTTGTCCTTAAAGAGCCTTCTTCCTAATCCTGCTTTGCTAACTATTGTATAGTTGGAAGCATTCTGGCTTGGAGCGTGTCAGCAGTGATGTTCTGCAACTTTGTGTGTAACTTACTCTGAATGGCGTTATGGGGTTGGAGACTTGGGTAGAGAGGAGTAAAGGCTGGGGACTAAATTCGTAGGGAGCAGAAAGAGTCCGTATGCCCAAGGTTAGGCATAAACTTACCTCACAGTGTTCAGCTCAATCCTTCTGTAAAAGTCCTGCAGATGTGAAATTGTCAGTGCCCTTTAATTTATTTATAGATCAAGCAAATAGTTATTGCTGTATGTATTTGAGGTTCACAATGTCATGAAGGTTTTAAAAAGACTGTGAAACAAAAAGTGGAGAGTGTAGATGCAATTTGGGTAGGTCCCCTTGGCTTGACTTAAAAGATTTTTCTTGTGGCTGGACTTCGCAACTTGCTCCTGTGTTAGGCAAAGCTGCTGAAGTCATGGGGCTGCCTCTCTCATGGGATGGAAGGTTGTGGCCATAGAATCAGAGCTGTTGCAGCATCTTTAAGGAATAAAATACGCAGCTTCCTCAGGAGTGGAATGGTAAGCAAGGTCTCGTGAAGTAGTCATTCAGAAGCATCTGTTTGTAGAATATTGTTTATTCATGTTGTGAACCACATCGCGGTAAGTAAGTAACATATACTGTGTTTGTAGTTGCTCTCAATAAGCTAGTAATTGAATTATCAGCTAAAGACATAAAGATTAGACACGATGTCTTTGGAAGACGGGTGTAGAAGCAAGCCTAATTTGATTATTGCGGCAAATCCGTTTTCTGTTCATTGTGAGTTGAAGCAAGTAGTTCGATGGTTCAGAACTTACGTTCCTTCTGTTTCAAAGATAGCTGGTGGTGTTTGATGTTTTAACACTTGTGTGAGGCATGATACCACAGAGAGGAAACAGAAAATGAATGTGTTAAATTGTCACGAACCCCCGAGCTAATGAATTGATTTGATACTGTTTATTCTACTAGAACTCAAAGTGATTAATTGAATAAATGTTTAAGTTTGAATCTTTAATTTGTCTATAAATATGTATAGTAATTAATGAGGAGGCAAGAAATAATCTTGAGAGTCACCTTGGGCAGAGAATAAGCATGCGTGATGCATTCTTGGGAACCAGAAATGTAATTATGGTATCTAACCTCTGCCACCAAGTGGCAGTTAGATTTCACTGCCTATCATTGGCCCCATCCGGAGGAGGTCTGGCTGCAAAGCTGCCCTGCTAATCAGCAGGCCAACATTGTCACTGTTTCAAGGGAAGGTCATTGTGCCTAAGGGGAAGACAAAGTTGCAAATATTCTTTATGCAAAATCAGACCTGGAGTTTCAGAAATTTTTCCAGCACAAACCAAACATCAGCCTGCATGTGTGACTCTGTATCTGAAGTTGACAGCTACTGTTTTCTGCTTGAAACTTAGCTTTGGGGAGCAGTGTTTACTATTTTGCCCAGTGCAAGGTACAGACCCAATCTAAAGAGGTGGTGGGGTGGAGGTGGAAGAATGTTTCTTATTGATGTCTGACTATTGAAATGGGTAAGGACAGACCAACCTGTAAAACTGTCACAGAGGATTAATCATTTATCTACTACCACTTCTCTAAAAAGTATTTATTTATTTATGTATAATACACAACTATGTGTTTAAAATGAAGAACATAAAATAGAAAACAAAAGCAAATGGGAAAAAGAGAATGGAATTAAGGATATAACACAGGAGTCGTTATACTAATGGATCATTTGTATATGTATACATTTATTATAGATCCACTATAGGTAGCAGTGGCAGAACTTGATATAATGGTTAATGTAGGTGTTGTCACCACTATGTGTGTAATCATAGCATGACAACACTAAAAAAAAAGTTGACTTTTGTTTCCAAGTGACACTACAGCTAGATTATATGACATTATAAGAGTTGATTCAGTTCTGTCCCTCACAAAAATGGTGGAGGTGCAAATATTGAATTAGAGTAGCAAAACCAGTCATACTTTTCAAAAGAACAGTAAAATTGCTGATTAGATAAAGTCCCAGAATAATCTGAACAATTCTGGGACTTGCCATACATTACAATACTACTGACTAATATGAAAGGCATGATGTATATTCTCTATTTAAACACTTCACATTAAATCAATTAGGTCTTACAGGCTTATAGGTGTAATGTACCTATATATTACGTTATTCTTGAACAGTATTTTGGCTAAATAAGAGTACAGCAGGATATAGGAGAAAGATTTTGCTCACCAGCAATGTAGATGTATTCTGAGGGGTCTACAGGAAATTTCTTAGGCACATGGGACAGCTTCTTGCAGTGAGAATGGGTGTGCAGATTCTCTGGGAATTATACGATTCTGTTAAACTGGAGCGAACCTGTTGTAGGGCACATTCATGTCTTATCCTGGGTGAGGAAATACTATGGCACAGTGCTGCTTCTTTCCACCAGAATTCCTGTACGCCCTCTGTTCCATACATAATTCAGATGCAATACATAATTAAAGGACTATAAAGCCACACTTACTTTCATATATTTAAATTACTTGGTGAGCCAGAGATGGTGTTTGCCTTGTCTGTGCTTTTGCTTTGCCTTTTTCTATAGTTTGCTGAAACAGTGGGGACCACAGCCTGATCGGTCAGAAGGTATTGAGAACCACTACCAAAATGCTTATCAGTACTAACTGATTGTCAGGATTAGTATTATATTAAAAAAAAGTATAACTATATAACAAAGTCTAATTAATTTGCAGTTGATACTAGGAAATATCAATGTGTTCTGCAGGTATTCACTTCGTCTTGTTAGCAACATCTTTGTAAAGTATAGACTTTTCAAAGGAAAAAAAAAACTAACTTGTTTTCCTCTTGAAGCATACAGATCTCACAGTAACAATAAAAAAACCTTGCATTGAATTGCCTGGACTAGCACACTTCCTAGGAATAGTATCTGTGTAGCAAATGAGTGTGTATAACATCTGTTTTCTCATACAGGTCCACAACAGACTAGCTTACACATGGAATAAAAAGGAAAAAAAATTAGTCTTACATCTTGAACTTTTTCGCTGTTCCATTCTGTTCTGGATTTCTTTTCTTTAGAGCAATAGTTTGTGACTGGATCACATGATAGTATTTCCAGTATTTCCAGTGGTATAATGAGCTCTATGTGGAAAGCATTTCTTAGGTGCCTTGGGCCTTTTTGTTTCAAATGTTGGATGTGTAACATTTTATGTATTTAATCACTATCAAGCAGAGTGTTTGCATACAAGCTATTTAGAGCAACTGTGCTATTGCAACCCACTCTGGGCCCTGAGGGAGACCTATGAACAGAAAGAAGTCTCAGATTTCTTTGAGCAATTCAGTGTTGCCAAATACTGTGGTTTGTTATGGCTGCTGGGTTAGGGGATGGAGAAGTTTTGGGAAGATCTGTTCAGAAAACATTGTGTTAAAAAAGATCTGTTTAGAGATTCAGGAAAGTATTCAGGAAAATGCTGCTTCTCTCTGCTCTGAGCACCAGAACTGTGAAGAAAACACAACTTACGTTGAGCATGAGGTAGAAATCAAGATCTGAAACATCCTTCAAAAACAGAATTGAAAACTAACGTCCTTTTACAGCTCATGGCAGAAAGAGCCTCTTCTTTAGTTGAACAAGTTACCGTTTACAGCAATTTTAATAAAGGACCTCCTGGCAAAAAGACTAAAATGTAACATCTCCAAACCTTCTTTTTATAGATAAAACAGTGTGTCCCTCAAAATCCATACTGCTCAGTTAAACCTTGCTAGCATGTTTTGTGATGGGGATACGTAGTCTTTGATAGTCCACATTAAGCCTTTTCCATTGTATGTTGATAACATTTAGTTCCTTCCACTTACGGGATGTTTTCTCTTCTGTACTTTCCACTTCCTCCCCCCCCCCCCCCACTTGTGGGTGGAAACAACCAACCAAAAGCATTACTCTGTCACTTGGCACCTCTCAAGAGCTCCACTGCTCAGAATTTGCATGAATACTCCTGTAAACAGTATCGTGCCAGGGTTGATTACAACACCAAGCCATCGGTCTGGTATACAGGCTGCTGTTGTACTGCATGCAGTCGTTGGCCTGCCCAGTTCTACGACCTGCCTTGCTTTATGGTGTGGATAACCAGTCCATCCTTGGGGACCTTTTGTCTCTGAGGTTAAGTTCCTATGCTTATCCCACTGCTTATCCCAGCCTGTAGTAATAGAGGCATTTTTCTGACAGGTCATTACAAACAGGATTTCACAGCATGGTAGTCTCCAGCAGAGGGACTCTCACTTTATTCTTTTTTTTCCTTTTTCACACTTTGCTTATGACACCTCCATCTGTTTGCTGTTCTGTGCTTGTATCGTTGCTGTGAAAAAATAAAATGCAACCACATCTTTTTTTCTCTCTAAAGATGGAACAGATGACATAAAAGTTCCCTCAAAGCTTGCATCATCTAGTGTTTGTAACTCATTGGACAGATGTTATTCAGGACTTACTCCCTCTCTCCATAGTTTTTCTGACCTTTGGCAATCTCACGGTTGTCACAATCTGCTGAAATGTGGAAGGACTGAGCTTCTTAGCAGCATGCTCTCTGTGGGCCTGAACCAAAGCCTACTGTAATTGCTAGCTATCTTTAATTATTTCATTGGGCTTTGAGTCAGATGGTAAGTGCAGAAGACACATAGTAACTAGCAATCTCTCTGGCTTCTTCTGGCACTTTGACTTCTACTTTGTCCCATGAATACCTCAGAATTTCTTTGTTGCTTTTCTTTTAATCTTCCCATTTTAATATCTCTGCTTTATGTTCCACAAGCTAAAGCTGCAAAAACCTCTTTGATGTGATTTCTGTGCGCCCCAACCCTTTCCCTTGCTCTCCACAGAAATTCTATCTCCGCTGGGCTCCATGCAGAATGTGAGCACAGGAAATCCTGGCTGGGCTTGGAACTTTGGGGGCTCACTTCTAGGTGCTGAAATTACAGGTTTGTACACTCTGAACAGAAGAACTGGCTTGGCCTCCTCACACACACACAAATAAATAAATAACGTATCTAACTATATGGATATCTGCTTTTGACTGGTTTTGTTTTCCTTCATCCCCACTTCTTTCTTTCCTTTTCCCTCTCACTACTGGGAGACCAAATTGTAGTCTTTATCCTGATACTGCATTAGGGAGCTAGGGAAGAAGAGTGCCATGCTTCTATGATTAATCTTTAGTGACTGAAGGTTGGGGATGACTCTAAGTACTTCTTTCCTCTTTTTTTTTTTTCCTCCTGTAAACAGTAACTGCTGTGGTATTGCTTTTCAGGCAGGGAAGCCGCTGTTGCCCAGCCTTTGAACTGGAATGAATTCATCTGCTTCTCTGCTTCCTCATCGTATTTCTCCATGAATCGATACTTGCACGTTATGATACCAACATGGTATAAAGCAGTAAAAGCCTGGAATTGGGAAAATGTGCGATCTGACAAGAAAGTGTAAGCCTCCCAATATGTTGCCATACTTCAGCCCCTACCTCTGCTTTGGGAACAGTTGTCCTGTAGAGAAACAAGCTGGGTAGCACCAAGAAAATGAACAGGCTGAGTGCTTCTCTTCTGTCAGCAGGTTATTTTTGTCTTAAATGTTTGTTTTAGTTTTACTTTTTGTGTTTGTTTTAAGTAAGATCCCTTGCAGATGAAAGGTACAGTGTTCAGAAATAGAGAGACTGAAGAATGTACAGAAAAAGCCCTTTCTATGTCCATGAATTTGTACCGCCTTTCCCTGTGTCTCAATTCTTCAGCAGCAGGGACTAATCTTAATGATTCTGCACTGATGGAGAATTTTGAGTATGTATTTTGTTTCCCGAAGAGGATCCTTAAAGAGTGTGATGTGGATTGTGGAATGTTTTACTTTTCATGTAGCTGCATGTAATTGTTCTTGAGCTGCCTTTTACCTAAGCAGTTCACATTAGTTTAAGCACTTGCAATTGCTGAGTTAATATTCTTGATCAAGTTAACAACATCTGTTTTGGGAGTTACTGCATTTTGCAGTTACGCATGCAAAGCAGAGGGGGAGTACTCTCTTGTGGAACTGTGCTGATGAGTAATTGGGTAGCAGCAGTAAGCTCTTAACCCTGTGGAAATGCAACCACAAGAGCATACCTGATCACGTACTTGTCTAAGTGAGTTTGTGTGACATGAACGAAGGCTTTGTGGTGAACGGTGGGCATTTCTGTTATGTTTAGCACAGGGTAGCGTACATCCTCCTCCTCAGCACTTCAGTTTGCAAAAAAATGTAAGTTTTTCTTGTCATAATTGCTTTTGTGCCTTACTAACTGTGATTCTCTATGCCAGTATACACAATGATTGTTCTCTGTTGTGCTCAATATTACCTATGTTTTGGTTTGGTTTTCAGGATATGAATATATTTTCTTTTCTATATGATGGTGGCATAGTAGGCCACAAAAGGGAAGGGTCATTTAGGGCTGAGTCAGTATTTTTGCATAAATTGTTACCCAGTTACAAATGCTGTAACTGTCGATCTCATAGGCTAGCCCTGAAGCAGCGTCTTCTGGAAAGGCACTGTCTTAGGAAAGGAGGTGCCATGTTTTCTATCTGTATTACCTGGAAAGGAGTACATTGCTATTACATTGCTATAGAGCAGCATAATTCAGAGCATTATATGAAAAGTGTAATGGTCAAAGGATACACAATAACAGCTCCATCAAATATTGATAAAGTAGGATTATTAATTAGAGCAGGGGTGTAGGATTAAAACGTCCCTTGAGTTTCATTCCCCATTTGATGTAAGAGTGCGGTTTTGTGGTCAGAGAGTGGGAAGCTCAGGACAACTGGAATCTTTTCTCATCTCTTCAATGTGTTTGCTTAATGTCCTTCGTGGTTCAGTGGATATATAATACTGTTGACCGGAGTTCACAGAATTATGATATGCTCCTATGGTGGCACTGCTGAGAATGAACTTTACAATGATTTTTCTGTTAGTGTAGCTTAGTCTGATTTGTACCTCATAAAAAAGAAAAACACCTCTGAACAAACTGATAACTTGCAGTCCTGTTGCCCTGGAGTCTCATCCTCCTTCAAAGAGCTACATGCTTTTGTGAGACAGTGGAAACACTGGATCAGTACCGTGGAGCAGAGAGTGTATGCCATTGGACCGCTTGGCCCTCTAGTGCAGAGTGGAAGATAACATTTTGCTTTTGATGGTGTGTATAGTGCTGAACTAAATAGATATCAAAGCAAAGAGAATGAATTTAATTTCCCAGTTAAACAGCCCTTGTTTAAAAAGAGCTTTCAAATTTCTCACACTTCAAAAAGACACTGCAGGTTAGAAATGAGATCTCCTTTTAGAACAAAGCCCTGATCTGCATTACTAATAACAGCCAAGGTCATTAAAATAGAAAGAATTTCCCTTTGAATTTCTTTTGAACAGTATCTGCATTCTCCGCGTCACTGGTGTTAGCTTTTCTTTTCCCACAGTTTTGATCCACCAGGACAGTGCAGTAAGAATTTGTTTTCCTCTTTAGGTTCTTCCTGGTTCTAATATTCTACCTAGAAGAAGTGTTTTAGACCTGTTATAATCATACAAGTTCTGTAAATTCATTCTTCCATTCCTATGCACAAAGTGCACATTCTTGGCATCCCTCAGTATGTGTCTGTATGTGCAGCAGCATTTTAACATTCCCTGTGTGCCCCAAGGCTTTTTTAACTGATAAAACTCTCCAATCTAAAGCATCTTCTCTTTTTCTTTTCCTTCTCCCCACCCTGCCTTTTGAGTGTTTCCCTGCTCTCTCTAGAGCCATTAGATGTTCTGACTATGCACTTCAGGAGATCAATATGCTTTTGGTATTTAGAGCCATTATCATTCTGAGGCTGTACGACTAGTATGTATTCATCCTATTAACATCTGCTCAAAATTCCCAACATCCCCGCACAGCTAACAGAGAATGACCGTTTTGTCCTTGGTTAGGCTCTGGATCGGGCGCCTGACACCTGGCTTGGTGTCGGACAGATTCCATTTCACTCTTTGTTTTGACCTTATTTCACCCCCGGAAACTCAGTTTCAGCTAAAGATGGATGAATGAATTGGGAAGCATTGTGTCCATTGCTGCTGTGGCAATTCCTGTGTGTTACTGCCCAAATAAGTTATTTGGTTCCTAAATTGTAGGAACCTGTTCTGACCTAACAGTGAGATTCTATCAGCCCACAAGGATGTGCTTGTAATTGAAGTACCATTTCTGTAAAGCAATAGAAAAAGACAAGAGATCAAGTCCTCTGCTGGGCAGAATCAGCAAATCACTGTCCTTACTTGCTAATTTAATGGAGGATTATGAGCTCTAAAGTCATGGAAAGAGGATGAACTGTGGCTTTGACTTTGGTGTTAACTCCAGTGGATATTTGGTGGTGAGAATACAAAGTGTCAGCTTTATTATTTTAACAAAAATTGCCAATAGGGTTAAGTTACTGAGGGGAAATAAACAAGGAAATTGGAGTTAAGTATATATCAGTGTTGAAGTTAATAGCCAGGAGCAGATTCACTATTTTAAAATCATGTCTGAAGGCCATAACCTCTTTCTGAATGGGAAGAAACTGTTTCAAGGTAGAAAAACAATGCGTTGACATTCCTGACTTTCTCCCATGCATTTTGGTTGCTTTTGTTTTCTCATTCATGTACTCCTGAAAGTTGGTTGCTATAATAAGAGGTGCTGGATCATTCACATGTAGTGTGCACTCTTGAAGGCTATTTAGGGTTATCTCTGACTAACAAAGGAAAATTCAAAGTAATCATTAGCTCTTTCAAGATTCCAGGGAAATGGCTGTATGATTCCCCAAGTTATAAGAGGAAATGTTTTAACAGTTGACAGTATTGCAGGTTGACTTTTTACCTTTCTAAGTGAAATGAAGCTGTGAAATCTCAGAAATACTGGGTGCTGTATAGCGATTAATCTCCATGTTACGTTGTCTGGCCTGAATCAAAGGAAATGCAGAAGCAAAGGGAACCTACGTTTTAAAAAGCTTTACAGAGAGGTAGAAATGGAATGAAATAAATTTTCATTTAGTCTCATATATAGTACAAGTGACATTGGCTTGTCATTTTCTCAGAACACACACATCTAAAGAGATTTTCTCCTTGCTTCTTGGATTCCATTTTCTCCAGAGTGGTTGACCTACTGACCTTCTGGGAAGTGAGACTAGCAGAAATACGCAAAGTCCCTTGGTTCAGAGTCATGCATTAAAAAGGCTTTAGGATCAAATGGAGTTTAAATCTTCAGCCAAAGATTTTTTTGAAAAGCACTGATAGGCCCTCATGAAACATCTGTGACTCACGTACAGGTTAGCAAAGCTAAAGATCCAGAGATCGATTCGTACACCATGGAGTGAAATCAAATTTCTGCAACTGTTCCACTATTACAGGAAGCTCAGCCATCTACACTTTGGCTTGCCTTCTGGTCACAGATACAGGAAAGGAAATTTTTCTGAAGTCATGTCCTGTGACAGAAAGAGGAGGACCTAAAGCTGAGTTGGAAGCAGAAAGATTCATCATTTGCCCAGATAGTATAGCTAGGCTGGCATATGCAGTCACTCGCAAAGCAAATGAGAATTAAGTTGTCAGGTTTGTGACTTCTGTCTCATAAAGTATTGAAGCATAATAAATGATGCTGACAAACTGGCCGTGGCATGGAAAACTTCTTTAAAGATAAAAGATGCTGCTTCTTACCGGGGTATATATAGGGTTGACTTAGTTGCAATGGAGTTTCTCAGGGATGAAATGGATAGTGTTCCAATAAACTGTCAATTACCATGTTTCTTTCCAGAAATGATATGTATAATTGGTGAATGGCAAGGCTGGATTAGCATTAGACATCTGAATTAAAGTAATAGAATTCTTTCCACGTTTCTTCCCATAGTTCTTGGGAAGTTTCTAGATCCATCCACTTGAATATTTTATATACAACCTCGTAAAAAGACTTATATATCTCTCATCAGACTGAGATGCTTTGGTGCTTATTCTTGCTCTTACTGGAACAATGATGATCCTGATGAAGCTACCATTGTGCTTTTACCAGGATTTACCAGTGCTTTATTCCTATGGTTGTATTCAGAAGTAGGTTAGAAAAGTTTAAAACAGTTCCCCATGTATTTGCTTCAATCTGCTGAGGTCGCTTTCTACTGTAAGTTTTTAAGTGCTCGTGTGAATATGGACTCTTCTGCTTCAGACTTTGCTGCTGCTGCTTCCCCTTCCCACACCTGAGGCCTTTGGCAATGCTGTCACAGGACTGATTGCTCTTCAATTTCAGCATAAGCAACAGAGGCCCTCAGCTTAAAAATGCTCCATATAGTAAAATGCACAGTCAAACACCTAGAACTGCACCATTCCCGCTGATTCAGTGTGTTCTCACCACAGTTGATGTAATGCGCAGCCAGACTTGGGTGTTACATCTCCTTTTGCCCATTGTAGCAAGAAAGCCATATTGACCTTGTGCAATGCGATGTTTTTCTTACATGAAAGCTGATTATATCATAGTTGGACTTCTTGATTATTAATCAAGATTATAGACTGCATTTTAATTCAGCAGTCTATAAAAGCTTCAATTTTCTTTTTTTCAGAGGCCATCAAGCAGATTTTGTTTCAGACATGTTGATGAACTCACGTGCACATTCAGCACACCAGTTAGCAGAGCTAAAGATTCAAACACTTGTGTTGCAGATCAATATCACCTTTCACAGAAGCTCAGCAGGAGCTTGGTTTGCCTGCTGTTGCAAGACATGAAGTAGTAAATGTGCGTAAACCATGCTCCCTAAGAGAAGTGGAACAAACTAGAGCTTCCCTCAGGGCAGAGAGAAGCACTAAAGCCCTAAAAACCTCCGCCTGCCCTTGTCTCTGGTCCAGTTATGCAGTTAGAAGCAAACGAGGATATTTTTCAGAAGCAGACAGGAGGGATTAGGCCTGATTTAAGTCTGCAAGGATCATAGAATTAAGGTGGGCATATCTTTTGAGTTTTTTACCATGTCTTTGAAATAAAGTTTGATTTGAGATTAGTGACAACTTAAGACCTGTAACTGATCACTCATAAACCTTCGCTATTCTGAAGTTGGGAAAATGCTTTGTATATTGGTACAATTCACCTATTGTATTTATCATAACTGAAGTTGAGCTGTCTTCGGCAGGGAATGTATATTTCCATAACATCTAATTATATAGGTCCTTAGTCCTTGATTTCTAGTTTGCAGTAATGCAGCAGTACTAACAGAGAATGAGGGCATTAGCTAAATGTGGGATTGTGTCTCAGCTCAGATTGTTCTGATCTGACATTAGTGCTGCCAAAGTAGTAGTAATGTAGTTGGTCATCATCAAAACTTTCCTATGCCAGAAGGAAACAGTCAGGAGTACAAGTATATATGCTTATTAAGTTAAATTTGCTGACTTACATGATATTTTCTTTTCTTAAAGAGAGGTCTACACATACAGAGCAGGTCTGGAAGAATTGTTGCCAGTGTGGTGACAAGTTAATTATTCAAATCCTAATTATGAAACAAATTCAGTGTTATTGACACTGGGATGAAGCACCATTTGAAGACCATGAGAACAAGCTTGAATGATAATTATGTAAAGATCTGTATTTGTTGTTCTTAAAGGTTTGTTAAGCAATGTGACAAATGGATGGCAATGGAAACACGAGGATTTAGCATCTCAGCAAAATTAAATGTCTGCCCACATGGCAGTGCGTGCTGCAGTAATCCTTGCAAGGCTGCCAGACCCTCTTACCCAAATGATAGCAGATCCACCAACTTTTGCACACCCGGTTTAGGTAAGGCCATTATTCTGGGGCATCTGTGAAGAAGCAGCAATTGACTCACATGGGAGCTTCAGTCTGAAATATTCTTAGAACAGAAGTTAATTTAGAAGATGTTTGCTACTCTGTGTCACTGTGGCACAGTCAGTGGTTATGCTAATATTGGTGTGAAACATAGCCTAGAAAGTCATATGAGTGTGGGAGCCTAAGATACTGAAAGTAGCTGGACAATATGCCCAGCTTGTGTGTCAGGAAGTTGAATATAAGGCTGTTTCTGTAGAGTTGTCCCTTGCCTTCATATTGACAAATGAGTCTCTTCAGTTACCTGGATCAGATTGGGAGGTAATAAGAATGGAGTTTTCATTAAGGTGCAAATGCACGAAAGCGAGCCCCGCATTTTTGGCTTCTTGGAGAAAATTACTCATTCCTCAACATTTGGCACATCCGTGGTCTGCATCCAGTTTACTTCCTGCCACCTACTGTGGTAAGAATGTCCAGTTTTCCCCAGAGGCCTCATTACAGAGCAGACTGCGCGCATGCAGACTGTGAGAGACTACAGAGGTTACATCTGGAAGGAAAATGAGGCAGAGCTGATTTATGCAGTATTCAAAGGTGTCATTTCCATGGCAGAGATAGATGTCATATACAGGACTTTGAGGCTAGACTCTGCTTCAGAACACACAGCTCACATGGTGCAGCTAGATGTGTTTGTTTTACAGGTCCAGCTGGGGGCTTTTCCAAAATTCCCGTTTCCCCACCTCTGTGTTTGGCCTTCACAGAGCACAAAGTTTTACATTACAAGGTTCCTTTAACCCAGGCTCTGCTGCAGGGCATAGCTCCCTTACTTTGGCTCTGATTGTATGTTCCTTTGGTTCTGGCTGAGCATTTAGCTTTTCCCCTGAAGCCTGCTAAGCGCCCTAGGCACCAGCATGACTCCAGGGTTGCCAGCAATGCAAACATGTGCAACAAACATGCTAATTTAGAAGGTTGCTTTTCGAAGCTGTTTTTAGGCTGGTAGATCAGCAAACTGCCCAGCACTGCCCTCCAGTGGCGTGAGAGGCTCCCTTTAAGCAGTGATAGTGTAGTGAAAAGAAATATTTACAAGCACGTTGGATCATTTTGACAAAAACAGCAGCAAAAAGGCCTCTCAATAGTCAACACAGCTTCAAAACACTCTCAGATCCAGGCAATGTATTGGACACATCCTTCTTCCTGCTATAACATTTTACTGCAGAAAATCTTGCCTGAGACCTTTTTTACACTGTTAGCTGCTTCCTGTTAGCTGATCAACATTCTCATCTTCCCATCTGCCAAGAGAGGCCCCTTGGAAGGGATTCACGTCCACCAAGGCAGCTGTAAGCAGTGGAAGAGGATCAAAGGGGCTTAAAGTTGACCTGCAGCACTCCAGCAGGGTCTCACATAGATCAAAGGGTACATATATGGTTAGAGCCTGACTTCTGTAACTTCCTTTAGAGATAACTTGGCAGAAGTATGGCCCTATCTTTACTATGGCCTAGTCTACATATATTGTAAATGGGCTTATACGTTGGAGAGGAAGCTATAGGTGCTATGCATATATTGGATATCCTTGTTACGGTTCTTACAATTTGCTCTTTTTTGGAATGAGGCATGTAATGAAGATCTTTGCACAAACAGCCAATATTGCAAGGCAGAGTAGGTGATTTCAGACTTCAGGCAAGTCTGCTTCAATTTTGTCCCCTCAAATCCTAACCCTAGACCTCCTGTAGTCTGCAGACAAATACGGGAGTCTTCCAAGAAATTGCTGGTGATACTGATTAGAAAAAGTTCTGCTTAAGATGTAATTTCTCTGTAGAAGTGATATTCTCTTAAGAGGACCTGGTGTTGTCCCAGTTTCTCAGTTAAGGCAGGATTTCACTGCGGTCTTGTTGGCTGTTTGTAGCTGTATGACTGACATAAATCATGCATTTGAGCCCGGTCTCTGGTGCATCACAAGGGTGAGAGTCCATTGCCACAGGATGGCGCCTGATGGCCAGGCTTTCAGGGCTGCGTGTATGCCAAGAGTTAGACCCCAAACCTACGTGTATGGGATATGTATGCTATATTTGGTCTTAATCCACACAGGTATTTCCTATGAAATTTTCATGAATAAATGTTCATTCTGCCTTTGTCCTCCTGGACGGCCAACCCTCTTCTTCCTCAACATTACAATTTTATCTGAAATGGATTATCGTGCTCCAGGAAAGTGAGACTGGGTGAGAACTCTGACCATCCATTACATTACTCTATCGAGTTACCGCATAGCAAGAAATAGCAACTTTTCTGCTATTTCTTGACATGACAATTGTTTCATTGCCATTAGCTAGGACTGACCAGTGTCATATGCTCAATAATCTTATCAGGCAGCATGATTTACTTGCCAGCAGTTCTGATTAGCAATGATAGGAAACTAAATTTATTGTGTCTAAAAAGTGCAATTAGGATGTCTCGAGGCTGGAAATTTTGTGTGATTTTGCCAAGTTTTAATGGCACCTTTAAAGTTTTGACTCACAAACAAAACTCTTCCTTGGCTCTTCTGATGTGTGGATATTGCATTAGGTCTTGTAGTGTTCGGTGTGCCGCTTGGCACAGTCCTACAGCATTTCAGGATGTGTCTAGTTGCATTTGTTTGGCAGCGCTGGTGATAGAAGAATTTCTTGTTAACTCCTGTTTTCACACAATGGCCTTTGCTTGTATTTGTGCAGTGCAGAAGGGACATCTAGTGGCCAGATGGTAAAGTGGTGACAATGCATGTTAAGGGCAATAACTTTGGTTACTATGGGAAAGAGCAAATTTCGAGTTAGAGATTGGACCCTGGAGAACCCTCAAGCTTTATATCTCCAAACTGCATTTGAACTTTTCAGTTTACAGAATTGATCTCTGAGTCTGTAGGCTTGAAATTCCAAAACCTGAACTTTTAAAAAATATACCTGCCACTTTTCAGCAGTGATTGAGAGCAGAAGAGCATACTGAAGCAGTCATTCTTGCACACTGTTTTTGAGTGGAACTGTTTGTTTCTTAACTAGCTCAACCTCCCAAGCTCTAAGTCTGCAGCCACTGTTAGTATGGGCTCCTTTGTTTATGGTTGTGCCTAATAACCCTCAGAGGATGAAGCTGGGGAAAAAATCAGAAGATTTTGATGCTGTTAGCTTGCATTGTTCAATTCAGAGAAGTAGATTTGTATTCAGTGGTGAGGCTCCAGAACTGTAAGGAGGGAAGGTGAGGCTCTCTCCTCTGAGGCAGGTACAATATGTGCATATGACAGGAGATAGGAATGCCTTTATTCTTATCTGCTTCTGTCTGTGGTGTTGGCCGCCATATCACACATCTAAGCTCTAGTATCCAGTCTGTAATATTAGGATTATTTTAAGCCCTGTGTGAGGAAAGACCATGAAACTCATGCAAGCATACATTGTTCTTTGAATGGAAAGCACAGACTGTTTTGCTTAGGTACTTTGCTGCACAGTTCATTCTGAACTGTTTGTAGAAAAACGTATAGGATAGTTTTGTGAAAAGTGTACAAAAAAGTATAGAATAAGAGGACAGAAAGGCTTTGCTGAGTACCCCAGACCTACTCTCTCCCTTTTCTCTTAATCCAGCTTGCCTACTGCTGCCCCATTTTCATGGCTTGCATTTCCGGCTTGCAGAGAGTTTCCTGCCTACCGGCTGAGAATAGAAGCTTTGCTGTTATGCTGTCCTTAAGTCTCTTCTAATGAGTGTTACACAGACGAAAGCAGCTGTGTCCTTTGGCTCTAGTTTTAATACTGTGTTAAAGAGCAGATTATACTGACGTTGGACTGCAGCGATGCGGAGGTAGCACAAACCATGGCTAGTTTGGGGAAGGCTTTAGCAAGGATGACTAAGGACTTGGAGCTTACGCTTTAGATAACAAATCCACCCAGTTGTGCTCCTTCTTTGGAAATGTAGTCAAGCCTAACAAATCAGGGCCTTAACAGAGTTGTATTAGGGTCCTTTAATTGGACTAAGCTGGTTAATACCCACATTGGCTTTTGTATGCCCAAGGGTCCAGCACAGAAATGGTCTGCCATTTATGCTGGCAAAATCTCATAAAATTGCGACCATGAATGTTGAAAAAATTAAATTCCAATATCCTCACAGGTAGACACTGGATTAAGGTATTTTGATTATTATAAGGAAGTCAGATGTCTTGACCTATGTGGGCTTCGTTAGCTTGGGTTTTGAGCGACACTAAATGAGCCTTAAGTCCCGGCAGACCACTTGGATATGCTAGCAGTTAACAGTGGTCACAGAGAACAAATGAACACTTTTTTCAAGAGGATCATCCCTCCTAACCTGCTCCAACCCCAGAACTCACAATATGTGTGTCCTGGCAGCAGTACAGGCATGAGAGTCCCACCTCTGTGGAAGATTTTGGCTGAGAACCATATATTGCTGCCATTTCCCAGGTTGCTCAAGTCCAAACCCCGTTGTGACAAATGCATGAAATGGTACCTTCAAAAAGGTACCATTCATAGCGTTCCTGCATGTGTAATATTATTGACACACTGGCCATGTTAGCAGTTCAGTTCGAACCCATCAACGTTAACTTGACAGAAAGACCAAGTGAAGGCTCCAGAGTAAAACTCGGTCACTAGCACAAGAAGCTACTGCTTGAGACATTGTCTGAAATGTACTGAGAGACACCAAGAATATTCCTCTCTGGAGCTTTTTAATTGTTCAGCCTCTGCTAAACTGTTTTGCTCTTTTCTGAGTCTAGCTAGCATGTAACAAGACTTTTGTAGCTAATGGCTCTGTTAGGGGTATGAGGTGCCACAGGCACACAGCACAGCAGTAGCAGCAGAGCTGCACGAGACCTAAGCATCTGTGGGAGGACCCCCACTTTCTTATGTGTGGGGATTTGTTACACTAATTCTGTTTTATGAAAGCTGAGCATACCCTGCAGGTGGACATATAAGCCATAAATTAGTATGGATAGTTTTATTTTCCAAGTGTTATGAAGTACTGCACTAGTCGACTTACAAAAGTGGCTGTATTCAGTCGAGGAAGAATGGTGGTTTCTTGCAGTGTTAATTGTGCAATGGATTCATATGTATTTGCTTTGATTTGGAAAAGGTGAGTTGTTAGGAGGATAATTCACACAGGTGAGGCAAAAAATTTCTGAGCAGAAAGATTCTGCACATGTCAGTGCTTGGTTAAGTCTCCTGACAGCAAAATGAGAATCTAAGGAGAGAGAAATGAGTTCCAGATGGTTGTGGTAACTGGCAAGAAACTAATACTGAGGCTGATCTTGAGAAAACAGACTGCAGACACCAGAGATCAAAATGGGGGCAGGGTGGTCCAGATAAGGTTGATAACACATGATATATCATCTTTAGAGCATTCCAAGGCAGGGTAGTGAGATGAACCATTTGTTCCTGAATTGCAGTGTTTTGGTGGTGAAAACACTCTTGCTGTGACTGTTCTGCTTTCTGCACTGAAGGTAAAAACAATGCAGTAAATATCCCATTTCCCTGCACATGGCCCATCAGCCTCTGTCTGCTCTGCAAGGATGCTGAGATAATATAAATTACTCATTGTAGGATTGCTGTTGTTTTCATCATGTGCAGCCTAGGTCTATCTGCACCAATTCCTTGCTATCTTGCATATTTCTTGTTTAAGCTAGGAATTTGTGTGGCATCTTACCTGCCTTCTATTTTTAGTCGTCAGTGGAAGGGTGAGGCAATGTACGTAATTCTCATTACGGTTAATTTAATCCAATTGTGATGTGGATTTAGAGGTACTTAGTAGGTCACAACTGAGTGTGGGTTCTGTCTTTTTCCAGTTTCTCTCATAAAAAATGGACACTGATAATTTTTTCCACTTGTAAAACTAAACACATGCATCTAGAGGTGGTGATATGATTTGGTGCTTCTGTTATGCAGATACTTTCCCTGTTGATCTCTATAACTGTTCCTTAATTGGGAAAAGAGGGTTCATGTACATTTTGTGGGTTCGGATGTCTTGTGGGTTCGCACATCTCATGATGTATGAGAGAGAGCAGTAAAGACTAATGTGGACTAACTCAGCTCTTTGGGATTAACAGTGCGCTTTTTGTGTCTTTTGTCTTATTTTCTCTTTGAACAAAGGAGCCTCTATCAGAAAATTGTGATTGATCCTCATCTGGAATTTATTTGTAAACATGAACTGATACAGAAGCCTGCATCCTAGAAATGATCGCCGGCCACCTCGGTCCCCAAGCCAGTTCTGAGCTCCTGTCACAGCTATGGAGGAGACACCAGGTTTGTTTTCTTCATTATGTAGGGGGAGTTAAAAAAACAGAAAGCAAAAAACCACACAGGGTCCTTTTTCCTTTTTGCCTTGTACTGTGAATCCCCCAGTTCTTCAATTTCTCACTACCTTTGACAGCCTAGGCTTTTTTCAGACACGGGCCTGTAAGCTCTCCAGCTGTTGTGCCTGTAAATGTGACTTGCTTTGCTCTGTGCAGTTCAATCCGTGCGATCCAGGCAGCGTTTTCTCTTTGTTCCCGGAACACGAGTGAAGCATTTGAGAGTGGACAGGGACTCTGTCCACTGTGTTAGTGCTAGTCCCCAGGTCGGCCGAGCATGGAGCGAGTGCCTGTAGTAGAGAAAATTCGCCAAAGTCCGTGATGTGGGGAGAGCTGGTATTTGCTAGCTTCCAACTACTGTTTCTCCCCTGAGGGTTTTAGAACAGCCACTCTTAGACTTGTCATGGAATTAAAGAAAACTACATCCAGGGTGTACAATGCTGCTCTCCTGCTGCCACTTTTCCTCTTATTTTGGGGTAAGTTTTTGTCTTCTGTGCCTGATTCTTACCCAGCTACTATGCAGTAACTTCGGATCAAATCTGTGATCTGCCCTTGTATTGCAAAAGTAACTGAACAAAATGTCACTCACAGTTAGATTTGAAGTCCGAAAACTTCTTGTCTGGAAGATAAACAGGCATTTCATTCTAGATACGTTTTTCCTTCTATTTATTTCTCGTCTCCTTTTGTCTTTCTCCCTGTGCACATGTATGTATGCATTTATTCACAAGAGCTAAAAGTGTGTGCACTTTCATGTAATTAAGTATTCAGCTATTATAGTAACCATTTTCTCCATTGAAAAGTTCTGAATTTTGCAGTTGTGTCCATACAGAAGAAACATAGAGCTTTATTTCCATTCTATATGCTTTAGAAATACATTTAGGCAAAAGAGGAGTGTACCTAGGGGAGTATACTAATAAGCTGAAGTGCCAGATACCTCTGGTACAAAATGTGGAGGGAAGAAGACAGTACATGAGTATTCTCACTTAGAAATTTGGAAGAAAGCAGATCCATCCTGAAAGTGCAAGAAGTGATGAGGTAACAAAAGAGACTATCACACTGATGGAGGTTTTTGTTTTGCTTTGTTTTTTCCACATTGAAAACTTATTTTAGAGCCAAAGAATATACTTAGGTATACTGGGATTCTTCAAGTTCGCATGAACTTGTCTTTGGGCTCCAAAAGTCACCCTTGTATACAATTTCTTATGGTCCCTGAAAAACAGATTTCTCTGTTTCTTCTGGAATGGGTGCATGGAGATCTGCTGGGCCTAGACATCTGTTTTAGTCATCTAGGGATTATAAGGTCATGTCAGGAACATGTCCAACCTTTTACTGGAAAGTATGATTGGGATTGAACCGGCCTCCTTATCCTCTCCTCGGCACTGCTAGGGCAGTGTCTGTATATAAAAGTCCTGTTTGGTTTCCGCTGAGCTAGGACAGGAATGATCAATGACATGAAGTGGAGGTGAAATACAGAGAACATGCAGAAAATACAGTCAAAGTGCCTTTTCTGTGCTAATATCTGCTGAACACTGCATTTGGCATTTTCTCACATTAGTGGGTGATGTTTACGTACTTTCTGAGAGTTGGAGAAAGTTTTCAGCTTTTCCTTTGATTCCCCAACAGTCTTTTTTTTCCTTCTGAACCCTCCCTAAATTTTCTTTGCTCTGATCACCTCAAACTACGAATGTGAAAGTCAAAATATGTTTTGATTTTTGTCTGATTTTTTTTGTTCCTCTTCCTTGTACCAGCTTCTTTGTCTGGTACATTCACTCCAAGTGCCTGGAATTCCTCTGGCCACAGGGAAGCAGCAGGACTGTCTTTTGTATCTAGTAACCATAGCTACTGGTTTGGAGTGTGAAGCAATTACGGTGGCTTTGTATTGTGTAGAAGGAAGGCCCATGGCATATACGGTATTGCTCAGTATGTGGCTGCCAGAGAGCTGGCATGTTTCTGGGGATTTGTGCTCTTTGACCATTGCACTGATAGCTTTTCACTCTTGGGTAAAGCTCTATTCTGGAACAGTAATTTACTGAGAACGTTGTTTTCTTTTGGAGTGCAGGTGGATGACGCATCTTGATATAGCCAGCAAAGCTCAAGGGAAGTGGTAATTTCCATAGTCTTTCCACCTGCTCCTATTTTGCAAGGGGAATTCTGCCAGATTTTAACTGTAGTGAATGGTGGTGTTTATGTAGGACTTGTAGAATTTTAAGGCCGTAAGGAAATGCCTTCTCTTGCCCTTGTGTGGCATATGACTACTTTTATTTTATTTCTAATTGACTGAGTCTAAATGTCATTGAAGCACGGAGTAGCTAAGTTACTTGTTCAAAATGTTTGAGAAAATTGTGATTATCCAGATGGCCTGTTGCAAGCTGTAACCATAAGACCATCCTGCAGCCAGATCCACACTATCTCCGATTGTTTAAAATAAACTCCAGAGGGACAGTGGTACAGACTCTGCATATGTGACTCCAGTTTTACTGCTGCTGTCTGTGTAATGGGCAGAATAGCTCTCACCTTAATTTGTTGTGTTCTAAAGGAGATTCTGGAGGGCAGAACTGAGTGTGTACTCATTTCTGTTGCCACAACTCTAGCCAGCAATGAGCACAGTAATTAACATACTGTGAATTCCAATTGGCCTGGAAAATGCTTTGGACACCTATTGAGAGAGAACGTGTGCAGACAAACCTTTTTTCTGGCAGTTTGCTATCTGCTCTAATGCAAGCTCTTGAGATTAGCTCGGACATACGGACAGTTTAAACCTTACTCACTTCAAAACAAGGAAATAAAGAAATACAATCTTTTCAGCTGTTTTGTTGATTGTCAGTATATTTAAATAAGAATTGGAAATTAAAGCTTGTGACTCAATCTGATTAACTGAATACACAGGAAACCCCCTGTCTCAGTGTTTGATCTGTGGAAATGGCTGAGAGATCAGAGAATGTGTAAACCATGAAGGTCAGCTTGGAGGAGTGTTTATTAAGGGAAAATACTGGGGTGTCATAAGCACAGAAGATCAAAGAGTTACTGTGGCAATATATGCAATACTATCATAAAACATGGATCTGTCTTTCTCCAAGTTCTAGAAGCATGATAATAGGAGTTACATCTTCAAATCTGCGTTAAAACAGTGAACAGATAATGAAAACAAGCTAGGTGGCTACTTGTTCTGCGTTAAGAGTAAGTTTAATTCCCTGAAGTGGTATTTCTGATTAATGCTGTTAATGCCTCTGACCATAATATTGGCACTGCTCAGCCCTATGGATTGCTGCCCACCGTTTGGCACCATTCAGCAATTCACTGGGCAAGCTGGGTGGGAGAGAGCCAGGAATCAGCATTCTTCTTCTTTGAGGGGGTAAATATTCCGTATATTTCAGAAGGGGAAACTGAGCCACATCTTCTTATGCCTGTCTTAATGAAAGTCTAGTGGTCTAGGCCTTTATAAATTCTTTATAAATATTTACACTAGTAGACTGTGTACATATCTCTGGCATGAAAAAGCTCTGTCACATCAAAAACCTAGCATGCAAATGTTGTGGTCTGGAACTTGTTGGTCTCCAGTAACAAAGAAAAACAACATAAGAAGTAGGCTGGGAAGTGATGAATGCACAATATCCATCTAAAACTTTGGATAGGAAAAACTGCAATCTGAACTGTGTGCGGGGACTTCACTAGAGGTTTTTAAATTAGTATCCAAACTGGTGGTTGGCTAAGATACTGGGCTTGTGTGCTTAATCTACCAAAACTCTACAAGATCTATCAAAGGCATGAATACTAAGGCTCTTTTTAAAAAGACTCTTCTAAAAGATGCTGTAGGCATTGCTAGGATCCCTAGCGTCTTGCTGGGCCATTTATTCAACATTGTCTTAGAGGTACTACCAGCTGATTGCCAACATTGCTTTTTGATTATCTAACCTTTATTTTGAGGATTTTTTTTGTCATAGTGTCATGTCTTGCTTCACAGAGATTGTCAGATCTGATAAGCTGTTAACCTGAGATGATAATGGTGATGTTTAGATTCAGCCAGCAGATAGTATCTCAGCCTGCATTTTCACTGAAGTATCATTTCTCCCTTTTACACTATTCACTCAACAATAAAAAAATTAAATAGTTGCTATGGAAAAATGGAGAGGAAGAACTTGATTCTGGGCACCAGGATCTTGAGGGGAATTGAATATACCTGACCCTAATGGTGACACCACCTGAGCATGAGACCAGGAAATTCAAACAACAGCTGATGGGAAGTGGTTGCGGGGAGAGGGAGCAGCTGGTAGGTGGGAGCAAGCTACTTGAACAGAGCTTCTCTGATGGCTGGCAGAGGTGGTGAGCTGCTGCAGCTCTGGGGCTTAGTAGTTGCAATCAAACATTGGTATTTTGGAAAGTTTCCCGTGCCCACATCCGATTTTCTGATGCTGAATAGAAAAGCCCACTGTTAAAGCAGCTGTCAAAAGATGCCCGTTACTATGTTAAACAGGACAAGGAATACAGGTTATGGAATATTTTAGGCTAGGTGAAAAATCAGTGCCAATTATTAGCATTTCATGAGCTTGTCAGTAGTCTCGGAGAATTTCAGGGGCTTGTTTTCTGATGCTAGTATTACTAGGAGCAGGTGCTTTGCTCAGGTCTGGGAAGAAAGTGTTTAATCTCTCTGTGTCAAGAAGGAAATCGGGCTTGTAAAGCCACCTAAAAAGGCCTTGTATATGCCCTGGACAAGTACACTGAAGGTACATCCTAAAGAAGGATTTCATTTTATTCTGCCATTACCTTCCATAGCAGATATGCTATCCTTCCAAAGTTAGCAAGGGTGGGGGAGAGAGAGGGTGAACAGCATGAAAGCCCCTTTTCAGACCTGCCCAGTCTTCCTTCCTGGTGTGTGGATCCTGGGAACGGGCCATAGTGTGTACCCTTTCACTAATCCTTTACACTGACCAGGATAGGGAAAGATCAGCAGAGGTCAGCAGGGATTTACTAATATAAGCACATGCCTTCCTGTTGTCATGGAGACATAACTCTTTCCATTCCTTTATTCAGAGTTTATTTAGTAGTTGTGTTGCTCTGATACTTGAGGTGGAGGGGTTCCCTTTCTACCCTTGGCCTCGGTATCTTTCTCTAGTGGGCGATGTGCTGGGGTGATCAGCAGGAGCGCAGCCTGACTGGTAAGAATTACATCAGGCTGGGGTTTTGAGCATCCACGGTTTAGGCACGTGAAGATTCCTCTAGCTCTATTATTGCGGTGCAGTTAGGGGCTGCTGGTGGGAAGCCTGCTATTCTCACCTCTTGGTTATAGTTGTCTTTTTTCCAGTTATTGTAGTGTGTAGGGCAGGTGAAATACACCTGAAGGAAGCCTCTTTCTCCACAAGCCTGCAGTGCCTTTTTGTAAAAGATGATAGTCATAGGGAGAAAGATTAAAAATAGCATGGAAGTCAAGGAACTCAACAACAAATCCATGCACAAAAGGTACTTAATACATCATGAATGGTCATAATTTTGGGAACATAAATAAATACTCGTGAGCGTGAAGCAGTCTTTTCCAAAAGTATATCACTAAACCAAGAGGAGAATATGCCTGAGTCCTGTCTGTTGCAACTTGTTTAGTAGAAAACAAAAGTGCTACACGAGGAGATGCAGTGTGCAAAACTCTTTTCTCCTCTGTTTGGGAATCCTTCACAGTAATAGGTCCTCGAGGAGAACAGTGCACATTCCCGTACTCTGCTCAGTTCATGTCATGGGGAAACGCTGTTGGGCATACGTGTAGCCTGGTTACCTCTTAAAAGCATTGGAGCTTCAGTCTGGTATTTTACATCCTCTGTTTTTCTGTCTTTTTTTAATCTGGACTGTGGGTAATGTGAATTGGGCTGACTTTCTGGAAGAGAGAAGCTGAAGGGATGGGAAAAGTTGGACCTATGCAGACTTGACTCTCATCCTTTTGTCATCCTTTTGTCTCAGAAAGCCCCACTTCTGATTGACCCAAAGATAGGAAAGACACAATTCCTTTTATCATTAATGTTCCCATAATTAGTCTGGGTGAAGTGCCCAATCTGATATCCTATATGACTTTAGAGCCTACCTTCTCCTGCTAGGTATTCTCTGCTTCCTGAAATGATTCAGGCATCTAGGAATGATCAAAGCCACAGGTGGAATGTGTAAAATTGGGCAAGTTTTCAGAGCCTGGAACTTGTGGAAATACATTTCATATTGTTGGTGTGAATCCAGAAATAAAATACACCCTTTTCTTTGATTGTCTTTCCTTTTGCTAGACAGCTGTAATATTTATATTAGGTGGTGAAATAAAACACCTCCACGTTATAGAGACTGGAAAAATCTAAATTTCTAATTCTGTAATACCTCTAATGTAAAGTATTAAAGGTTTCGAATAATTTCATCTTACAGGACACTTGTGAAAATATATACTTGTAACTATTTTTTAAGTTGGGCAAACTGATACACAAAGTGGAACTGGCTCGCCTAAGCTCACATTAAGTTTTTGCCAGGCCAGGAAATAATATTATGGCATCCTGACTCTTCTGGCCTTTGCGTCTGTGATTATGAGCGTTTTGCTGAGAGATTGTACACAGGAGGTAGTGAAAAGATGAAAATGTACTCTGAGTGCAGTGTACATACATGAACAGGTATTCAGAGATGGGTATTTTCAGTAAGAACCACAGACTCTGCTTAGAGGTTTTTTTGTGCTTGTGGAGATTATATTGTCCCGTTTGAATAACACATTAAGTATAACTTAAAAAACCCCCAACATTAATCACTTGTCAAAATTGTCCTTCAGTATGAAGGAAACAAGGTAATCTCTGAGCTGATAACCCCAATGCCTGCCACTTCCTTGTTGGAATTTTAAGTGACCATTAAGAGCACCTTTAAGGTAGTTATCAGTGAAGCAGTGTGAGGATATAGAAACTTCGGGTACCATGTGCATGGATAGGGTGACAATTAAGGGGACCTTGGGAATCAACAACTTAAGCTGCTAAAATTCAAGTGAGAGAGAGGTTAATGAAGATGTGGCACTAAGCATCTTCCATGAGGTCAGGTGTATCCCCAGCTGGAGGGCATGCATCCTCTATCATAGTTTCGCAAGACTTTGAAAAACCAAACTTGTGAAAAGCAAAAACAAAAAGTAGAAGCCAGTGAGTAATGCCAAAGCAGCATCTCACAAGCGGTGAAGTAATAAAACGACTGAAAGTCCTTGTCCTGTGTATTGTCTTAGCAACTCATAATTGGTCTCTAATAAAACCCTGTGCCAGCAGTGCTAACATAATGTCAGGATGGAGAGGGGAGGCTGTGAAAGAAGTTACTTCAATGCAACTCATGTTGTGGGGGAAATTACCACTGAGATTTCACAACATGTGTGAGATAATGGAGAACAGACAAAGTTGAGGGGTTTTGTTTGTTTTTTAAGGAAAAAGACAGAAACCTTGCTACAGCTCTTTGAGAACCTCCTCCTCCCCCCGCACCGTCTTTATCAGTTCCCACAACTCTCTTTGCCAGTGCAGTGCAACAGCATCTTGTCCCGGTTTACTGAAGTAAGAGATTCCTCAGGACTCTCTGGGAGAGAGACAGTGAACTATTACCAGGGGGGTCTCAGATTGCCCAGCATCTCATTAATTTCTGATTTCTCTTTTTATGGCTAGAAAACTCGCTGTTGCAGCTGTCCTTTGACAAGATCATTTAGTAAAGGTATAAAGTACAAAATTATTACAGCCAATTATTAAAACAAAGCCTGGCAATGCAGCTTGTTTGCCTTAAAGTGATACAAAAGGTCACAAACCTCATCTTTTAGGGAAAACCTTTGTCAGTTACCTTTAAAGTGTAAAACCAGACCTGTCCTGACAGAGCTCAATGAATGCTTTTTATGCAACTCTGTTAGCCTTTGAAGTTCCTCCTAATCCACCCCTAAATGCCTGGAACGTATTCTTCAAAGAAGCTGTAGTCTTCTCCAGTTTCATTTCAGAACAGGGTTACAGGATGATGCGACTAATATTTTTTTTTAATCTTTTTTTCACTTACAAACATCATGGATTCGTATTCTTCTTGTGAAATGTAAAGGAAAAATCCTGAATGTCATTGTTAATCCAGCAACAACTACTTTCGTGGAAAACTATAAGGTCTTGTCATTCAACGACTTCTTTGATCTGATTTTCACCATTTTCATGAAACAGCATAGTCTGAATTACATGTTTTCATGGTTGGTATATTGTGCAGCAGGAAAAGCTAATTTATTCATTATGCTTATTAGCATTTGGTGCATATTCATATGCTATTCACATTCATATAATAATCTATTCCAAAATTGAGAGGAATTACTGTATGCCCTAGGACTGATGGACGAAAATAACAAAACCAGAGCTAAAAACGTCATATGTGTTCTTTGTCAAGCTAGGTAGTCTAAGTCTTTGATACTTATTTAGTACACTGAATTCTTGCAGACTCCGTGTTTAACTCCCTGGCGACGTCACAAGTGGTGTACTCACCTCTCACTGCTGAAATTCCCCTTTCTGATGTCACTCTGTAACAAATACGGTTTTGAATTAGTGTCTCATCCGTGGCGAATTATTTAGCCAGTTTAGCACTGCCACTGAATGAACATATTATATGGCTTATAGTATGGGTTATACTTATTTATATTATTATTAAACATATTATTATTAAATATGTTATTATTTTATATTTATACTTATTACGGGTTATACTATATTTACACAGAGGCACGTTTTGTCCTTGGGAAAGATTCCAGTGTTAGTATAGCATGCTATACACAGGGGAGTATATGATATAATCCTGGAGTTAGTGTTGTTAATATGCCTGTAACCTCTACTGAGTAGGGCAAACATATGAGTAATTCTCTGCAATCTGCAGTTCACAGAATAATTTGAAGTTATTTAGATACTGTTTCATTTCTGGTGGCATAAGTTGCAGTCTTCTCAGCCTGCTCCGTGCATGCCTTATAAGCAATGCTGTGTTATTTCAGGATATTTGTTCAAAAAAGGAACATTTTCCTCCAAAATGAGGTCCTGCTGAAGTCATCACTTTTAGACATAAATAAAGTAACATTTGGTCACAGAAAGTAGCTAAAACTAGTACAGTAACAATGCAGGAATTCAACTTTATGCAGTCCTGTATATAACTAGTTATTCACCACAGATTATGAGTACATGTAACTAGTTAACCACTGCTATTGTTCATGATCACAGTGAGTCTAGAGGAGGTTGGAATTCTCCCTATTACTTTACTGCTGTTCTTTGGTAAACCAAGAGGGCCTTTTGACTTTTTAGTGAAGCTTTGTGTTTGCTTGACTTGGTATCTGTCTGTAGGTCAGCCCTGTTGTGTCTACAAGTTTGTGTGTGACTATGGGGCCATGTATTTGTCACCAAATCTTTTTGTAGTGGACAGGCATTAATGACTAACACAGATTATTGAGCATTGCAGTCATGTGATGAACCAAAATAAAGAAGGTACAAAAAGGTACATCTGTTGTGAAATAACTTCGGAAAAGACAGGAAATAGCAAAGGGATTTGATGTTTATCTTTATTTGCAAGAAGCATTTAGACTGTCTACTTATAATGGAAGCAGAAAACTATGCATGTAGCCTTTGAAATTACTTCAGCCTGTCTACACTAGCAGTGCTTGGTGGTTCTGTTGAAATGTGATTTCTTTGCAGATGGAGTCTGCTGCAATCGAAGTCGTTCTGAACATGCAGTGGACTTGGTCTCTTTTTTTTTACCAACAGACTGTTCTCCTGGCCTGTGGAAAGTGCAGGCTGGGACTGGTTACTCATTAAGTGTACTAAGGCTCATATCTCCTGCCTAGTAAAGCTCGTTTGTGAATAGTTTCCTGGGTTCCCACTCTAATTGCTACAGAGATTCCAGGCAGATTGCGTCATCCTTGTTTTCTGCCTGACTGGGAATCTGAGAATAAAAGGGTTGATGGCAGAATAATGAGATTGCTGGACAGTGCAATGCTCAGCAACTCTCCCCAGCATCACATGAGAGAGGAAGGGAGGGGTGGGCCATAGAGATGATGCTGGGAAGAGAAAGGGCTGTCTAAATCCCTGAGCACCCTCCCCCATCAACACTGCCTCTTAAAAGAAGACTTAGAAACACTACAGTCTTTTGGTGGGAGGAATTTGGGGGAGGTCAGGGCAGGGGCAGGCTTTTGTAAACCAAAGTCTCCTACAAATCCCTTTCAGGCCCTGAAGTCAGATGCCTCCACCTTCAGGTACAAAGAGACTGAGGAGCTGATGGGGCAGTGAGCTGATAGAAAACCACTCACACAGATTAACTACTGGGTGTGTAGAAGGTGCACCAGAGCAAGGCAAACATGACCAAAAATGGGCTGGGATAATGACGGCCTGAATGAGAGAATGTGTAAGGTCAGCTGAGAAATGATGCTGTGGTGTGTGATCCTGGCAAATCCTTAGCATGGAGCATGGCACGTTAAAACAACATTTCTCAACTAGCAGTAATGCAGTGAGGGTCAAGGGTGGTGAGCTGTGGGTAGTGTCAGAGTAACTGCCCACTCTCCACCTGCAGTTTTATGGAGTTTCCCAGAGACTGATTCCTGTCACTAGCTGGCCCACAGTTACATCCAGAAGGCAGCGAAAAGGGCAAAGAGCTGCTTACACAATGGCATCTAAAAAAAAAGGTTAAATGCTAGTGATTGCTTGACTTCCAATGCTAGGCAAAGTCAGGATTGTCTCACGAGAAGCAGTCGCTATTTCTCAGATACCATTTGCTATTTAATGACCTTTACCTCTGCTTTGTGGCCATTTTTTGTAGACTTTTTCAAAACATCTCTATGTAGTTGTTTGCAGAGTTACTTCCAAGTTTGGATGTTTCATAATACTTATGCAGGAATCAGTCTGAGGTATCTCCACCCCACAGTTTCTCTCCTATGTATCCTGGAAGAAAGCGGGATGGGGGGCTAATGACTGCTGCCTTTGTGAAGGGAGAAGTTCTCTGTTTGCATTGCCTTTGTCCCTTTATAGTATTTTTGGTTTTTTTTTCTTCGGAAAGTGTATAATCGTGTCATTGAGTCCAGGGCATATATCCTAATTCTAATATCAAGGCAACTATCTCCTGTCCCCTGGGCTGTTCTGCCCTTTGACCAGATTGTTTCAGAAAGTGAATTTGAAATTTCTTTTGGAAAAGAAATGAGGATTCCTCCTATTCTTCCATTCTGCTCCATTGACAAATACCTAAATTGAACACTTTTTTGTTTTTTATATCATGTATCCTGTATAATCTCATTTGTATGAATTAAATTTGCAGTCCCATGGGCATGTCACATCACATTTCTGGATGGTGGAATTGCTTAACAGGGCAAGAGCCTTTTAAACACTGCCATTTTGGGGGCAGCAAGGCATTGTGGCTGGGCGTGAATAAATTGATCACACCCAAATGCTCCCAGATTTAGGGGAATCTGGTCTCAACATTAGTTGCTGGTATCTGGATATAAGACTGGTGTTTTGGCTCTGCAGATACTAAGAGTTTGGATCTAAAATGCCATCAGTACAGTGAATCTCATCAGTCTCTGCTCTTTTTTGCTGTTCTTATAACACCTAAAAATTTCCTGCTGTGTAAATTTACATGTCTAAGCTATGGGGAGAGGGTGCCTGGCCAGCGATTATCAAACTTTGAGCTGATCCGTGTAATCAGAGACTGTGTGAAGTGTGGCAGGTTGGAGTTTGGGTTGGACTGTTTATGGCACCATCTTCAGATCACTAGTGGATTAGCTGGGAAAAAATTGTATCCCCAGAAGGAGCAGCTGGGACATTTAGAGCAACAGCCAATATCTTAAAACATACCATCTACCTCTCCGGATTTCAAAGCACAAGTCTTGTGCCCTACTGGTGAAACGGGTCATTCAATTTTACACAAAGTTCATCTTGTGCATGGATTTAAGGTGATATGTTTCACTGCTCTAAAAGTGATTCGGGGATGAAAAAGCACAAGTAAAATGGTTGGTTTGTGAGTGCCTCCTGAAAAACAGGCATCTAGTCACCCAACTTAGCAAGACATTCCTGATTGCCATGATATAAAGGCATGTTGTGTTGTCTTCTTTATAGTAAATGTTTGATTCTCCAGTATCCTTCTCAGCTAATGGCTAGAACAGCCCCTTGCAGTGTGGAATTTAGGTGGGCAGTCTCTGAGTTGTATGTGGTGATCGGCAGAACTTTTTCTTTTAGGGCTACAAATGCTGACTAACAAAAAGTCTCTTTTCTCAACAGGAACTTCATACTCTGAAGATGATAGCAGCTGTTCCTCATCCCCATGTGAAAATGGTGGGAGCTGTAAGGATTTGGAAGTGGGTTACCAGTGCACCTGCCCTATGGAGCCTGTAGCCTACATGGGCATAAACTGTGAACTCCTCTATGACGCATGCATTAAACATGAGTGTCCTGCCCATAGGATTTGCAACGGGACTCCAGGACTCCTGGAATATGAATGCATCTGTATGCCTGGCTTCACAGGTATTGATTGTAACATTAATATTAATGAGTGTGAGAGCAACCCTTGTAAAGATCCTCGTTTTGAATGTGTAGATAGTGTAAGTGGATACACCTGTAAATGCCAAACAGGACTGAATGGAGAAGGCTGCCAAACAGAAAGCTCTGTGTGCTCTAGCCACCCCTGCCTAAATAACGGGACGTGTGTCGAGGGTCCTGGGGACTATACCTGCATCTGCCAGCCTGGCTTCACCGGGGCCAACTGCAGAGACAACATTGATGAGTGCGCCTCCAACCCCTGCCAGAACGGAGCCATCTGCCGAGACAGGGTGAATGAGTATAGCTGTTTCTGTGTGCCTGGGTTCCAAGGATACAACTGTGAAATAGACATCAACGAGTGTGCGTCCCGGCCCTGTAAAAACAATGGCACCTGCCTGAATGAGATGGATCACTATTTATGCAAGTGCGTCCCCGGCTACACAGGTACCTTTCATGCTCATGTACTAGCCGGGTGGTTGGGTTACGTCTCACTGTTCATGTAGTTCCACAATTTGCCTGCTGCTAACGTGTCTTGTAGTGTTAGTAGCTGTCCTGAGAAGCTGTTGTTTTACAGCTATGAGACTAAATCTCTGTTGCACAACTCATGTTTCTGGAGTGTTTGGTACTGTGTGTGAATAATGGTGTCGGGCTGCTTGTTGCGGCTTCTGGGCAATAGTTGAGGCTTTGATTTCCATGGATGGTGTGGATGTTGAGAGACATGAATCTGAGTGGAAGTGGGTGGACTGTCTGAGACTTGAGTACTAGATACAAAGTAGGTGTGATTAGCTCTCAGTATGAAATTAAGGGAGATATACAAGAAAAGAGACTTACTATCAGGAAATCTATACTTAGTGTTTCCAGGTATAACTTATCTCTGCCTATCTGGCCTGTAGTTCCTTGTCCTGTCCTGCAGGATTTCTCTGAGGGAAGTAGTCTTTTTGGAATAAATTGGCTTTTATTTGGAGATTTCTTTTCCAGTTCTTTCATGCCCGGCAAATGTTTTTTGGCGTGTGACATAAGTATCTCTTTTTTTGTGCATCTGTGCTAATGGTGACTCAGAGAGTAATCTACACCTGTGAGTTATCTGTGAGGGAGGCAGTGGGGGGTTCTCCTTTCTCCAGCCCTGCTTATCGGAGTGGAATGCAATTGTACTGCGCCGATGTCTGCCTGGTACCACCTAGCACATGAACTTTCTCAGCCTTCCTCGTTGTCACAGACTGAAGTGTTTAAAGAGTTAGGTTGCTGTGAAGGAATGCTGCTGATTACCGGTGGAATGAGGAGAAGTTATAACATCAGGAATGCAGTCCCTGATGCTGACTCACTCACTGATAAAAATGAACAGAGATGAAGGAGAAAAAAAAAGCAGAATTTCTGTGTAGGCCTACTACTGATTTTGAGTATCAAGCATAATTCTGTCTTTGCAAATCAGTTTCTTTTTTATCTTTATGCTGAATCCTCAATTCAGGATTGTGGGATTCCCCTGCCAAGGAAGTGATAAAATGACCCAGGCAGCTGGAGGAGCTTGTTGTGCTCCAGGTTATTCTGATGTCAAATATGAGGCTTTGCCTTATGAACTAGTGCTTCATCCAGAGGTTCTAGCACCATTGGCTAGCAAGGCCAGGTTGTTTCCTGGTGCTTGCAGCTGGAATGTGGGTGAAGGAAGTTTTGAGTGGGTATTGACGGGTTTGAACCAGCAGATTAGGGGGCCCACATTCCATCAGGATTAGGATGGCCATGTCCACTATGTGGTGAGCCTTTGTCAAGAAGGGGAGATTAGATGGATTGGCAGGTGCCACTGTAATGACTAAGGTTTGGAGGTGATGCCAGGCCACGGACAACTCAAAGAGATGGAATATAGTATGGTAAGATAGTTGCATAGAAGTCGCGCAGGAGGTCTTACTCTGTCAGGGAAAGTTGAGAGTTTGGAACAAAAATGCGTGACTTGCTGTTATTCTTCACTGGTAGTATTGGAGCTAACACCTAGTTTTTAATAGCATTTCATAATAAAATTACTAATATCTAGTATCACTGTAATTAGCATTTTGCACTGCTTTAATGCTTTTTTCCTAGGTATCTCAAAGCAAGTTACAAATATTATTTAAACAAATGGAACAATGTTTTGGAGAAGCAGGTAGAAATCACTTTTCCCATATCCAAAATGCAACTGCCTCTGATGTAGAACACTGGATCTGATTAATAGCAACGCAACACAAGTGAAGAGTACCATGTCTAACTAAAACTGTAAGAGCTCTATCATATATAGAAGTTTAAATAACACTGACTAGCAGTGTGATTCTTCTCTTCCCACCCCTGTCCTCCCTGCCCTCAAAGGATCCCAAACCAAAACAGCTATCATTAGATTTTTAAGAGCTGTATGTAAGATCAAGATTTTATGGCTTACTCAGAAAACGGATGTTATTTGTGAAGTGCTGACTGATTGGCTACTTCAACAAACCTGAATGAAAGAGACTAAAGCTTTGCAAATACTGGAAACTATTTTTAGTTTTGATAGAAGACTAAAATCCAGAAGTTTAGACAAAATAATTTTGTTTACAAATAAAAATTAAAGGTCCTTAATTTGTAAGAATCACATACTGTTCATGAGCTCCCAATATTCTTATGGCAAAATTAGAACAGATCACTATGCTAGCCAGTTTGGGTTGATAACATGGCTTTTGTGATTCCAGCTCACAAGTCCAGGCAGCACAGATATACTTTTCTGGATTTGTAACACAGATATTTCTCTGTTTTGTAACAAAGGTGTGAACTGTGATGCTGAAATAGATGAATGTGATTCAGACCCTTGCCAGAATGGGGCCCTGTGCAATGATCATGTTGGGTTCTACACCTGCACCTGTGCATCAGGTTACCAAGGAATCCAGTGTGAGGTGGACATCAATGAATGTGTGAGCCAGCCATGTCAGCACAATGGGACATGTCATGACCTCATTAACAGGTGAGAAATCAGTGTTGCTTGGGCAGTTAGATACCAGGACTGATCTAAAAAAATTTCTTTACTGAAAGAGTGGTTAAACTTTGGAACAGGCTGCCCAGGGCAGTGGTTGAGTCACCATCCCTGGAGGTATTTAAAAGACATGTAGATGAGGCGCTTAGGGACATGGTTTAGTGGGCATGGTGGTGTTGGGTCGACAGTTGGACTCGATGATCTTAGAGGTCTTTTCCAACCTTAATGATTCTATGATTCTGTGATTCTAAAGGTCTACTTAGTGTAACCTGTGAAAATTAGAGTAGAAATCTGTGGGAGGAATTGAATTTAGTGTTTTGTACATCCCAGTGGCAGTAACAGAGTGATTTATGGCAATAAGCGAGAAGGCCCCTCCCAGCAGCAGAACTTCTAGGATGCTTAAAGGAAGGTAGGAAAAGATTCCTGTTATTGCTTCCAGCTGACATATCGGATACAAAGGGAAGTGATTTGCAGAGCATGAACAGCAAAGGCAACTGCTGAGAACATGCCTGTGTGTCTGAATTTACCTTTTCACAGGTAAGGTGTGAACTCGGAGGCTGCTGAGGGTTGTCTGCTCTCTCATTAGTGTGGCCTGTTTGTGCAGATGGAACTGTCTTTTTCCTCTGCCCCACAAGTGGGCATGAGGACTAACAGCTTAGCTCCATTTGCTCATTCCTCATACTGGGCTTTACAGTCAAGAGCTTATGCATTGCTCTGTTTTGCTGCCCCACAGCTACCATTGTGACTGCAGTGACACAGGCTTCGAGGGGGACCACTGTGAGTTGGATATCCTGGAGTGTGCCTCTGAACCCTGTCTGAACAGTGCCACATGCGTGGAGGGAATCAAAAACTACAGCTGTGCCTGCTGGCCAGGTAGGTTAGAAATCTATTTTGCTATGCTGACATGTAGGCACACTGCAATGGAGAGCACATGCTAAATTGCCGTGTTGAATAAGTAAAGAATTAATAATCATACTGCATGGTCCAGTGTGATTTTTCTTTTTCTTTTCTTTTTTTATTGTCTGGAACAGTGAGGCTGTCATGCTGCCTTTTACAGGCAGGGCATCCCAAAATCCAGCTGACTGCATTGCTGGGAAATGCACGCTGATTCTCAACCGTAAATTTTTCTTTCTCTTTTCTGCCATTTTCCATCATGTGTTTTTCTATCATGAGGTAATGCTTTCCTGCAAATTCATTATTTGGCTCCTACGTTTGACATAGTGGAGAAAGTGGAGGGCCCTGTAACTCCCTACTAGGTGAGCTGCAGTGTCTTCTGGGTCTTATTCTCACCTTCAAGGCAGCCACAATATTTGGGATACTAGTTCCAGTGAAGTTGTGTGTGATGTTGACACTGGTATCTCCTGGCAGGTTACACAGGGCAGCACTGTGAAGAGGATGTGGATGAGTGTGTGACAGATCCCTGTCACAACGGAGGTGTATGCTTTGAGCGATCCAACCAAGCCTATTACGGAACACGACCTGACTTCCCCAGTAATTTCAGCTATAGCCAAGCAGCTGGTTTCCTCTGTTCATGCCAGCCAGGCTTTGCAGGTGAGCTATGCAGTAAATGATCATCCTGTCTGCACCTGATAGATGCTGCATGGTTTGAATAGATAGGAATGGAGCAATGTTATCTGTGCAACAAAAATCACTTAATGACTGGTACTTCAGAGTGGGCAGCAGCCTGATGCATCAGGAATGTGCTTCTTTTCACATACCCTATGAATATATTGCAGACAGCTGTCTGAATGTCATTCTCTGTCCAGCAAGCCTGTCTCAAGGCTGAGGCAACAGCCTATGCATTTTCCAAGTGCTTTGATGAATGCCCTCTAGCTATGCAGATGCCAGGGTGGTTTCTCTTTGTCAGTCTTTCATGCATATGGCAGAATTCATCCCTACAGGATATCTGTGAAACTCCGCATCAGAGGAAACTATTTCCCTGGAGTCCCAGATAACTATTCTAGGTGTTTCCTTGATGAGACTACTCTCATGACAGCAACTGTATAATCAGAGTGGGTAGGAGAAGAGGGGGTTCTTGATATCTTGCTCTTGGAGCTAGAAGCTCTGTGGATGTTCAACTGAAATATCACCCTTTCCCTGGTTTATAGATATGTATAAAAGGCTGGATTTAACAGCTGGCAAAATTCCCTGGTAGGAGGGGCTAAACAATAATACTTCATTCTTTTTTGAGAGAAAAATGAGAGTTTGGTCCACTATTGCACAGATGGGAATGGTTCAGAAGTTCTGATCCTGCACTGCTCCCTTTCATGACACTGGAAAATCATTTGACATTTCCGTACTTTGTTTTCCCTAATTGTTTCAGTGATAGTATCTATTTGCCAGAGTGTCTGGAGAGACATGCTATTGTTCAAGAAATTATTTGCATTTTTAGATGACAAAAAAGAAGTGCAAAAAAATATGAATGCAGTTGTCATTCAGATGCCTATTTGTGTTTTCACTTTAAAGGGGAGACCTGCTTTACTAACATTGATGAGTGCGGGTCCCAGCCGTGTCAGAATGGAGGGCTCTGCGTGGACCTTATTAATGGCTTCCTTTGTCACTGCCTACCAGGTTATTCAGGTAATGTTGGTGAAGGGGGGTGGCTAGAATCAGGTCCTTCTGGTTAACTAATGCTGAGCTGCTGCATTACTGCCTGGCTGCAGGACTGGATTCCAGCGCTGGGTAGCCCAGGCTGCTGAGCAGGACTGAGATGAACTGTGGGGAGTGCCGTAGTGGTGCAGCGGGATGCCTGCAGTTCAGGGCTCAAATGCCATGGGAAAGCTATGTGATTTTGGTCAAGTAAGTTGATAGGCTATGAACTAGGTTTTGAGACATAAGATCAACTACATAGAAGAGTCTAGGATCAGAATATCTAGGGGATCTGCATCCTGGAGTGAAAGTTCACTGGGAAAACTGGGGGGTTTTTATACACATACTATGAAGGCGAACAAAACCAGCCTTCAAATAAAAAAAGGCGTGCTTAACATTCTAGTTGTCACAAGCTACTGACTGTAGCAGATTGGATCACCAGCACATAAAACATCTGTAAAAAAATCTCCATTCCCTAACACCCCTGAATGATAAGAGCCATCGATTTTTGGCTGAAGGCAGTAATCTGCTATGTTAGGAGGTCAAAAGGTCTTTGTGATGTGAGCAAATGAAGCCTTCTCTGTTTACAAGGGAATGGGGAATCTGGATTCTTACACAAATGCCCTGCCTGACCCTAATGGGTCTCGGTTTTCTAGCTGAGAAACTAGGGGATAGTGAATATTGCACATCAGCTCCGTTGGGAGGGTACACTGCTAACTGATACTAAACCTCATCGTAGTTTAAAACATTTGTTCTCAGTCTTCTACATCTTTAAATTCCATGTGTGCTCTCTGTTTTGAGCAATTTACACCAAAAAGTAGTTCATAAGAAAGGTGGTCCCCAGCACAATCTTGTATTTATGTATTTTTGAGGTGGATGTAACCTTTCCGCAGTGTTACTAGGCTGCCATCTCGTGGGAAAAAGAAAAACTTGAAGCCAGAAGAAAACCTTGTCCCTTTAACTTCTCGCAACAGCAGGTAGCAGCATTCCAGAGACTGTCTTAGGCCTTGATTGCATGGGGAAAGTTTTCTGTTTTCCTTCTGTGGTCATAGTAGTTGAGCTATGTTGGTGTAACTCTGTCCAGCTCTTTCCTGGGAAGACCCATTACACAGGTACTTTCACTCCCAGAATCTCAAATCAACTCCTAGTTAATGCCTTCTGTAAGTGGACTGAATTCTTTGTGGGGTTTTCTGGCCTATCTCGCTTGCTTTGAGTTCCTAATTTAGGCTAGGCCAAGAAAAAATTGCTTTTGTAGATGAGGACTTTGAAAATAGGCTTTTATCTAAGCTCTTTATTGCTACTTTCTTGGGTAGTTACAATGCTGTACTCATGAACTGAGATCTTGTCCAAAGAGATGGTTTAAAGTTTATCCTACTTGTCAGAATTCCCACTCACATATGTGCCCTGTTCCCTTTTCTTCCTTCAGTGCCCCAGCACCCTCACAGAGTTCAGAATTTCATTGTGCTTTGCCAAACTGCAGATCTGTTTAATCCTTTCCAGTTCTTAGCGTGCTCATGAGCAGAAAAGCTGACAGAAACACAGGATGATGGGCAAAGGAGTGCTAGAGTTCATTCTGTTGCATCAAATTTGGGTTCATTAGTACTTGAAGGGGATTAGAAGCAGGTTGCTCTTCTGGATATTGCTTTTGGTAAAGGACTGTCTCAGCTGAGGTAGTTCTGACACATTAACACAGTGAAACGCTGGGAGCAGTCTGTGAGATCAGTGAGAGCGTGTGGAGGAGTGAAGCTGACAGGGAAATAATAGCAATTAATCTCCCCTCCTTTGTCAATTAATCCCAGTACAGTCATGCTGGGTAAACAGCTTATTACTTCATATTAGGATCACAGAACAACTTTGTGAAGCTTCCCATAATGTTTCTGTTCAAAACACATTTCTGTGGCAGCTTAGATCTGCCATGAACTTGGGTTTAAGCTGCCTCCGCTGATTAAAGTGAACTTGCTACTCTGATGAAGAATGCTTTCTTGGGGCGGCAGGGGGTTCTTTCTGTATTTTTTTTCTTTGGTCTGAGGAATTTGGGGAGTGTTGGGATAACAATGTGAGTCAGGAGAAATTATTTCTTTGCAAATTAACTGCCTCAGTGCTGTCTCAGGCTACAGTAGTGCAGGGAGATGAGCCAGCTCTCTCTGAAATGTAGTTGCAGAAGCAGTGCCTCATTCCTAAGAGAACTACATAATAGGTCCTGAAGAGTCTGTTCAGTGCATCAGTTTGTGTGTTAGTAGAGGATGTACCCTGAGAGGATGTAAGAAGTATGAATCAAAAGATTGCATGGGTACTAAATGAAGTGAGAAGGAGAATGAATCTTGCATGGTCTTGGAAATGATGTCAACTGTGGTCAAGAGAAAAAGCATATTAGGAAATTCTGTCTTTTAGGAAAAAAAAAAACCAAAATGGATTCTTTATTCATAGGAATGGTTTCAGTCCATCATGTATGTACTAGGCAATAGTTTAGGCCAGGACATGAAAGAGACAGGTATCTCCATTTGGAATGGAAACCGATTTTTAACCTTCAAGAATATAATCACTGAAGTGGAATTTGGCTCGTTCATCCTTTAAAAACTTTTAAATGGCCTGAGTGCTCCCACTCATATTTCCACTCCTGCTAAAGTTGTCTTTAGAAAGGCAGTGTCCTAAAACACAGTGCTGTGACATGGGTCAGCCTGAATGAGAGAGGAAGAGCACCATAATTTCCGTTGCAGACATCCCTTGACAGTGGCACCTTGTGATCATGGTAAAACTCAGCTTTTTTGCACATGATTGAGGAATGCTTCTACTTTCATGAGACATCAGAAGGTGATGTGGTCATAAATTTGGGAGGGATTGTGGTTGTGAATGTATCTCAATATTGTTGGAGTTCTTATTGACCATTTTACTTTGTTCAGCCATAATGTCTTTGTCAATTGTCCTTAAAGAAGTAGGATACTTCTGCGTAGCTAGCTAGAAATGGTTACTCTGTAAGAGTGCTAGCCCAGATCAAATAGGCTTGAATTCCTGGGTCGTGGGTCATGAAATAAATGGGAGATGTCCCTTCCGTCTATCCACCTTTGGATAGATTTAATTTTTTTGTGCAGGTATTTCTTGATGTCGGATTTGTTTTAGAGACGTAGCCTCTACAGAAAGGGCAGCTAAAAGGTTAAGATAGTAAAGAGGTTAGAGGACTGTTACCCCTTTGACACTTTGGTAAATACAGCTGACGGGAGCTAGGGAACACTTTGTGAGACGCCCCCCCCTGCTTCCCTTCCGTTCCACTTGCATCTCCCTTCTGGGTCATAGCTCCATGGTTAATCAGACCTTTTGACTTTCCTGTCATCTGATCAGAATGCTGCAAGAGCATATGCTTCAGTCTAGATCCTGCTTGTGTCTAGGTGTCAGGTGAGTTTTGATCAAAAGTGTCCTCTGAGATTCTGATGCTTGTGACTGCACAATCTGTTTTGAACTAGCCCTTTGCATAGATTTTCTGACTACGGCCAGCCTGAGATATGCCAGCTCACCATGGTTAAAGACTTTTTGAGAGGATTATGAGTGGTGGAACAACTCTGATGAACTAAATTTGACTTCTTTACTAACCAAAATGGGTGAAGCCCAGCTTAATGCCATCTTTAGAATCAGGCCAGGCAAGTACTTGGGCAGAGCAGTGTCCCAGAGAGACAGAAGAATCCTCCTGTGTGTAGGTATGGCGAAATGGCTGTCTTCTAATGGTGCCCACCAGGAGAGATGACTTCAAGATGTCAGATATTAGACTAGATTCAGTGCATTGATTTTCACATAAAATGCTTATCAGCAATGTTTATTATTTTCAGTGATAATGGATTTGCTTGCCAGGAGGCCACTGCTTGCAGTATGTGAACTGCCATGTATACTTCAGGCAGACCAAAGTTTCCTTTCCTTTCCTTAAAGGAAAGCTAGCTCTTGAGACTAGAATGGGTGTCTCTGAAGCCTGGAAAGAAATTCCTAAATTTCTGGGACTCATTTACCAACACAGTGAGGAAGTTGCTAATCTCTATCTAAAGAACATGTGTGAAATTTGGGAATTTCTATTGAAAGTTCTCTCTCCATTTTGACATTTTTCTGCTAAATGTTCTTTATCTTGACCTCCTCCAAGAAGTTTTAGACATGATTAGGAACAAAATAATTCTCTGAATTTAAACCCCATGACTGAATCTTGTAACTTGCATGATTGCCAGTGTGTAAGAATGGGGAATTAAAACCTTTAGAAAATGAATCATCTGATCCTTTTAATTTCTTTAGAATACTCCAGTTTCAAAGAACCTAAGCAGTTACTCCTCAGTTGTGTGTAGTTTGAAACAGATATTCAGTGATCCACCATTTTGGCTTATAAGAGGTCTTATTTAAGTATTTTATATTGCATATATATGTACTATTTAGAATTGTTATGACTGTGTATTTCTCCATCCTCATTCTGTTTCTTTGAGAGAACCCTAGTCTGTATATATCCTTAAACGGATCCTGGGAAAAGAAGTAATCACAGTTTCTAATTAGCAATATTTCATGTAATGAATTTGAAACGATGTAGTGACTAGTAGGGAATCAGAATCTGTGCTGTCTTACGCTACATGGGTTTGGGTACAATACATTTCCAATCAGCAGTATACAGGTAGTCTCTACGTGTGTATGTAAATATATACATGTGTGTGTATAAATCAAAATATGGATGCTTTTAAAGGGATTTAACGTTCTCCAGTCTTCACAGTTGTTGTACTTTATTGTTGCAGTAGGCAGTTGAATGGGCACAAGCTACCCATTTGTTTTCTCTTGAATAATAACAGAAGGGTCATACTAGCTAATATAGATAGTATTTAATATCTGTGCTAGGATAGGTCTATGCATGCATAGGATGCAGATGTGACTATCTGAGAAGTTTTGACTCCAAACAAATACTCACCATATCCTTCCCACTTAAAATATCTGTAAAATTGACTGGCATGTTTGGATTGAGTCAAATGAAGAAAGTAAAATAGCTACAAGAGTTGTTGGAATGCTTTCTTTTAATATCTTAAAGTGATACTGTTAATGCAGATTCCAGACTCTGACATGTGGGAGTTTTTGTTTGCTTGGACCTGACATTGATACTAACGGAGCAGATAACATTTCTTCACAGAAATAAGAACCTTCTCTGGGTTCCTTACAACATGAAAGTACAATTCTGCCTCCAGGAACTTTACAATATGAAAGTAACCACGTTTTTCAAAACAAAACAGAACCACAGAGGAAAAAAAAAAGAGATTGCAACAGCTAATTTTATAAGGCTGCTAATGAGGAAAGAGAGAGTTTTGATTCTGCAGTCCCATGTTTGAACCAGTACAGTCAGCATAATGCAGGGAATTTCCTTCCATTCAGTTTGACTTCAGAGAACCAGATCGTGGTAGTTGAAACTTGAGACTTTTCTTCGTGAATATTGCAGAGTAGAAACGCTTGTGCTCACAAACGCACAGAATGGGGCACATGGAGGAAGAAAACTACATGAAGTGCTGGTCCCTGATTAAGTCAGTATTGAATGTACAGCAGGGCCCGGGTTGCACCTTGCATTTGGAACTCTCCTTATTCGTGTGGTTTGGATATTACACAGCGGTGGAAATGCAGCTTTTTGGCTTAGCCTATAAAAAGAAAAATCCATATTTTGGCCTTATTCATGGAATTTGGCAGATTCACCTGGGAGGCAGCAAGGGCAAGAGATTGTTTCTTGACTTTTTACTGTTGGAGCTAATGCTGTGGATACTGCAGGGTATTACTGTAATGCACTGAGTGAGAATACACTGTGAGTACACATTCTTCCTGTCAGCACTGACAGAGGCCAGCTGGGGAGGTTTAGAGCAGGGCTGGATTAGATCTCACTACAGCGCAGGTCTCTTCTATATTGGCTAGTTTCATCTCCAATCCCTTTTTGTCTGACTGGCATCAGGGAGCGCTTACACACGTTCTGCCGTTTCAGTCCAGCCTTTTTTGTCATTCCTCCCCCCCCTTCACCCCCATTTTTTTCCCTTTACTGTCACAAATGTCCACAAGGAGTCGGCCATGAAATCTGTGCTGATTGGCGTGATCCTGAAGGGAATTTTTCTGCTAGCAGGTAATGAGATCTATACAGTAATTGCAATGTGTCCTGAATGTTTGCGTGCCTGCCCAGGGCAGGGAGCTGGTTGTGCAATTAGTGATAGCTGGAGGCATGAGAAGGAACAAGAATTGACTAGAAAGGAAGAATGTTTTTATTTTGAAGAGGCCTAAAGTTTTGTTTTGGAAACTTTAGGGCAAGGAATTTCCTTGTTGCCGCAAGATGAATGCGGAGCTGTCAGCATGCTCTGTGTGCATCTTTGCTACAATTCTGCCTTGCTCTGTGCAGTATCAAATCCCGGGTGTTCCAAGGTGTGGGTCCTTGTTTTGTACTCGGATGTACTGTATAAACACACAGATGTCTCCCTGTTAGTTCTGTGAAACGTTAGTTTTGCTTTTTACAGATGTTTTCACAGTTTTCCTTTTTCCTTTAATGATTTAAAACTCCTTTATTGAGAAGTCGGTTTTGTTTTAACTCGGAGGACAAACCCTTTGCTGGCCTATGCACTTTTCCATCTCCTCCCCCACCGTCTCCTTGAGTAGTAGTGCACGGTGGGAGAGAGGTCAAAGCAGTGTGTTGCCATGGAAATGGCAGTAATTGTGCAAATATAATTGTGTCGGGGTCCGTTTGTTGCGGCTAATTCTCTCTCTCCCCCCTCTCTCCCTCCCCTCCTTTTTTCTTTTGATAATAATAATACAAACCCTAATTAGGACGCACCAGGGAAAGGTTGCTAGGAATTCAGCTGTCTTACGGGAGAGGGCAAGCTGGTGCTGGCTGGGAAGCCCCAGTGAACTTGCGTGTTTCAAGATTGGGCCCATGAATAGACCTCGTCCTTCAAGTTTTTTGGGTATATGACAGCTAAATTAGAAAATCTCTTTACATGTGCTTATTCTTTTAACATATTATGTATCTGTTGAAGTATATGATTCTTACACTGTATACAATGAATCTTTGCTTATTAACAGCAGTCAGTAAATCATTATCTTCATTCAGGGAATGGCAAGCTGTATGGATTTTAGTAACACTTGCATCTATGAAACAAGACTGTTCTCACCACCTCAGTAACACTTTAGAATCTAGTGAATAGATTTGTATTTGAAAATACTGCAGGCTGTTAAAGCTCAGTGAGTTCTGAGTGTCTGTTTCTGGCCCAGCTCCTGTGGGTTGTTAGCTTGGGACTATTAGCTTAAACACTGCTAAATGAACTGGAATGTTTGAAAATACTTGTCTCCAGATAGCAGCCTTTTAAATAACACTTGTCTGATTTTCAGATAACAAGTTCCACTGATTTGCATTTGTTAGTCTTTAACTAGATAAGAAACTCATTAAACATTTTAAAGGCTCCTAATGATGTAATGAATCAGATTGGCAACATTGCTCTTACTATTGATAGTTCAAATAACAGTAAACATTTGAGCTAAGAACAGAGAAGACTATGTAGGAGTAACTTGTTTTTGTCAAATGGAGTCATCCCCCCCCCCCTTTTTTTTTTAAATATACCTGAAAAGGGATGCCTAAGCTTCTCTTACAGAAACAAATTAGTTTTGAACTTCTTCTTAATATCCACTTTCCAGTGGGTTTGCAAAGACACAATTGTCCATGTCTTGGAAAAGATTGGAATAATGGATATCCAGGAAATGATCTGTACTTCTGGATACTGTAATGGCCTACGGCAAAAATCTTACTTTTTCTGAAGTAGGGAAAAGTTCCTTTATTTTGCTGGCATCCCATTCTTCATTTACGCTCTGTCATCTGCAGCCAAAATCCAAAACTACAGACCCCTCTGCTGCACTGAAATTAGCATCTAGGAAGCAATATGCAACAGAAATCTCCTTCTTCTGCCATGGAAATGGCAGTAATTGTGCAAATATAATTGTGTCAGGGTTCGTTTGTTGCGGCTAATTCTGTCTCTCCCCCCTCTCCCTCCCCTCCCCTCCTTTTTTGTTTTGTGTGTAACTGAAGAATTTGACAAACCGGAGATGTTCAAACACAGCTGACAAAAATCATAGGTGGTAATGGAGGAGGAGAGAGGGTGAGACAGCTGGCTGATGAAGGGTATGGTCACTGCAAGGCATGTAAGGAGTTAGTGATATAGCACCAGGTAGCTGTTCAGCAAGGGGTGACATTGGCTTCCAGGAAAAAGCTGTTGTTAGCCAGATTTTTAGAACTCTTGCACAGTCTCCTCCAACATCAGTTTGTTTTAAAAACTGCTCTGAATTCAAATCTGGCTCTGCACTGGCTTCTAGGAGGGCAAGAATACATTAGGTGTTGCTTTAGAGGCCCTCTCCTTCTCCTGCTTTAGTCCTGTGAAGGCTGGCTGTTTGCTGGCAGAAACAATGACAGCGATAAAGATGATGCTTGTGTTTTTTGGTTCCTCTAGAAAGAGCCGCCCTCCTCTCTTTCTGCTGCAGAACATTTCCTTTGCCTGTTTGTAAACTGTGAGGTTAGACAGTGTGTAAAGACCTGAAGTGTCAGCTTATTCTTTTCACCCATTTCAAACAAATAATCTGAGAAATCAAACCAGCCGTGTCCCATGGGAAAGCCTGGTGTTTAATTAGCCACCAGCCTGGGGTTGTGCACTCACCGTAGGGACTAATTTGCCACCTGGTGTGAAGCATTCACCCCACAGGTGCCAGCTGGGAGGCTGGGAAACGGCCTAGGCAGGTGTTCCTGCTGCTGTTCGATGGAGAGAGCACGCTGGCCGGAGGAGACACGGTCAGGCTAGGAATGTGATACGGGAAAATGGGGCGCTCGACCCTGCCTCCCAGCCTTCTCAGAAATGCAAAAATTGAGGGCATCTCTCCTTTTGTTATCCAAACCAATGCTATCTTCTCCTCATTGCCCTGGTAAATATCAACAGCTCTGATCTGAAATGAGCAGCAGCATCTCGAGGATTTGGGACTATACCAAACCTATCTGTCTGACGCCACTCAACAGCCTCTCCCCTTAAATCTGACTGCAAATTTGCCTCTTACAGTTTTGAGAGCCCTCCAATCCACCGATAACTCAGAAAACCCACTCCACATAGTTCTGCTGCTCTACTGATTTTTATTAATTCCAATTGAAGTCTTCCCATCTTCTCCCAGACTGGGATTCTCCAGGCCCAGAGATGTCCATTATACTCTTATTTATTCCAACACATTTCCTTCAAGTGTGGCCATAGCTTTGTGCTGAAATCTTAATTCTATCCTTGCTGCTTCCTGTACAGGTAAGATCACACTCCAGGTTCTGTGTGCTGAGCAAGCCCGGCATTAATAGCTGGAGAAAAAAGGTAGTATTAGCAACTCTGAATCTGTCCATCAGCTGAGCTCTTCCTCAAGGCAGACGTTATTGGCCAAATTCAGTGCTTTTCCACAGGCACTACACAGAGCAGTTCTCCTAGTTTATGTCAGTAGAGAGCTATGTCCTAGAGGAATCCGAGGTAATGTTGCCTACAGAACAGCTCTAGCATAGCTGGAAAGTGCAGAATTACCAGAGCCTTCCATTTCTCTTTCAGTGCTTCTCAGAGCTCCATACGTGTTATGTCCCTACACTGAGACAAACCGACATTTTGGAGCTGGAAGCTGGTGTTGAGTCTTCGCCTATCTGCAGAGATAGCACTGGTAACAGCAACTAAACACTGGGTCTGAAAAGAGTAAAGCAACTTGGTTAGACAGCAGGGTACTAGATGTTTGTGCAAGACTGCCTGTGAGGCATTGCTGGGGCATGAGGGGGGACAGACCATCAACGCATATATTCAAGAAGCCTGTATCTTTGCTAAGTATTTTTTTTTATCACACATCAAGTCCAGCTCCAGTGCTCCTAATGCCCCATCTCCCCTCATCTCTTTCCCTCAGGCAACTCTCTAATCTCTTTGACATGCACATTCTGTCTAGTGGCTTTTCTTTACAAGTGTCTTTTGTGTTTTGATTCCTCTCCTTTGTATGTGAATTCCTTCTTTTTCTTTCTGCTGACCCTGTTGTGCTTGCTAGCTAGATTCGGCGTGTAATGCTATTAGATTGGGATAATCCATGCTTGGTTTATCTGTGTGACTGTCTCTGAAGATTAGTGAAAACCAATGTTATGGGCTAGATGAAGTGAACTTGTTCAGAAGGGCTCTTCTGTCAGTCTGGAGATGCTCAGGAAAATGACAGCAGATTTTCATTAACCAGATTTGAGTGTAATGTCTTGTAATTTACTGGAGCCCTGTTGGGATACATGTGCCTCGAGGAGACAGACGAGCTGCAATGCAGTACTTTTTACCCAGTTCACTTCTGCAGGACTGGACAGAACTGAAATCAGCTTAGTGCAAGTATGGCAAAGTGCCTGTGGAGCATGTTTTGTTTGTTGTTTGGTAATGAATTGAGTTTTGTGAGTGTTTTACAACTGGAGGGTTGTCTGGGAATTTGAATTTTCTTAACTGAGGCTTTCCCATAACTTCCCCAGCTAGTGATCCATTTTGATGCTGTCTGCAACAATGGTGCCTGGAACATGCTCCAGTCAGATCTATAGACTTACTTTCAACGTACCCAATCTATGTATGAAAGAAGCATAAAATCCTTGTCTGTGCTGTTTTGTCCCTTTAATATCCTCTGCTTGCTCTCCTTGCATGTTGATTACCTGTGGTGTTTGAGATTGTCTGGGAGAGGACAGTAGAGACTGTTGGATGATGTAGGCTGCCTGGCTGAAGCTCTATAAATAGCACCTTCTTTGCAGCATCTGGGACAGCACAGAAGTGGTTTTCTTGCTCTTATGTTAGTGGTAGGCCACTCTGTAGTGAGCGCGGGGCTTCTTGCTGGCAGCTCTTGGTCATTTGGTGGTTTCCTGAAGAGAATGGCTTAGAGAGCGGCAGTGCTGGGGAGGGCAGTCTGTGCCTGGCAGGCTTGCTCTGGGGAAGGGAGTCACAATCCCCTGCAGTGAGATCCCATTTCTAAATCTCTTTCGCAGGTGTGGAATGTGCTGTTAACATCAATGAGTGTGAGGAGGGTCCCTGCAAGAATGGAGCTGTCTGTGAGGATGGCATTGCTGACTATACCTGCCACTGTGCCCCTAGCCAGGATGGCATTATATGGGGAGGGAAGAACTGCTCTGTCAAGCTCACTGGGTGCCAGACGCACGACTGCCAAAATGGGGCCTTGTGCATCCCAACCTACCAAGCTGAGAGCCACGGCCACCTGTGCCAGTGCCAGCCTGGTTTCTATGATGCCACATGCTCAACACCAACAACGTTTTCCTTTGCTTCCAGAGGGTATCTCCTCATTGAGCTGCCCGTGAATAATCAGAGCAGGAGGGACGTAGCAGATCAGCTTGCCAGCGTGTCCCTCCGGTTCCGAACCACCTTGCCCAGCGCTATCCTTTTTTACCGAGGCCATGAAGCTGAATACTTGTTCCTGGAGCTCTTTGATGGCATTCTGCATGCAGGACTGAAGAGGGAGGATGCTGAGTACCCGCTGTTCCTGGAGGGGCTGAGAGTTGATGATGGCCAGTGGCATAAAGTTGAAGTTGTTCTGCACAGCACTGTGCAGCTAAAGCTCTGGCATGACTCTTGCAATGCAGGTGTCTGCCTGCAGAGCTCTCCTGTCCCACATGGCAATGCTTTGATCCTGCATGCCTTCCTGAACATGTATGTGGGAGGTGCTGAGGATCCAATGGCCAGCCACACACTGAGCCAGCAAGGCTTTGTCGGCTGCCTGGAAGACTTTCAGGTAGATGCTGAAGCTGTGCTCCCGGTGGATCTGCCTGTGGGCGAGTCCTCCCCAGTGAAGCGGGGCTGTGACCGGACAGAGTGGTGCCTCTCCCAGCCCTGCTTTCATGGTGGGCTGTGTGTGGACCTTTGGGCAACCTTCAGGTGTGACTGTTCTAGGCCTTACGGAGGCCCTGCTTGCTCATATGGTAAGTGCCACATGATCCACATCTGCCAGCTCCTCTGTCAGTTGGTGCTTCAAAGATACTAGATAAGCATTGATGCTAGCTCTGGAAGCAGTATTTTCTACTTGACCAGTGAGAAAACTGAAGCCAAACCCTCTGTAAATAAAATTCTCATTGATCCCTTTTCTGTCACTTGCTCCTGCAGGAACAATTGTCAGTTTTGTGGTGCAGATGTTATTCCTTGTTGAGCCAGAGGCTCTGACTTCATCTTTGTATCAGATCTATGTGAATGCAGGAGGGCAGGGAAGTTGTTTTACTGTGAAAAGTTGATCTTGAGCTTCTGCGTTAAGGATGAATAGGAATGTATTGCTTTATAGATAAAACACAAAGTGTTAAAAGAAGCTCTTTACAATTTTGAGTTAAAATCATATCTATTTGCATTTTTTTGTTCCTGCAAGGCTTATATTAATATTTTTCCAGTTTTTTGTTTCACTCCTGAGCCCTCAACATGGGAAGTACAAAGTTGTTTGGCTGTTACCACCAAATTTACAAATTTTAAAAGCAACTTTGTAGCTTAAGAGTCCTTGAGTAAATCTGCTAGGTGGCAAGGACTCTGCCAGACCTGTTTTTCTGTCTTCTGCTACTTGGGTGTTTGAATTCATGCCCTCCAGAGAAAGCAAGGACACATTCACCTACTTCTTAATTTCACAGATCTGCGTGGGGAGAGAGCATAACTACCCTGATGCCTGTTGAAAATGTTCGGAAGAAAGGTCTTCCCTCATTCATAAGGAGTTGCAGCTTAGAATATCCCTGTGCCAGCTGCGTTCCCCTTGTCACTGAACTGATGTGCGTTCATTTTCTCTTCCAGAGCGCCCAGCAGCAACATTTGGCCTCGAGAATTCCACCAGCTTTGCCTCTTTCACCCTTTCTGATAGCCTTGGTGCAAACTTCAACATCTCCTTTTTCATTCGTAGTCGGAAACCTAACGGTTTGCTATTGCAAATCAGCAACGAAACTGACCCTTGCCTCACCATATACTTGAAGAATGGCAAGCTGAAGATTGAGATGTTATCTACAGATGCTGTGACGTTTCCAGAAAATTTAGTTGATGGGAGAAGACATTTGGTAGCTCTGTCTTTCCAAGAAGGAATTGTTGGTGCTCACCAATCAGACACATACCTGGAGCTAGGACAGCTCATAGCAAGACCTCTTTTAGCTGGTTATGAAGTGTATATTGGTGGACATCATAACGCAGACAGCGCTGATATGTGGGGAGGCTATTTTAAAGGCTGTTTGCAAGACATCCAACTGAACAGCCACCAAATACATTTTTTTCAAGTTGAGAACTACAGTCTGCCGCAGGAACTCAATAGGACTCAAAATGGTAATCTTGTGGATGGTTGCATCTCTGATAACACCTGCAAGGTATGATGTCTCTCGTTTGTCTCTACATGTGTACAGTTGTTTATTATAGTTCTGTGATTACAGAAAAGTTTTGACTGTTGCTGATATCAGGAAGATGAGAAGGTTGGGGGTTTTTTTAAGTATTGAAGGACACATGGTCCCATATGCTCCTACGTCACTCAATATACTACATACAATTTAAGCATCAAGTTTTCTCTAGCTCCCCTGTAGTTTTTGTAGTTTGTAGAACTTGGGCAGTCTGGCTCTTGTGCTGCCCGCCTCCATTTTGCTGAGCCCACACACATGTTCCAGACTCCACCTTCTAACCAGTAACCTTTCCAGCTCTTCCCTTCGTCCTGTTTCAATTGCACAACAACCTCTTCCCCCAGGAATCCGTTGCTTCAGGAACAACAGTTCAAGGAACTGTCTCCATGGTGCCCTTAGACCAGAACTGTCTCTCCTTTATGCCACACGTGATGATGGGGAGGCCGTACTCCCTAATTTTGCCCTTCTTGCTCATGGTGCTATGAAGTACTGTCACGCCTCTGGTATTAGGTGTGTCCCTCTAGTGACAGAACTTTGTGAGGTTTTCAGGAGCATTGCAGCATGTTTCATCTGTTTCTTACCTTTGCTTTTGTGCTTTGTTCTTTTCCAAATTGATGGAGCTCTGCCTAGGGAGTTTCTGTTGATCAGCAGTGCATGCAGGGAGAGGCAGCATCTCGGGAATTTCTTGTACAGAGACCCTTGTGCTTCCTCCACTGCTGTTGAGTCACTATTTTAATTACCCTTCTTTCTCGATTCAAGCGCTGCTCATGCTAATCTTTGTTGTCACATTTCCTTCTACCAAATTCTCTTACATCCAAAGATGAATTACGCTGCTCCTAAATTCCACTATTTTGTTTTTCAGTCTGAACCATGTCAGAATGGTGGCAGATGCATCGTCACTTGGAATGATTTCCATTGCAGCTGTCCAGCAAATTTCACTGGGAAATTTTGTGAAGAGAGAGTCTGGTGTGAAAGTGACCCATGTCCTGAAGCTACCACCTGTATAGATGTTGTAGCAGGATATGTGTGTAAGTGCTGTTCCCCACTTATGTGTTGGTAAAATCCTTAATGTTCACTGTCTATAAGCAGTATTCCTAGTTTGTACTGTTGCAATAAATATAAACACGTGCCGCAAAAAGGAAACTGAGAATGATGCCCAGGTATACACTCTTGCAGGCAGCGTGCACTTCATGGATTTACCACCAGGTTCTGATAGAGCAAAGATGGTATTCAAAGGTGTTTTATTTTGTTACTTTGACTTGATCAGGGAGGAACCTGTCCACTTTTGTGGAGTGATTGCCTACCTTATTATCATTGCAGTGCAAGGACCATCCTGCTCTCTGTAACGTTCAGCTATTTCTAGAGTCTCAGGTTATTTCACCAAGTAGGACCCAATTAAATATTGCAAATGTGTCTCAGTTTTCTCCTAAGACAGAACCATGGAGAATGAAGAAAACTAGTTAGCTAATGATGTCCTGATATGGAGGGAGTGTTGTCTAGTGGCTGGGAAGTGTTCTGGAACTCAGGATGTTGGGGTGTTCCCAGCTCTGCCACTGGCTGCCTCAGCAGCTTTGGGTGTATTACTTTCCTGACTGACGTTCTAGTTTTTCTAGCAGTAAAAGGGGAATAGTTCTATTTTTGTGCAGTGCTGTGAGACTGATGAGTAAAAATTGCTACACAAGAGCTGGATATTATTATCAGAGGTAAAACTGTAAACAGGAAGAGCTTTAAGGATGCCAGCAGCTAGGCCTGTAATCCTACTCACACTAAGCTTACATGATTCTTAAGGGAGAGAACCTGCCAGGAGTTTGCCATTGGTCTGTCTCAAACATGACACCAACTGTCTTTCAAATCCCTTATGCTCTATCCCCTTATTTATAGGTCTGGCTAATGCAACATTTGATAGTTATGCTGCCATTGAATTTACCACCAATACATCAGTGATTAGAACTCTGAGCAGCCTCCACGTGGATTTCAGAACCAGGGATGAAGATGCTGTTTTGCTTCGGGCTGTGGAAGAAGTGGATTCCCTGCAGATAGCCATTAAGAACTCCTCCCTGCTTGTTGACATCAGGAGTGGGAATAGCATCGAAGGCGTCAGCTTCCTGAGTCAGAAGTCTGTCACGGACGGTGCCTGGCACACCATCTCTGTGTCTATGGAAGAGCCATCTGCGCTTTCTTCCAGATGGCTGGTTCGTTTGGATGGGTCTGTCAATATGACTCTGCAGGGAAATGCTGGGAACTTGGACTTCCTAAAGAACAACGCACTGATTGTTTTAGCTGAAAATTTCACTGGCTGCCTAGGACAAGTGAAGATAGGGGGGATCTACCTGCCATTCACTGCCCAGCTCTCGTACCCCCAGCCAGAACAGTTCCAGCAGTTCAGCAGAAGGACCATCCAGCTGGGTTGCACTGGGGCTGATGTTTGCGCTTCTAGCCCTTGCCTCAATGCTGGTACCTGCGAGGACTTGTTCAATTCCTTCAGCTGTGCCTGCAGTGCTGGCTGGGGGGGGCTGCTGTGCGAGTCTAACCTTGATGACTGCCAGTCAAGCCCATGTGTTCATGGGGACTGTGTCGATGCAGTAGCAGATTTTCAGTGTGAATGCTTCCGGGGATACATTGGGAAGAAGTGTGACATCAATGTCGATGACTGTGTGCGGCACCAGTGCCTAAATGGAGCCACCTGTGTTGATGGGGTTTATGGCTACTCCTGCAAGTGCCCTCCTCAGTATTCAGGACCTCGCTGCGAGTAAGTGCTTGGTTGGTTTGATGTAGGGGTCAGAGGAGCCCCCAGATAAATTGGACTTTTACTGTGGGACACTTTGGGAAAATTTTTCATTGCAAGTATCTGGTGGGTAAAGCACCTAAATTCTGCCATGAATTGGAAGGTGTTGTCCAGGTCCAAATCCTCACTGAAAGGTGCTCAGCCTCATACAGGATAAGGATCCTTCCTTTTTATGTGGGTTATCCCCATGCTATGTTTCAGAGCTGTTTAAAGTGCAAGTACTGTAGCCTGTTGTCACTTCCCTCTTGCATTCCCTAAGAAGTCTTCTCCAAGATTTGACTCCCCTCTGGCATATTCCTATATTGATTTAAAACAAAACAGAACAAACAAAAAAACCCCCCGCTGGCCTGCTTATGAAATGAAAGGAGCCTCCCAGCCCCCGGAGGATGGAGCAGGCTGTATGCTAAAGTTTCAGGTGCACTGAATGTCCCAGAGTGATGGTCCCAGTGAGGATGGGTTTCTGGGCAGAGTGCAGAAGAGGGACAGTCTAATCTCTGCTGAGAATGCTGTTTTTGATAAACCTTTGATGCTATGTTTATAGACATCACCTGTAGCAGGAGTTCCTAACTGCGGTTATTTTTGCTACCAGTGGTACACAGCCAGCTTTCAAGGGATACTCAGCCTGCCTGTGAGCAGAAAGCTGCCAGTGCTAACGAAGGTGCCCATTGCTACTACCTCTGCAAAAACAAGCCTTACCCTGACAAATATTTTCCTATAATATTATAGATAAAAATACATACGCACTCCTAGACTGATTGACAGCATTCCTTCAACCAAGGGCTTGGTTGTATTTTGTGGCATTGGCCCTAAGACTAAGGGCATTGTTTCTGTGTATTGGTTAAAAAAAAAAAGTCTATTTGAGTATTCTTCTTATCGAAGGCGTACTGGGAGAAAAAAGTTTCTCTACCCGTCGCCTTACTGCCTGTACTGCTTAGCAGTGCACATTTCATGATCCCTCCATGGAGCTCACTTAAAATTTGATGGGAAATCGGTATAGAGTCAGGAGGAGGGCTGGGTTTTTTTCATAAGGTCTGTATTTATAGCATTTGTATTAGTTTGGAAAAAATCCAGCATATTTAGTCACAAAGGTATGTCTCATATCAGTAAAGGAAGTAGGAATCAACATGTTACTTAGACTTCCATCTACTTGTGCCTGTTCAAATTGAACATTGAGATAACTGCAGCTCAGCCATGTAAGTATTTATCTAATCTGCCCAGGTCGAATTTCCCGTTGTTCTTGCTTCATTCTGGTGTAGACAGTTCTCTAGTACTTGCATTATCCTTTCTGTGGCCTAGCTGTGCTGCAGTTTGGTATTCCAACAGTATCTTGTCTCTGTTTATATTTTCATCAGCAAGAATAGGCAACTATGTGAGAAGAGTCCTAGTACTGATAGAGCTCCTGCATATTCTCTGGGCATGCTCAAAGTGATACTCTGATATCATGGAAGATTTCTGAGACTATTCCCTTCTCTTCCCTTCTCCACTTGTGCCAGACTCCTTCCTAGAAATACCAATGACTGTGCTTATGACCCTCGCCAGCCCAGTCTCCACTGAGCCTGAGTACACTTTCACCCTCCCCAAAAACTGATTGCTTTAAAGGCTGTCTCTTGCTTTTCCCAGATGGCCGTTCCCACCTGAGCAATGTGGTAAGAACTTCACCTGTCTGAATGGTGGCAAGTGCATCAGTGAGAGCTGGGGAGCCAACTGCACTTGCAAGCCAGGTTTCACTGGAAGGAAGTAAGTGCTTTCTTTCTGATGCCTGCAAAGGAGCTTGTGTTCTGATTCTTACATCAGTGGGATAGCTGAGCAGGTTCAAATCATCCTCTTACATATCCTTTTGCCATTCAAACAACTGCTCCAAAACTGTAAACTAGCAGTTATTTTTAGAAGAGGCAGGCTTGATACGATCCTGCTGACAACACCAATTTTTGCAGTGTGAACTGCTTCCGAGTAGTTCTTGTGCCTCATGAGAATTCATTAACTGTGCTAGAGACCCATACTGGCTTCAATCATACAGAAATGACAAAAGGAGGATTGGTATGAATGGGTAAAATTTTCATGTCGTTGACCCTGGAGAAAGCACCTGAAAAAGATACAACAGGAACTTTTCAAATAAATGAGGCTTTTGTAGACTGTATGATCTTGTGTTCTGTGGCACAAGAACATACGTGAGAAATTTCGTTTAATTCTAATACACTTTTCCTTTCCAGTTGTGAAATTAATATAAACGAGTGTGATCCAAACCCTTGCCAGAACGGAGGTACGTGTCGAGACTCTGAGAACAAATACGAGTGTTTGTGCAGTGCCAGCTACACGGGAGAGCGCTGTGACATTAACGTAAGCACTTCCCTTCGCTCGCGGAAGCTCCTGTCTATTCTTCCAACCTGTGCGTTGTGAGGAGCAGCAGAAGTAGGCTTAGCAGAGCCCTTGGGTACCAGGGTGTTAGTGACTGCCTACGCGTTGCACAGTCCCCTGCATGTGTCTTGGCTAAAGCACACCGGTAAGCACAGTTAGGAAATCAGCTGGTACCAAAGAAACCTGAAGTGGGAAATTTTATGTTCTTTGCAGTGCTGCTGCATGGTAGTCTCCAGCATATAAGCAACTGCAGCAAATACTTCTCAGTATCTGCACGGGCTGCCATATGGTTTTCAGGGCTGTCTCTGCAACTTTCCTTAGATTTTACGACTCCTTGGACAGTAATCAAACTACTGCAGTTGGACCTGTAGAAAGGAGATATTACTTGTATCTCCCCCCCAGTTTCCTGGAGAATAGAATTTCAGCTGGCGTTTTATCTTGGATGAGATAGTTACAAAGCACCTTCCCTCTCCAAAGATCATCTGGGTAGAAATGGATGTGTTTGGAGAAGGGAAGTCGGATGAAGTCAAGCTAAAAGTGATTCAAGTACAAGTAAAAAAGTAGCATCCTTTGTCTGCTGAGTCTGCTTCTGACCGGATGGGCCTGGTGGATGGGCAGTCTCAGTGATGCTCTTCCTTTTCTGCATAATCAAAGCATTGCTGTTTGAGCCTGAAATCCTTTCTGAGTGGAAGTTGTTAAATCATACACTTGCTTTTTCTCTGTAAAGCTATTGCACGGACAGGTAGCTTGTCTGGTAACTTGGGAATGTACTAACCCATACTGCATGGAACAGGCTGTGTGCCGAGGTGGGGTTTGCTGCTGTTGCTGTTACTAAGGGTTCTGTAATGCATGTGCCACGAGGTCACTCCTGACACTTCCAGTTTGCATGCATAGACTCCTTCAGGCATCTCTGTCTCCTCTGTCCCAGGACACTTGTAGATTCCGTGCATTCATTTTCACCACCCCCATTACTTTTTGCAGAACTGTCTGTCTTTTCCCTCTTAAAAGGCCAGTGCCTGTGGTGGGGCAGGGAGGAGGACAAGGTGTGGCTGTTGGCCGTGTTTCCTATTAATGATCGTTGTAGAAGCGAAGGGCTGTTAGCTGCGCTCTCTTGCTCTTTCTCCCTCCCACCAACAGTAGCAACTAAAGAGCGTGCAAGAGGCAGTAGGGTGGACTGCTAAAAACTCCTGTAGTGTTGGTACCGTGTGACTAATCTGCATGCTGTGCAAAACTAGAACTAACCCCTAGCACATCGCTTGAGTTTTGGCAGGCTCAGAGAATCAACTTGAACTTCAGTCATTTGACAATGGCAGAAGAACTTCTAGGTACTCTGGGAATATTCCTTCTGTGCTGTATTGCTTTGTGACATTGGCGTGGACTGTATGGCATCCAAAAGCTGTAAATAATCAAGCTGGAATTCTTTTGTTTTTATCTGTAAGGTGGCAGATACTGTTTTTAGCAGTAAGAAATATTTCTTATTTTTAGGCTTATCGTAATTTTAAAGCTTTCTTTCATGACAAAAATTCCACAGTTTTTTCATTCTTTGTTGTGTTCCATACCATCCTTAATTCCACCAGAATCTAAAGAATACTCATTCGGCTACATTTCTCTCCTCAGTACTTGGACCTTTTATTGTCTCCATCTCCCATCCATGTACTGACCTTTTTAACATCCTCCCCTTCCTGCTGCAAGTTGTCTTCAAGTCTGTTCCACAGCATTTTTATATAGTGTGGACATTAAAGTATGTGCCGTTGTAATTTAAAAGTTTTGAGCTACAAATTCAAGGGCTCTAGTACTTGCCATTCACTAGTGAAATTATTTAAAATCTGTTGCCCTAGGATTTCGTAAAGTTCCTGCAAGGTATGTCAATTCTTGGTTTTGTATCCTAGTCTTTCCTCTGGCTTTGAGATTTGTTAACTGTTAAGCCTGAAACTTACTACATCTCCCTGTCCCAAGATCTTCAAGGAAGCACTGAAACACAAGTCTGCGTATAATCTTCTTGCGATGGATAGTTTAATAGCTAAATAAATTCTCTATCTTGCCGTCAGAGGCATCATTGAACTTTTTTTTTTAGTATCATTCCCCTGCTCGGGGAAACTTTCTGGGGTTACTGAAAATTCACGTTACTCTGCATTAACTCCTTAGTTTTAAATTTTTTTTGCAACATTGATTAGATCTTTCCTAGTGCCACCTACGTATTTTAGTCTGATATTGGCAAGGAGGCCCCTTAAAAGATTTCCACCGTGGATGCTGAATGTACTGGCATTTAAATCTTAAGGGGCCATCCTGTTGTGAAAAACCGTAAGCAGAGAGGAGAATATGGAGTGTGTGATGCTATTGGGACAGTTTCACCTCATCTAACAATGTCTGAAGTGTTGCTCAGACTCTTCACTACTGCTGTTCTAACGGTAACAAACAGCCGTGCATTACCTTCATCAGCAAGTGGTGTGCAAGGGACAGCTTTCTTTGTAGCAATTTTATAGCTCCGGGATTGGTCCCATAAATTGTCTGCATTTAGTTTTGCTGTCTCCATGCCGGTTAGCTGCCCAGCTCAGTAAATCCTCTCTTTTCTTCCTTGTGGTAACTCTGTCCATGTGCCCTGCATGAATTATTGTAATGGTATTAACTGTTCCATCGGTAAATCTCTGTTTGTAACTCTGCCCTGTCGAGATCAGCCTCAGCAAAGCTGCCAGTTAAAGAGTGTCGTTGATGAGTGTCACTAGCTTTGAATTAGAAGGAAAAATTCAGAATGTGTTACTGTCTTTGTATTAAAAATAGTCAATTTTAAAAAATAAGTTTGAACGTGTTTTGCTGAGAGATTAAAGAATGAACATGAGCATTCTTTGTGCAGGTGCCCTCAAGCCCTGTACTTGTTCCTTGCTTGTCCTTCTCCAGTCAGGTACAGATCTTCTGCTTTATTTTTTTGCTTTTTAAAAAAATTTTCCCCTCTAATCTGACCATTTTGGTTTCTTCGACTTAAGTTATTGTAACCACTGGAGTTTCATTGTTTCTCCATTAATTTCTTTTACAGAAAGGGACTCCAGGTGCTCTCTTCCCCTCCCCACTAATTGAAGTAGCTGTCCCTGTAGCCTGTGGCTCTTTACTGCTACTCAGTATTGGTCTCATATTCATGATTCTCACTGCAAGGAAGAGGCGCCAATCAGAGGGAACCTACAGTCCAAGTCAGCAAGAAGTGGCAGGAGCTCGGTTGGAGATGGACAGTGTCCTAAAAGTGCCACCTGAAGAGCGGTTAATATAGGCACTACCATGACAAGGAGATGCACCCGCAAGGTCTGCTTTGACCTTGATCTCTTTCCAGCACTTGCAGCAGCAGATCCACCCTATCTCAGTTTCCTTAAGGCATGGTGATGAAGACATGGACTTAGAAGTGCAAGGCAGACTGTATATGCAGTAGCTGTTCCAGCTGGTTTCAGTTAATTGCGTCAATTGCACACCCCTGGCTCAAAGTGAGCCTCTTTCCCGCCCCACCGACTGCCCCATACGTTCACCTCCACAGGAGCTGTTGAGGTGCACCTGCTTTGAAGTTGCTCTGGCTCCATTCCACCTTTCAGGCAGCAATGGCATAGCTAAATCTGCTTTAAAAGGCAGGGTTCAATTAGGCACTAATTTACAGATTAAGAGCTATATATACTTTTAAGGAGCACTGTATAGAGGGTATTTATGATTGGTTTGTATATACTGTTCTGTTTTTGTCAATAACTCAAAGCTTTTTCAGCTCAGGTGTATGAGGTTTTTCACAAGCAGTCAGTCTTCAACAGCAACAGCAGCTGTGAACTCCTGCCCTGTGACAGCCACAGCGTTACAGGGAATTGTCAGGAATTACTGAAATCATTGTACAAATCAATGTTTTATGAAGTGATTGCTGTTAGACATTCCCATGGGTACCGCACAGGAAAGGTGCAGTCAGACCGTTGTGGGTTTGTGGGCCAGTGCTGTACCTGTTGCCAAGTGCTGAACTTACTGCTTGCGTCGGGGAGGGGGAAGAGATGAGCAGGAAAAGGGCCACCAGACTGCTTCTGTATTCCCTGGTGTGACAGCCAGGTGACAGTGCAAGGGGTGGGGGGGAGCTCCTGTCTAGCACTGCTGTCAGCACAACGCAGCTTAGAGGGAGGCGCTGGGGACTGGGATGAGGGATGTGAAATGCAGCACTGTCCACGTGGAAGCTCTGAGTAACACCCTGTTCTACCACAGCAGCCAGTGTGGGCGCATCTTAGCAACTCCTCCGTTGTGGGAGCAGTCGGGGCTGCAGGGGCTGCCCTTCTCCTTGCAGTTGTTGCAGCCACGGCGATTGCCATGAAGAGGAGGAGAGCAACTCGGGGAACATACAGCCCAAGCCGTCAAGAAAAAGATGGGGCTCGAGTGGAGATGTGGAATGTAATCAAGATGCCACCGACCGAGAGACTGATATAAGAACTGGGGTCACACAACAGGTGCTGTGTCATTCTTTAACAATCATGGAACTGCTGCAGCGTCTCTGTCTTAGGTCTTGAGATGTGTTTTTGTAGGACAGGTCTGTACTGCTTTAAGCTACTTCATAGACTACAGGCAACTGCCTGCTGTTACTTGGCAGTAAGATTCAACTGCTTGAATGAGCTCGGTTATTGCAGCTCAACCCATAAAAGATTTATGTAAAACTGGTCTGCCAGCAAGAGCAGTAAAGTCTGGGAGGAAAAAAAAAAAAAGTTCTGGAGGGGCCGTGGAGGAGAGGAAGCAAGCAGGGGCTGTGGCAGCAGAGGGCGGGTACACAGAACTGCTAACAATGCAATACCGTGTGTCACCAGCAAGAGAGATGGCCGGGCCACCTGTCCACTGCCGAGCCTTACCACTTCTGCCTCTCCCTCAGCCACGCAAGGGCTCATAGCCTTAGTCACTGTCACCACCATGCAGTCAACATAAACAGCACCATGCGAATAAGTGAGGCAGGTCTAATTAATGGGAATTAAACCCCTGTATTAAGAAATAATGTGAATAATGTGGTTGTTTAAAAAAAAAAAAACCCATGTGCCTGTGCCTCCTCTGCAAAGCTAAGGCAGGTGACTGACTGATGGGAGATATTTCCTAGGGCTGCTGCTGTCCTTCCATAACTAGGCCAGTTAGTTAGCATTACATGACCGGACAACAAATACCACTCTGCTGTATTAGACACTTGACTAAATCTTTTCCTGAATAGACTAAACCATAGGAATAAATTAAGTGCCTTCCTGAGACTGAGTTGCCAGTTACAGTATTAACTTTCTGGAAAGGAGGATGTTTATATGTAGAAAAACTGATCACTTTCTTTTGATCAGCCTTTGGAACAAGGTTGATGTTAGCAGGCTGGATGTTTTTTCCCCCATCTGTTCATAGCTGCAGTGGCTGCCATCCACCCAGAGCAGCATGACCACAGAACGGGCCTTAGTAAGAGATTTAATGTTTGAACATCAGGTGATGCTTGTGTGAGGAGGGCAGAAGGAGATATTTCAAGACCCCCGCACCTCTCGGGACAGACAGGTTTGGGCTTGTCAGTACAGAAGAGTGGAATTCAGTTAACTAATATAGTGACCTTTAACAGGAAACCAGGGTTTATGTTGTAGTGAGACACAGCATTCATTTTCCACATTGCCCTAAAAAGGATATTTATTTTGTGGCTTTACTTCTCCTTTGTTACTGTTTTAGCTGTTGAGTGTGCTATTTCTTCTTTAGTATAACATGGCAGAGCCTGTGGAAAGCAATGCAGCAGAGCAGGCCAAATAAGGTCTAAAATCATTAGCATTTCAGGATAATTACTACAACTATCAGTGAGAAATATTTTAGAAAAGAGTATCTGCTTTTTAATCTCCAAAATACTGTTAATAAGCAGGGTGTGAATCTGTCCATCATAGTTAATCGCCACTGGAAAAAAATGCTATTCTATTTTGCTCTTGGATTTTTTTTTTTTTTTTTTTTTTTTTTTACACTGTAGCTGTAAATTTGTCTGTAATTCTAAGCAAAGGGAAGAGTACAAAGCTACTGATCAGGTCTGTCTGCTTAAGAACAGGTCTTCTGCATGCTGCTGATACAAGAGTGAAAATTTTGGAAAATAGAAAAAAACAAAACATTGGGAGACAAGACGATTGATATTTTGTGTGTAAGATCACTTTCCCTCTAATACTGAGAAAAAGTTGAAAGAGCAAGCGGCAATCCCACCCTGGCTATGGGTTGGAAAGGAGTTGGACATAGTACTGGTAAAGAAAGAAATGACCTAACTTCAGTTTGGGGAGCTTGCTAGCGCTTTTATTTACTTATCAGTAATAACCCTGCCATTACTTCTAATATGAATTATTTGCTCTGTGTATTTTCCAGATGCTATTTAGGAAGGTCTAACACACTTTCAGAATAGAGACAGTTATACTGCCCAGTCACCTTGCTGCAGTGGAACTAGTTAAACTGCACACCTTAGGAAAAAGGTGAGTGTAGTTTTGCTCGGCAGCATTTGTGCAACCGAATAAACAAACGAAGCAGGCAGCGCTCTTCTGGGAGAGCAGGTCTGAGGGGGCAGGCCCCCCATGCTGAGCTGGTTACCCTGTCTCTGGAGAAATGAAAATTCACCCTTGGTCTGAGTCTGGCCCTGCCTTAAGGGTGGGGTTATGTCCTGGTGAGAAAGGAGGTACCCTAGGGTAGCGTCAGGGGGCTGGTCCAGCAGCCTGGGGCAGAGCAGCCCGTGTCCCGTCAGAGCCCTGACGTGTAGCCTGTACTTAAATGCAAAGGTAGGTGTGTTTTCTTCATCCCATAATGACTTGTCATAAACCTACACCAAGCTTAGAATATGCTTTAGGTTTCTGAAAACTCAGACCCGATTAACCTCCAGGTCGTTACTTTTTCGCTCCACTCCATTTTTTGTATTTAAATTGTAGAAAAATGAAGGCAGCGGCAGGATCTAAATGAACCAATATTACTCCAGCCTGTATTACTCTGGGAAGAAAACCAGAATTGTGTTATAAGAACTGACTATTACTAAGCTACTGAAATATCCTGAAAGGCAACAAGAAGCTACAAAACCCACAACAGTAAAGACATCTAAAAACCAGCAAATTGCAAGCAGTGAGTCTGTCTGCATCCCCTGCTGTTCCTGGGTAGTCAGCAGGAAGGCTCCTGCTCAGCCGCTTTACAGGATTAGCAGAGCAGATGTTTTTATTTCAAGCACCCAAAGCCAGTACTAGCAAAAGTGTTAAAATACTTTGTCAGTGTCTTGAGCATTTCTGCAAAATAATTTATGAAAGTTTTTTTTTCAATAATGAATTTAACTTTCTTTTGATATTTAATTTTTGAATATATTTTTTCACAAAACTGGATTTGCTCTAGTTAATGATCATGATCCTGATTTCTTTTGTAATTGTAAATTTTATAATTTGTTAAAAATTAGAATGTCCTTCAGAAGAAATTTACAATAAAATTTGGTTAAAAATAGACATAGTTACCTTGACTTGTGGTTTTTGGTTTTTTTTTTTTAAGAGTAACTTGATGTCTAGATAGCTGATTTTGGTCTGTTACACACAGTTTGCACAGCTGCAACCCTCAATGCCTCTTTTACAGTTAAAATTTTACTAAATTTCTGATTATTTTTATTTGTCACACACCAGAGCTCTAAGCATAGACCTGAATGAAGCAGATCTGCACAGCAGCCAGCAAAGATCTGTTGTAGAAACATAGAAGGGGGCTGTTGTAACCTGCTGCATTTTCTGTTCACCTGTACTGAAGCATGCGCTGCTACATTTTACCATTAATCCCTTGTTTTATGAGCAAAGAGGCAAAAATCAGACTATGGCTAGAGCCATGAAATACCTAACAGCCACTGGATCCTGTGGCATGAGTCAGGACAGATTTCTGCAGCAGCAGAAATCCTCTTCCGGAGGAATGGGAGACAGCAATCTCCAGCAGAAGGGAGAAAGGTAGAGTGGATGCACGTCTCAGTCTTTACCACAATAGCTGAGCCGCAGGACAAGCTGGGAGCCCCTTCCCAGCAGGAGAGCTGTCACATGGACGGAGCTTAGTGCGAGCAGCCTGTTGAATTGGAGCAGCAGACGGAAAGGAGATTAGAATGTGGAAATAAATGACTTGAATGTAATTCAAATGGCTGCACTGATTGCTGGGAACTGTAGATGTCCATGTGCCATGAAATAAAAGCCTACACCCAGAGACTAGCACACCTCGCAGAAATAAAGCCAGCTCCACAGTCAATGCACATCCACTCTGCTGCCACATACGGCAAGATGTCTGCATCACGGGGCGTAACAGTCACTTTGGCACCGAGATAACTGCTGCACTAAAACAGCCAGGTAAGCCTGAAACCAGAGACAGTTCATCAAAATGCACGCTAGAGTGTAATGGGCCAAGACTAACAATGGGTTCCATTTACAAAAGACAGCGGACAATTCAGTTTATGGCCCCAGAAACATAATTCCCAAGCCTTCTGGAAAAATGTACAAGGTTTCTGGCAATAACCTAAGCAAACTTGCCATAGGAAATTTATACATCACTCAAAGTGCAAAATGAGCTCTACCTATAGTCATATGCCCTTGCTCCATCTTTATGCTTCCAGTAAAAGAACGGTGAGATTATATAGAGCCCGTAGTCTGTGAAAGTTTGTAACTCTCGTCAAGCAATTAATTTTACAGTGCTACAAAAAGAATCACAAGCTCACTTTTGTTTTATGATGCCATTCCACAGGACCACTTGAAAATACGGGTACAGGATTGTCACAGACCTGTGCTCCGTTGCAGTGGAACCCGGCAGTTCCCATCATTGCCAGACATTTGTCTCAAGACATCGCCACGACCTGTTGCCGTTCCCGAAGGACAGCGGGGGACTGCAGCAGCTCTTGTCTTCACTGGTTCACTTTTTAAAATACCTAAAGCTGTTAACCTCCAACGGTTAGAAGCAAAGTAAAAAAAAAAAAAAAAAAAAAAAAAGATTTTTCCAAACCTGGATGTTGTGAGAAGCAGCAGCTGACAGGCTTCTTGTTCAGTACTAACCAATTTAATCTGCTGATGTTGGAAAAATCAGTTTGATCATAAAGCCTGTATGGTAAGTGTACACGGAGCAAAACACATTAAAAAAATATTACAAGTAGACTAGAATAAATCCCGCAGTGCAAATGGACAGAGTTTAGGAAGCGGTCAGCTATCATTTACTTACATGCTCTTTTGAAGACAGTGCGTGAAACATTCCTATTTAACAAAAGAAATGTGTCATTGAATCGGTGGTTTCCTACGGTTGGTTAAAGGGATATTAATTTCCCCTGAACTACTACAGTCATTTGTTACTGACAGGCTCTAACCACCTCCTAATCAGAAAGAAAACTGGCCAGATGTCAATCTCCTGCTTGATTTTTTCCACACACATAAAAAAAGGATGGGGGGAATATTTAAGCAGCTCAGACCATTCATTGCAGGTTAGGAAAAAAATCCCTAGCATGTGCAGAGAAATCACAAGCCTCTCATAATTAACGTGTATGTAAGGTAATGAGAGAAAGGTCTTCAGCAACAAAATTCTTGTGTGTCTCGGCAGCTTCCAATTCCAGTGTCTAAAATGTTTCTAACCTAATAAGTGAACAAGATACAAAAATGGTTTTACCATCTGTACAGCATCAGATGCATCAGAAACTTAAAAGAGGTTGGTTTTTTTTTTTTCCTTTAAATAAAAGTTATTTCTAATGGAAGAAAGCATCTGTAAATAAGCAAAGTGCTTATTTGGTACAACAAGCAAACAAGTACAGCGAGTACAGGAAAATGTACAAAGCTGTATATAAAGTCATTGATGAATAATATCAGACAAGAAGTAAAAGGAACGCTTCTCATACTAGATTAGTAAAAACATCAAAAATACTTCTACATCAGAAAAAGAAAGGTTTTACATCCGAGCTTAGTCTCAAGACAAGCACACTTGTTTACATCTGGCACTATTAGGAATGAATCATGTTAGGAATTCCTGAGTTTAAATAAGACAAAAAAACTAAATACTGCCCTAGGGATAGTTTGATTCCTTTATTATGAGAAGCACGTCAAACAGTCTCCTGCTTGCAAATTCTATTCAAGAAGTGAGGAAGGTCACAAAGTCCAGGCGAGTGCTGCCTCGTGCTCCTGGATCTCAAGAGGTGTGTTCAACCTTCCCCCTTCAAAATAAAGTGAAGGGTGATTAATGCCATTTGTGTTAAGTGTTAACACTTTTCAGTGCCTTAAAAAGAAAAATCCAAGAGTGCTTGTTTGTCTAAAAAGAAACTGCATAAAATATTCCATAATATGGGCAGAGTAAAATAATCAGAGATGGAAAATGATTTGCAGGGATACAGAATTACCTGAGCGTTTTGCTATTTAGTTAAGCATGTGTAATAGGCCTACTCACTATATAATCAGCATGTGACATTAACAACTTTAAAAAAAGAGTACGTGAAATTCAAATGGCATGCCGTATGCAGAACTTTCTGGTGCCTGTACATATCCACCATAATTGAGAAAGTTCCATCATCTAGCTCATAGCAAAGGAGATCTGAAATTCATATGTAATGAATTTATATATAAGGTTCATATTCTGAACTGTATAAAATAAAATGGAGCTATTATCTTAGACTTGAAATATTTTACTATGCAATACTAAAACCATCTGTCTTCCAACACAAAAAGAAAATACAAATCCAACTGAATGGCTTGTCAGAGTAACAGTACTTTACAGAAATAGAATATCAATGTAATACTGTGGTCTTTCCCAAACTGTCGGCATTTCAGATACTGAGAGCATTTTTCTTTTGTATTGCACAGACTCAAACGCATAGACAGCCATTTTCATACACTAGAGTAAGAAAATTTCCAAGATTATATGAATAAAATAGATACATTGGAAATCAGATAAAGCTTTACAAGAATTTCCCCATGTGTCCAAAATGATTTCCTTTATCAAAGGCTTAATGGTGACGTGATTACCTCTTCTAGAGTAACATGTTTTACATCAGATTGTGCCCAAATACAAAACAAAGCAAAAAAGCACCACTTAAGTAAAACAAGAATGATCACTGCAAAGACAGCAGGTTTTATAAGGGATGCTAAGATTAAGATGCAATTTCTTGAGAATACTATTGCCACAGACAAGTGTCTTAGAAAATCAGACTGAACGTACCCTTTAACCTTTTCATTGCAGTTTTGTACTTCATGACCTCACAGTCCATGTCATGGTCCAGTTAATGTCGTGTTATACCAGCAAACGGTTCTCATCAAAAACGGGATAAAGACTGTGGTTTTTCAGACAGGCTGAAGGAGCCGAGCGCCTTGCAGACCAGAATGACATCCCAGTTCCTTCAAGGCAGCAATTAGCACTTCTGAAGTCCAGCAGTGACAGGCAGCTGTCACGCATTGGCCTCCCAGCATTGCAGCACTTACGCAGCTCAACCTGGCGTCTGGTTTCTGCCTGTACAGACAGGCACTGCAGCTTTAATCTATCTGCACTCAGGCCATCTTGTCAGCACACTGGCATTTGACGAACTCATGACCTGTGAACTTTTATACCCCAATTTTTTTCTCTTTTTTTGTTTTTAATAATCAAGATATTGTTACATCCCATTCATATACTGCCATCTATAATATTTATATATAATATTAACATACACATATGTAAGAACTAGGATACTCTTTATGGCCTCTATTTTCTGATGTATTTAACAAAAACAAACAAACAAACAAAAACCCAAAGAAGAAAATCAATTGCTGGTGTTTCCAGTTTCCCAACAGAGATGCAGGACCGAACCCTGAGCAACTGCTCTGTGCTATGGTTTTGTTGCAACAAGGAGTTAGGACAATTCTGCACCAGAGAGATCCCTATTACCTCTCAGTGCCAGTACACTGGGGGAGAAATCAAAAATCCGCAACAAAAGCTCATCCAATAGTATAACCTACATGAATGTCTGTATTTCAAGACAGGACAAACTCAGAGCCCAATGGGTTAATTCAGCGCAGCCCACAAGTCTGGGTTTGTTTGCTGCACTTTACATGTGAAAGCAAAACTTTATAGCTATATGTGTAATGCAAGAAAAACTGAACACCATTCACACAGGCAGGAAGAAAACACTAGTACAACGTGCCGTGTCATGCTCCCGGCTGTGCTAAGGACTGAAAATACAAGGGAAGGACTAACTTCTGCATCAGTAGTATTGTCTGAAAAGCTATGTGTGGAAAACGAAACGAAACGAAACCTAAACCCCAAACCCAACTACCCTCATGCTTTGGTCAGTGCAAGAGTCACAGGGGTTTTCAGTGGTGGAGAGTGAAGAAGCAGTTGCAGGGACCAGGACAATGGGGGGATTCTGAACTCTGGGCAAAAAGCACTCATGTGAATGGCAGCACGGTGATGGTCCTGCAGCTATCCTGGCTCAGCTTTCCATAAAAGAAATGCTTGGTTTTATGCTGGCTCAAAAAAACAAAAAAAACCCTCAGTCAATTCCAAAGGGACATCAAAAGGCCATTGGGAGTATTACTCAAAGGTTTCCCATCGCTTTCTGAGCTGTTCAACCTTACCTGGTGTGGACGACACGTCTTGCTTTGTCTTTTTTAACAAATCTTCAAATGGATCTTTTGTCTCCTCAGATTTTGAGGATAGTAACACTGACTCTAAGCCCTTAGCTGGCCTGGAAGGGATCAAAGGGGGTTCATTAGACAGGAGAGCTAGTGCTTGTTTGGGATCTACCTTTGAGCTGGACTGGCCCACTTGTAATGTTCTGGTTTTAGAAGGACCGCTTAAACATGCTGGCTGTAGAGAGCTTGTTGGAGAAGGGCTGTGGCTCTGCAGCAATAAGGAGCTAGCTGGTGGCACACCTGGAGCCTGGCTAAACAAGTTTGGCATGGATAGTGTTGAAATGTTTGGTTGAGGTCTTTGTGGTGGGTAGAAGCTAGAATTGGGTGTTATGAAGCTAGAGCTATAAGCGTGACCTAAAGAGGGGGTGAAAGAGCCCCTTGGGGGTCTAACTAGAGACACTGAAAGGGCTCCTGGCACTGTTTGTGTAAATGGATTAGGAGACGGCTGTAAAAAAGGTGGTGGTGCTGGGGAAGGATAACCAAGTGGCTGGACAAATGGTGCGGCTGGAGGAGGCACAAAGTCACTTGCCACTGAGACAAAGCTAGCTGCAGAAGGTGGAGTGGCTGAGCTTTGCAGCCTGCGGGGACCTTGCTGTGGGCCACTGCTTTGCCAGCTGGCTGTTTTTAATGGATCCAGGAGATTAAGAAGGTAGTCGCTTTCATTACCTGTATTGTCTGTCTTCACCTTGACAGGTTGGAGCATCTCAGCAGTGCTGGTAGCACTGGACAAAAGCTGAGACGGATGAGAGGAATAATTTATAGACTGCTGGATTTCAGGGTCTAAGGACACACTACCAACTCCAAAGGGCTCTGGGATAAGATCTGAAACCAAATGGCTACGTCCTGTAGCATGGGTGGTGAGGCTTTCTGTTGGCCCAGCTGGAGTCTGATGCTTGGAAGCCCTGGGTGCTGGTGGTGGTGGCACTATCCCCAGTTCAGGAGTCTTTCTTCCCTGTGGCCTAGGAATGGTGATGTTCCCTTGAATGGCAGGATTTGATGCATCCTTTTCAGCAGGAGCCAGAACGCTGTCTCTGCTCCGGGGTCTCCTTGTGATTGGTGGCATGTTACCAAGTGCAGTCAAGGGCCTTTCCGGTGAGCTTTGGGAATACTTGGTAGGAATAGCCATATCATCATGACCCATACTCCACAGCTTGTTATAAGGGTGAGACAGCTTCATGGTTGGCACAATCCTGTTCCTCTCAGATACACCAAGATCCATTCTCTGCAAGAAAGCATTAAAAAAAAAAGTTAACTTTTACTGATCTCCTCACAACATAGAACATAAAGTGAAGACAGGCTGCTGAGCTATGAGTGGAAGAGGATCTGTCCACAGACTGTGAACACTGGAGAGGGACAACAGCATGCAGCCTAGACGGACATACAGGAAATCAGAAGCAGGACTCTGCAGTTTTAATGCCAGCTTTGCCTCTAATGAGTTTTCAGCTGTGACATACTGTGGCATCTGTTGTTAGCCAAGTAAGGAGCACGTACCTCTATCTAAGGTACAGAAACTGAGAAGCCTTAACTGCTGTATGGAAAAAGTTATCGAATGAAATATCTGGAGATAACACTAAATTAAATATTACTATAAGGTAGAAATGACATTATTTTCCTTCATGTCACATGAAGATCTCAGAGTCTGATTTAGTTTGGCACTTTCTAAGCTGCATATAGTCAGTGAAATTCTTCATAAAGAATCTCTCTTCTGCAATCTAGATTGTTCAAATGATGCCTAGACCAAACTGGCCGGATTAAAAGAAGATCATTTAAAGAACATGCAGTTTGGAGGGGACCTGAAAATTCCCAGATATTCATTCTCAGTGCTGAGCGTCAGCTTCTCAGATAACTCTGTGTGATAGCCAATGGACAACCAGATTCTGAGAAATAGGGCAAATATTTCCTCCTTTAGAAGGCTGGAGGTTTAGTGGAAAAAGTTACTCTCTTATAACTGAGTCCCATTCCAATAATTTCTTAATTCAGAAATGAACTTTGAAACACATGAACAAATGGCTGGGAAATGGATGCATCTACCCAATAATATGAAAATGTTCCTCAGAGAATAATGGAAGCCAGCCCGCCCTAGTTCTGTGCAAAACCCCCCAATACATGAAACCCTGTCCAAACCTGGTAATCAAATGTGCACCGCTGATCTCCCTCTTCTTTGGGTGTCCGCAGGTCTTCCAGGCTCTTAGCTTGGCTGAGAGGCTGAGGCTGTGTTTCTACTTCTAGGTTAGGGAAAATGTCTTCAAGGAGGTTGATTTCTGTGGCCTTGCTTGACAGCAGAGGGCTTGGAGGCAGAGGCTCTTTTGATTTTTCTGGACTGACCGCCTCTTCCCCATCAGCACTATCAGATTCTTTCAGGGCCCGGTATGGCTGAGGCCTAGGAGAGAAACAAAAATCATGTGGCAAATGACTGTCTTTCTAAATTTTTTTTTAAACAAGTATTTACTAAGGAGTTGGATGGCTTTACAAAAAGCTTTTGGGTAGCAAAATACAGCTTACATTGCCTTGTGAACAGCAGGTGTGTGAGCAAAGTGACCAAGGGCAGAAGGACAAACAAAGATGACTTGGCACTCGAGGGGTTTTCAGAAAGGAAGAAGATGTAAGTGGGAAGTACTCGGAGGAAAGCTGTGATCATGCAGTTACAGACAGGCTGATGAGGGAACTCTCTCGGAGCAGGAATAACTGGACGCTAGCTCTCTATTTTGACAGTCTGGCCCTCCCCCTCATGCAGACCACTGCTACTGTGCTCAGTCCTTTTACACAAGAAGTCAGAGCAAGTGCACTGCAAAGTGCCCTGTGTTTTGCAGGCACTTACATTCTCTTGCTTCAAGCTAACTCAGCACAGAACATAATTCAGTGTTTTCCTGCAATAATTGGGAACACTGTGCAGAGTTCCAATGATTACACTGGTGTCATCTTATCAAGAAACAACACAATCCATTATGGAGACACCTATTTTACATTTACAGCCAAGGCCGAGTTAGCAGGATGCTTTTCTTGCACATACCTCAGCAAAAAAATGAACACCAGCAGATTTGCATATTGGTTCTGTGTACAGAGAACAGCAGCATAATGCGCATCCAATTAATGAGAAGAAGTGCCATACATATCTGTGGTGATTGGCATTTGACTGGCAGCCAGTTTTACTGTGGCATTTAAACAAGGTTTCAATTAAAAGAAAATATTTGTGAGACCTGCAAAAACAGATACTATGGAAGAACCCTCCTCCTCTTTCTGTATTTTATTATAATACATCTATATCATGCAAATTTATAAACAGCCCATCTTACTTCATTCATCAACACATAAATAGCAGGCATTCAGCTACCAGCACAAGAATGTAACAATGCAAGTACAAGACAGACAGCTGATGGTACATGTCCTTAGGAAGAGGGTGATCTTGCAAATCTCGGTCGTACCTTTAGTCTCTCACACAGTATGTGCTCATCTGCTAAGCATTAGATCACACTGCACAAAACCCCCTGAGGAATATTCTGCAAACAAACCATTTTAGTGGCCTGGCCTCCTCCACCCCAAACACGAGTGTGGGAACATTTTTCTGGCCCTTTGCTACTGAACCTATATGTCTCTCTCCCCATGCCCAACTGCCAGCAGTCATGTCCCTTCCCTGTCAGTGTCTGAACCTGCCTTCTGCATCACACAATGAATTTTAGCAATTGGAGACTCCACTATCAAACTGGCAGCCTCTTTCTCCAGCCTGGTCTAACACAACTGCATCCGGCAGGCTCCAGTTGCTCAGGTGTGACCAGGCATCCATCTCCCAGTACCCAGAACCACCTGGATCTGGCATCACGCAGATTTCTGAAGCAGCAGCTCACAGTACCCTGGCACCTCTTCCTACAGGTTCTGGTCAAGCCAGGAACTGCATTTGTTAAAAGAATGAGTGTAATTCTGTGCAATTTGTCTCCCTTTCTCCCCCTAGAAATCCTCAAGCAGGTGAGGTTAGGAAAGATCAAATCCTCTGGATGACATTCAGTGAGGCCTTAGCTCCAGACTGCCCTCCGGGGTTGGTATGTTCAAATATGCAGTAAGAGGGACTTTAGTACAGCTGAATCAGTGTGCACCCTCCACGTGACAGTGTTACTCTCATCTCAGAAAGATACACTCAGGCCCCTGGGAAGACTGGCCAGGTAAACGGGAGCTGACAGGCAACACTCATTCCCCTAACACGGGTACCTTGGGCAGGTGGCAGAATCCTGCAGCCAGTGCTTAAACGTAGAGTTCTCACAGAGTGGTAGTTGCAATATGACCAAGCTGCTCAGCACCATGTTTCAAAACTAGGCAAGACTAAGTTACAGAGGTTTGGGAATTTACAACAATTTACAAATTAAAAAGTTGGATACAAATAACACAGTGAGTAAACCCAACAAACTGCTTCCTGTTTCTTGTATAATTTTAGGTCAGATTGTACTCATAAACCCTTGGAGGACATCTGCATGGCGATTCTCTATAGTCACTGAGGATGTGGTACTCGACAGAACAGAGAAGCTGGGATCAAGCAAGTGAAACTAGAAAAAGCCAATAACTGCACTGAAATAAGGCTCACAGGACAATCCAAAAAGCACAGCTAGCACTGCACAAGGAAGAACGGCAGAAGGTTTGGACAGGAACATGAGCAGCACATTGGAAGAAAGGGCAAGTGGAAGGGTTACATCCCAGAGAGCTCGAGTCGATGTAAAACCATAAGCTGTGTATTGCTGCAGAGTGTTTCATGCAGGAGTATGCTTTTGCATGCTGCTAAATATCAAGACAAACAAGCAGGAGAAATGCTGAACATTCATCAAGCGCCGTACAGAGACTGCAGGAGCATTTCCAAAATTCCAAGTATAGCACCAGGCACCCTGACCAATGCAAAAACCATTGTTCGAAGTCTGAATTAATACAATGAAAGAATAAAGGATAGACCATTCAAAAGGAGCAGAGAAGAAAAAGTTTTCAGAGAAGCCAGAGACAGGATCCTCTTCCTGCTGAAATTCATCATCAGAAGAGTCCTCAGAGAGGAAGACTGTATAGTGTCGCAAAGGCTTTACAAGGCTGAGGGAAACAGGAAGAGAAAAGGAAGTTACCAAGTTGTCACATTCAAAGCTCCAGAGGAGAGAGAAACCAAGTGATTTGTAAGCTCTGAATCATTTCTGAATGTGACTGACTGCCACCGCAAGAGCTCTGCCGGTGAATGTTGAGCTCTACTTTTCAAGCAGAAAATACAGCTCTTCTAAAAATGTCTAGGGTGCCATATAGTCAGGAAGGGTACTGCCATCACACCCATATTGCAAAAGAAGCCAATACAGAAACCCACCTTTTCCCCACTACATTTTTTAGAGAGTTGGGCATCTTTTTGTTCTTTAGAAATACATCTTTGCTCCTCAGATTCTCTGAGCTCTGACTACAAGCAAATACTAGATCTACCTCTCTGCTTTATATTTAGACTGAGATTAGTCTGATACATGAGAGGAGCTGACTTGAGGGCAACAATTCCTACTTGTATCTATTTTTGAGATCTGAAATTGCTTCACTCTAGAATAAAAACAAAACTGCCCAAGGATTTATATGAAATGCAGTTTGTCAAGTAACGTGTATGTGTTTCTTTCCTCAATGGTTAACTGCTTTCAAAGTCTGGCAGAAAAGGGACTCGAGCTAATTTCTCCTGCATCGCAGGACGGTAACTATCAATCTATGAATTCATTAGCAGCGGCCTGGAACAAAAATCCTTTCAGATGAAAACTATTGAAAATCAGAAGTGCCTCTGCAAACACACTTTAGCTGTAATTAGAAACCAAACAAATAAAAAACCAAACCAAACAAAACCCCAAAAAACCCCAACCACCACCAAAAACATTTCACCAGACTTTTGACAAGAACATATTAGTCATCTTTATTTTACACACAGAGGTCAGATCTCCAGGATTTGCTCTTGTACCTAATGAAGACAATGCCTAAATTTTTAGTGAATGTAAAACTAACTGTGCATGCCTAAATAGGTCTGGGTAAACACACACTGGTTGGGGGATAAAAGAATAATATTTAAAGCTTGCTGAATTTATGAATTTTTTTCTATTATTTATTGTAGCTATCAGTTGCTTCACTTAATTTTAACCAAAAACCCAGTACTTCTACTTTTCTGCATAAAGTAGAAGCTTCTAAGATTCACTGTTTCCACTGGAGCAAATTCAGAAGTGGCTATCACTGCTTTAAACAATTAAATGCACTATCAGCTTTAGCAGAAGAGGAAAGAGTACAGGAGCAGGGTACTTAAGCAGAAATACACTGGAACAAAGAGGTTGAAGAGCATGAATAAATTAATAGCAAATCTTGCCTCATTTGTAATGCTACAATATCCTAATCTTTAGTAAAGTATGAAGCAAGGGCTGCTGTTCATTCCCCTCTGAAACACTGAAGCTCTGGATGGCAAAAGAGCTTATAGGAAACATATTCTCACAAATTAAATATTAAGACAAATGCTTCACAAGTAACTGAAAGCAGTAAAAGCACATTGAGATTTACCAGTACTAATCAGAGGCCTCTACACCATAGCCCAGTGCTTTTCAATCTACTAAATCTCAAGGACAACATTGTGTAGAGCCACCAAAACTATATGCACTTATAATAAAACATATACTCAATTTTTTAACAGCTATGTATTGTTTCTTATTTATTCTCCCCATTTCAGTTGCGTTCTGGTGTATCTAAGCCTGCATGAGTAGAAATGAAACAAAAAACAAACCAAGAAAACCTCTTTTCAACGGCATTATAAACCACTTTTATATGTCTTATGGACCAAACAACAGGCTGATCAACACTGATAGATGTTGCTAGACAGCATAATTTACAGGCCTCTTTTTTCTTCCCACATCCTTAGAACAATGGAAAAGAAATCACTAGGATCATAAAAGCAAACATTGTTTCTAGCCATCCAAACGAGGCCTCTTCCCCAGACATCTTCATTTTATCAACCACATATCACTGATAATATGCTAGTTATTGTGGTGAATCAAAACATACATCGTGAATGACACAAAGCAATACACAATTGAGATGGGAGCCTAATTTTGCTACTACTGAGGTCCAGAATAAAATTTGTTACTTCAGTATAAGCAGAATCGGGCTCATCATGTGGAACAAAGGACAGGTCCTGATCCCGTAGACATCGTAGAGCAATGTAAATGTATCCCACCACTATGTATGTTATAGATAAGACGAGGATATGCTGAAATCAGAACGGGATGGATAGAAAGAGAAAGAATTTGATTTGTTGCCTTTATAGTACAGACATACTAACAAACTACCTCTAGTGGCAATTGAATTAATAATCAGCCTTCATTCTTTCAGTTCTTTTGTCTCAATCACTAAATAACTATATAATAAAGTTATGAAAATCAGTCTAAAAGATTAGGTCAGAAAAAGAGAAGTTGGACATGGCAACCGACAGCTCAAGAGGGCCCGAGCTGCCACTGTGAATAAATGTTTATTCACAATCAGGTCAGAGCTAATTAATAAAAAGTCTAAAATAGTGGTGGCAGTGGACGCAGCTGATAGTGTTAAATCATAGTCTGTGGTACTCCAATTAAAGCTGTTGCATAGCTGTTCTTTTCCTCTCTTCTGCTATAATAAGCATCCAGGGAAAGTGAGGTGGTGCCACTGCATTAAGAAAAATTTGCTATAACATTTTTTTAACTTACTTTTTTTTTTTAAGAAAGTGACTATTATCCAAAAATTTCAATGTACATTAACAAAAGGCTCCACCTAAAATAAATCAGAAATCAAAAATACTTTAAAAATATTTCCTTTTTGAACTTATATACACGTCTTTTTGTCTTAGGAGAGTAAATTACTATTTAACATGATTCCAGAAAATCTAAAACTATCTACAGAAATCAAAAGCGATATTGAATTTCCACATATCTTGCCGACACACTAAGTGTTTGGTAACTGCTTATAACAAATGTATTGGTGCAGTTGCCCTTAAAGCACTGCCTCTGATACCTTTTGTTTGCCTTCAGACTATGCTAAATTCAAATGCATTGTGTCTGTGTGCACATATTAAATAAACTGGGAACAAACTACGAAGAAATAAGATAGGATCTTGTTGGCTAGATCATCAATTGCACTTCAGTGGAGGTCAGTGGAAATAACATTAAATATATAGCAAGTTAACATGCACCGGTTTTGTTGCTGTTGCAAGACTCCTTAAATGAAAGTGGGATCTCATAATTAGAAAAAAGAAAGTGCTTAAGGTTCACTGTTGGTGTGCTCTGTAAGAGATTTTGGTCCAAGATAAGGGATGAACAATCTAAAATTGTCCAAGTTTAAATTTTTTATTAGCTTGAGGCAGCAGAATCCAAAAAAAGTGCCTATTCCCTCATTAACCCAATTCGGCAACTCTCCTGCAGTCTGCCACCCACCACTTGCTAGAATTTCATACACAAAGAGCTGTCTCTGAAAAGGCAGGTCACAGCAAGCCCGGCTACAAGGCAGGCACTGCTGCAGTCTTAGAGGGAAAAAAGGATGTGTCCGTCACAGCTACAACCCTCATCATCTCCACATGACTGCACCAGCTCCTGCCTACCTAATCTCTTAGCTGAGTTACCATGCAGATGACTTGCTGATCTCTTTCTAATGTTTAGTTTAACATGTCTTCGGTTAGCACTAGCATATGACAGTACTGACAGCCGTGGCTGTTCCTTTTTAAATATCATGTCAGAAACACAGTGCAATAAAGCTGGGGATGCGCTCCATGGCTCTGCGTACCATTATGATAGTATGGGTTTCTTTTTTAATGAGGAAGATCTGCATCTCAGGAGCTTTTTTCATGTGTCAGGATGCATGGACAAATCAGCAGCACATCACACTGGCCAAAAATGAAATGCTGACAAATGTAGATATTTCAAATTTAATTGACACCTAAATGTACTTGAGATAGAAAAAATGTATACAGAAAATGTGAGTACAGGGCATGGGAATTAATAAGGAGAATTCTGCAATAATTTTAAAAGATATTTCAGTTACAAGAAAATTAAATTTGTGTATTTTATTAACTGTGTTGCTTTTTCCTGATTATAGAGAATATGGTACAAAGGGGTAGTATGGACTTCTTGTCATTATTCTCCTAAAAAGGGCTTCCCAAATTTGAGGCAGGATTTTTTTTTATTAATTTTTTTTTTAAAAGAATAGCTATACAGCAGCTCTAGGGAATTAAGGAATTTATCCCTCTTAGACAGTAAAATGAAGAGAATGAGGGATTTGGATGCATGGGCTTTTTCTTGCCAGTATAAAACAGGAGACTCAGGACTGAGGGGATTACCTAGTAACTATTCAATCTGAACAAAGCACAGACCTATAACTGGAATTTCTTCCTGCATATTCTGAATACTCAGTACACCTGAGTGTGAGCTAACAAAAATCTTAAAACATCTATTTGATTTTTGAAGTGTCACTTTGTATACTGTGAATGTTCATAGGAGCAGAATATTTCCAGAAAAACAAAAACTTTAGCATAAAGGCTATTTTAAATTAAAACAACAAAAAAATTCATGTCACAAGTCATCCAACCAGGTAAAAAAACCAACAGCTTGTCATCACTATACCCAGTAAAGGCAGGTAACTAATTGCTTTATAGTTTTTATGAACTTTTTAAATTCTTTGTTAATATTTCCAACTCTCTAGAAAATTTGTAAAGTGGGAACAAGCTGGATGACACCTCTGCCTGCTCTAACAGATCTAGATGCAAGATTCTACAAAGTTGTTTCACATTTTTGTCCTATTACTCAGTACTAAGGATCTATTCACCAATTTCCCCTGCAGATACCGTATCTCTTTACAAAGGCAAGCTGCATACATTCAGTAAGTTCACTCCAAAGCAGACAGCAGAAATAGGCCCCAAAATTAAAGTTTCTTGTAAACCATCATACCGGAAAGGTGGGAGAGCCAGGAAGACGGGGGTTCCCAAAGGGCAGCCCTGCCTGCCTTGCTCTACGGTTCTTGTTTGGCAAGGCCTGCAACAAAACCCGACTGCTCTCAGTATGTTTCTTTCCCATTTGCTGTCCCTTTGCTGGGCATCTGCTTTCTTGGCACCACCTTCATTGTATCTAGCTTCCTCTACACCAATTTTCCCAAGGTAGAGGGACCAAAGCGCGCGCAGCGAGTCTTGTCTGCTATAGCCTGCAGTATTTTCTTTCTGATTCCAGCCCTCCTTGTTCAAATAGGTACTTGCTGGCTTAGCTTTCTTCCTAAGTAGAGATCCTTGCTTGCAGTGATGCCATGGAAAACCTTTACCATAGACAAATTCTGTGTGGCAGAGCTCTGAGAGCCTGGTTACAACAACTGGAATTTAATGTGCTTTATGAGCCTGTATCATTTAACACAGCCACCATGCTGACTTCATACTAAATTCAATGTAATAACCCACTATTGCACTGCAGCCTATTTTCATTCATATGATATAAGGGAAAGCCATTAGCTTCTCTACTAAGTCCTACACGACTTCTGGAAAGCCATAATGAACTGCTGCAGCACTGCCACGGGTTTAGCCAGCCCAAGAGCCTTTTGACATGCTGTTAATTGTGAGCCTGACCCTCTGATTTCCTATTTTAATTTCCTCCCACTCTGCATGCCCTGGAAGCCAGCTAGTCGGTACTTACAGAAGACAGATCCTAGAGCACTCTGGAAGCCTATTCTACATTTAATAGGAAATCTTGCTGTGGTGTAAAAGAGAGCTCTCAAAAAACTGCCTATCTGTTAAAAATGCAACATCTTATTTCTGTGAACAACTAATTTGTGTTTAAGGAGGCATGTCCCACATGTCTAGGATTGCCCCAGGTGGTAATCCAGCATTTTCCGAGCTCTCATAAAAAATTCTTCCTGTTACCTTGTAACTAAAAAAGGGTTTTTTAATAATTATACATTTTAGATTTAATGACAAATTTTTAAGAATCATAAACATCACAAACCTTGAATTATTGATAAAATTGTAAAAAGCCCCCACCTTTCTATTAAAATAGGAAAAAAATTAACTGAAAATTTTGATGGGGGAAACAATAGTTCTTCCACCAGCTCTTCTAAATATGATGGTTTAACAACAGACATTAGCAATAATCTTGGGTGTTCTTTGAAGTCACTGCTCCCGCCCTCCTTTTTAATTGAAGACTGATTAAAAATGAGCACAAATACCCCCAAAACAATGGTTTTCTTTTATACACCTTAAAAAAATTAACTCACGTAACTGAACATACAAATTTCCTAGTATCATAAGAAATGCATTAATAAATGTAACAACTGACAGGATGCCTACATAATGGTTTCGTTTTCAGAGATGACATGCAACATTACAAATGGAAAAGAGGCTGCCCTGCGAAATGAGTTCACTGGGTGTCAGGCTTGTGTAGTGGGTCAGTGGCATGCTGCCCTGAGGACCCTCTCTCCACCAGCGGGAAGGAGGATGCAAGAGTCATGGTCTGAGCAAATGAGTCAGATATCCTGGGAAATGGCCCTGAAGCCTTTATGTAATCATTCAAGACCAAAAAGTTAGTGTTAGTTTTAAATATAGAAAGAAACTTCTCATTGAACAGAAGCTCCTCCTCACAAACATATCCCACACATGAGCACCCGAAAGAAGTAACTTGCTAATAATTAGTTTTGGAATCAGTGCAATTAAGGTAAATATTTTTGTTAAGTTTAGTTTAAGAAAAGCACCCCCTTAGCGCTGCTGCTGCTTTCACGGAATCTCCTCAGCTCTGCAATGAGGGTACTCCAACGCTACCAAGTAACACGAGTGAAAATATATATATTGTGGTGTTTTCATTCATTTTAGTATTATCCAAGAGGGAGAAAAAAAATGCAGTTTTTCAGAAGAGACAACACCTGGCTTTATGTTTTCATTTCAGAACAATACAGGAAGATTATTTCTTACTGTGACAGAAAAAAGAAAGTTTGTGAAAAATGTCATGAAAATCCTATCTTTAATTACTATTTAAAAAAATATTTTTCCTTTTTTCAAAATGTCATTTTGAGATAAACAGTAAGGAAAAAAGGTCAGGATTACTGAGTCATTACCTATTTCAAAGGCACTCACCTCAAGTTATTTCTTAGGTAAGCCACTTATTTGAGCTTTAGTTAAGTACAGGTTAGACATTTCCTCCACTTGTACTTCCGAAATCACAACTGTAGTGTCAGTGTCATCATCGCTGCATGTCATGTGCCCTGTCTCCCCCCCTGCCCCAACTTGTTTTTATCAAAACACTCTAACCAGACACCTTACAGGAGATCAGTCTGAGTGCCATATTCTACAATTAACTGTCTGGAAGTAGTTATGTCGAAGTTTGTTTTGCCACTTGAAGCTGACAACAGGAAAGAATGAAAATACATCAGTTCCTGCTGTGACACTGCATTTGAACTGGATAAAATATCGAAGCTGTGAAACATCAGGAAAAGACCACAACTGGTACCATACAGCAAGTGTCAGTGGTATTAGCAACATTACCTGTTTTTCTTCCACATCTAAAAGATGGAAAAATCTATCACTAATGCTCATGAAGAAAAATAAGTCAGTTTACAGCTACAAAGCATCTTCATTATCTTTTGTAGATTATTGTCAATCGTTTTCACAAAAAAATTTTTGTAGTTTACTCTGTGAAAGCAGCTGAATTGTAAAGACTCACTAAAATTAACAGCGATAAATTAAAACCGAGTAAAATAATAATTGTAATTCAATATATTACTAGCATTAGTGTAAATATTTACATTTATTTCTGTTCTGATACTGGCAGGAATTGAAAATACATGTTAGCAGTAAGCCACACTGGAATGTCAAGCAGCTTTTGAATCCAAATATGCATAATCGTTCATATGAAACACACATAATAGTTAAATTGACTCAATTATCCTTCACCTACATGCAGTGAGTCATCATATTAAGAAAAAACTTTTATTTTAAAAATTCCTAAAATCTTTGTGCAGGGACGGCTACCACCCTGTAACAGCACAAGACCTTTTGCAGGATTTGCAATCTACTCCACAAGAGGGCAACCAAATTCCACTATAAAATGAATAAATAATCCTGTAGAATTTAAAAGCGACCATTCATTTTAGCTAAAAGCCAGAATATCTCCCCATCCTAGAGTGGCTGGGAAAAAGCTAGACACGCACTTAACTTTGTGGGGCGGGGGGGACCCAACCTCCACCTCTTTTTCCCCTCAAACAGTGGTGACAGCGAACTTGTACACATGTGGGAGAAAGGTGTGTTTAAAGAAACAAACCATTTTTCTTTTTATGAGATTTTAGTATCTTCAGATACAGCAAATATCCTGTAATTTTGGGCATCAGCTAAAGCATTTCACTTTACTGACAATAAAGCCCCCACAGGCTGGGACAAATAAATAATGTGAAGTGGCTAGGATATAAGCAGTTACTTTGTGCTGCAGGTAGAGATGAATTACAAGGAAATCTCTGTGACAGATTAGATCAGTGCAACCATCTTGTGGTCCCTTAGTCTTTTGCTCGTAGTCTGTGAGCAGTTCCAGTGTGACTTCCCATGCTAAGGCTGCACTGCCACAACACTGGACAGCTGGAAAATGCTACTCCACTCACTGTTCCAAGGACAGCATCACGTGTGGGGAACACCAGTTTAATCGTGCCACATGACTTGGAAAATGGATACTGGCTCTGTTGCCTGCTGTTCTTACCTCACTGCTCAGTTGCTTCCTCTGGAGTGCCAAGCAGGTCCGTCCCTACTCTAGCCACATTTTTCACAACACCTTCTTCTCAGATCAACCGCCCCAGGCAAAATGTACAGTTCTTAAGATTCCTAAATTCTGAACTGAGAGGAGGCAACCTGCTTATTCCGACCCTTAAGAAGTGCAGCTAATACCAGCCTCTGTATCCAATCAGAACTTAGTGCTGTTGAATCTTTTGTACTTCTGAACAGTTGAAGTAGCTACAATCTGAAGAAATCAAATAAATTTAAATCCAAAATGCATACTGATGCAGCCTACACGTATATTTGTCACACACAATAGTGTCTTTTGGGTTATGTTGGTAAGGTTCAATATCTCCATTCTCTTTTTAGGTTTTCACTTGATGGCCTATTGTTTAACTCAACTATGGCAACACATTAAGAATATCTGCAACAATACACAGTATTGTTTTCTTTGTAAAAAGTACTTTAATATGTGACATTCATGAAACTATCTAAAAAAGTCTTGCCAAGGTAACAGAATATACTCTTCATAGGAACAAGAGAAATGTTGGAAACCAACACATTTTATGCACTAGCAGTAAGCACGGCAGTACAACTTATTTGGAACATTACCCCTGTTTACTTCATAGTCAAATCTAAAGAGATGATAAATTTGCTAGTACTATGCAAGACAGTTAAGCTCTACAAGCCTTCACTATAGAGCTCATTGCAGACCTTCTGTTAGCGGGACTCTTAACAAGCATGAGACACAACCCTTACTGCCATCACTATAAACGAAACAATTCTGTATCTTCCAGGTAAGCCTGGCAAGAACAGTGGATTTGCAGGGATGTGGCTAACAATTTCATTTAAAGCATAGTTCAAAACAAAACAACAAAGAAATGAACAGACCTCCAAAACCTGAAAACTTTCACTAAACAGGCTGATCAGATCATGTCTAACTTGGCAAACCAGAATTTTCCAGTAAGTAAACTTTGGTTTCTTGCTTTTTCACACTTCCTCTAAAATGTTCCAAAAATTAACGCACAATTTTTTTATTAGTTAAAAAATTACTTTGATCTGTAGTATTTTTTAAATTTCTCCTTTGGCTAGTTCCAGTTCTGAATGCACTGTTTGTTGACACAACTAGAGAGAAGCAGAGCAGCAAAGTACTTACTGTTCTGGACTAGAAACTGAAGTCCTTCTTCCTTCCACAGCAATATTGCTCTTGGGTCTCTTAACAACATGAGGTCTTGGCGGGCGAACCTATTGCATACACACACAGAAGACATTTCATCAAATACTTCAAGTTGATCAAACAACAGACATAAATAACAAAACATGCATAACCACCTTAAGGTATCTTTCATTGAGAATTGCTTTTAAACTTCTTTATTTTCTGTGCCACAACAATGTTACAAATGAATATAGCTATACAAATGAATATAAAGTATGAATATAAACTACAGGGACCCACAACTTGTTTAAGGACAAAACCCCATGTTTTTGAATAGCAAATGAAACATATCTGCTTGTCACTGACTGTTAGCTATTAGCAAAGCAACAAAAATTTGTTCCACTGTCCTGTTTGGCACAGGCTGAATTTCTGATAAAAGCTTCCCTAAATGTGAGCTTCCCCTTGTACAGTTAGTTGATAGAGTAAAATTGGAAAATCCTGTGTGTTGCTGTATATTATATTGGAAAGTGGAGTTCAGCTCTGACATCACGATCCTTTTGTCCACTTATTCATAGGAACCCAACTTCTCAAGTGAAGACTTCTGTGTAAGGGAGCACTGAAAAATTTGTACTTAGAATAAACGTTATAACATGAAAAACATAGCTCATTCTTCATTAAAAATTTGCTTCCTTTCAGCAGCTGAACAGAAACGCTTGCCAGACATATTATCATTATCACCCCTAATGTTATGTTAGTGTATCTTTTGTTGTCTGTAATAAAATCCAAAGCTTTTCTGTGGAAGATGATGTTGCTGCCAATCCAATCTTAAATAACATATCCATCACCTTCTAATGTTCAGAAATCAAGCTTAATCTACTTGCAAACAAGCTTTACTTCACGGAAAGGAATAAGCACACATGACCACTATATAGGCAAAGTTTGTGCATGTGCCTACCTATACTAGTGAGTAATCCTGTTGATGAACTTATCCCTTTGAGTCCAATGTGGGAATGAACATTTGCAGCATTGGGGTCAGCCTTACAAACAAGCTTTCCATTTTTTTATTAAGAAAGTACTACCTTACCTGAAATGGAGTCTGATTTGTTGGCTTAGCTGAATGCTAGCTTTAACGGAAATCCCCAAAGCCCTCAAATAAAGTTAGGAATAAACCTCAACTTCTGACCTCCCTGAGCTTGTGCTCCCTTAATAGCCACAATGCAAAGGAAGCTGTTAAAGGCCTACAGCCTAAGCGCTCTTTGGATGACTAATGAATTTGTTTGCAATGATAGAATAGATGCAGATTTCCCCCCACCTCTGCAAGTTTTTGTGGGTTTTTTGTTTGTTTTTTTTTTTTTTGTTTTGGTTTTTTTTTTATTATTATTATTTGTTGGGGGTGGGGTGTTTCTGGGCTTTTTCTTTTTTTTTTTTCCCAGGCACATAAACCTCAAATTTTCTTGCCAGGAAAAAGCCACTGAATTATGTGTAGTGTTTCTGCACTACACAACAATATGCAGAAGACAGTGGCAGGATTATTGTATTGAATTTTCATTTCAAAGGAAATGGTGTACAGCAGATATGATGAAGAAATTCAGAGATGTATTGCCACTATTTCTTAGGAAAAAGGGCTTATAAAAAGGTCAGATGTTAAGGTCTTGAAGATCAGTCCCCACACAAGGCTGCTCCTCTCTACAATAGACGGCTTAAGAATGTGAATTTATGGCAGGAATGGAAGGATTAAGTTTGTGGCAACTTCAACTGAACTTGCAACGTGGTGAAACATGGGGAAAAGAACAACAGAGCTAATTAGAAGAGCTGAGCTGTCAGAGTGCGGCTGAATGGCTCGGTGCCAACAAACAAAAGGAATGGGCTGGCAATCAGCAGGATCGATGAAGAATACTGCTTCATTAGGGTTGATAAAACAGAGAGAGCGAGCAAGAGAGAGCGCGAGTGCATGCAAGAGAGGGGGGAGAGAAGCAAGAGGAATTGAGGGGAGAAGAGAGCGAGAAGGAGAAAGAGAAAAAAAGAGGAAGAAAGAAACCTGTTTAATTAAATCTGAGCTGGAGGATGATGTGTAAAGCTGGCTTGTCATCATGCTGTGAACACTTTCACCTTTTGGGTGGTACCCTGGGGGAGTGATGGTGATGAAGGGGAGAGATGAGAGTTTTGGATGGCTCCAGGGGGCTACCAGACCAGTAAAGTGCAGGGTGACATGCTAAGTAGGATTTAGAGCATTGTTCATGGGGGACTGCAGGGAAAAGGCAGGAATCAAGCCAATTCCTTGCTGGATTTTGAGCTTTATGTAGCCAAATAGGCAAGGTTAAATGCTTATCAAATGCAAAAGCATGAAAGAAATCCAATTACATGAGCACACAGCCAAAAGAATAAAGGTAAACATCCAGTACAGAAGGGTTAAATGTGCTTATTACTGTCCCCATCAACTTTATGCATAATTATTATATTTTAACTTTTTCTAATTGAATGATGTTTCCAAACAGCCACTATTAATCCAAACAGGTCTCTATTAATTATAAGTAACAACTCTCTCTCTTTCATAATACCACCACAACTCATTTCCAAAACAGCAGAATGCAAAGAACCTATCTGTTCTGCTTCCTTAACCTTTCTTTGGTCTGTGTTTTTGTTTCTATTATTAGTAATGACCCATATTGCAAGGTCTAGTGCCCATAGATTCCTCCTCATAACATATATCCTGAAAACAGCAAGTATTTCTCAGGAATTCTGGTACTATGTGGACTTGGTTGGAAGAGCAGAGGGACCTGGTGTCCTCATTCAGTGCTTGCTGTAAAAGGCTAGGAAAAATTACTTGCCGATACCCACCTCTGTAATATATGCCAAGACTAAGAGAGGGGAAAAAGCAGCCTTCACAAAGTATTATTTACACACACAAAAATGCATTTCAACTATTAAAAGCCAAATAACAGTTCTGAACAACAACAAATTTATGTATATTTGGTACAAGCATATTTTTGGAAGTGATTATAATCATTTACATTTATCTTGAATTTCCTCTTGATGAATGAAGCATTTCTGTTCCACTTAGTGACACAGCTAGATGAATGCAACAGGAGCTTTTATTATTACATTTACAACCTTTTATCAATCACATTGGCAGCAAAGACAGTTGACACAAACACATTATAGCGAGGACTATTAATGCACTACAGCTGGGAGATTAAACAGTCTTAGCAAGACTTTGATGTAATAAATTACTCAATCTGAACAATACTGTTTAGCAACTTTTGTACAGAGGAATCGCACTGTGCCCTCATACACCTGCCAAACACAAAACAAGAGGGCTATGAAGCACTATGGGAACCCCATAGTACCATGGAAGGTTTGTTCCTAGTGTAACGTATCTGGGAGGGTCTCCCATATCAATTATGTTTAAGAGAACACATATAAGCATAGTCAATGCTACCTTTTAAACACAGAAAACAGAAATCTTCAGAGCAGGAATCCATAAAAATGACTCTGTTAAGCTAAACACCCAGAGTTAAAAAGAAGGAAGAAAAGAAACACATGCTATTGAAATGTAACATAGGAACATGCACCAAAGATCAAAAGTTAACACACACCCAAGTGCACTTGTTAACCAGTTGCCTGCTCATCAGAAACATATTTTTAACAAGTTTTAGCAAGATTAGATTTGAAAACTTGCATCTCTCTCTTTCTTATGCATGTACATGTATGTATAAGGAAGCAAGGAGTAAGATGTATTTGCCTTTTGGGGGAATTATATTCATAAAGCAAAAGTCCTGAATAGAAATAAATATCTTCCAAGGCTGTTGCAAAAAAACAACACCCCTTCTAAACTGATACCACTTTCCTGTACTACTGAAAAAAAAAAAATCACTGGTGCAGATCCAGCACAGTCTCCAGTTTTAAAGCCATCTGGCATAGTCAATATGTAACAATTGTCCTACAGTTAGTGTTTTGAATGAAAAACTGCTGAGATAAGGTATCCCTGCCTAATACAGTACAGGTATTGCACTGAGAATAATTTCTGTGTAGTTCTTCTATGTAACAGTCATTTCCTCTGGCCAACATGCTGTGCCTACATTTTTTATACTACGTAATTACATAGAGTCCCAGCTTGCATTTTAAATGAACATAAAGTATATATGTATATCATCCACAATGTGGTACTAATGTTCTACCGCCCAAATATAGACTCTGCTTTCTTCATGTGTATTCACTCATCTATTCCATGGAGAAAAATTAAGCGTCCCAAATTAATTTAAAGCATAACTTACAGAGAATAAATACTTTCTCTTCAGAATTCTGCTTCCTTTCATATTTGAGTTTAGTGCAAGTCTTCAAAAGCTCACTGGCTAAAAACTTATGCCAGCGTAGCAAGACTTTTTGTTTAAGAAATCACTGCAAAAAGTAAAAACAAATGGTGCAACAGCAGCATCAGTTACCTGCAGAACTGACTGAAAGCTGCAGAACTCATCAAAGAAAAGCAGAATAAATGCAGGTCCCAGGGCTGTGCCGCAGCAGAGAAGAAGGGAGTTTAGGAGCATAATTCACACATTGCTTTTTTGCAAAGTTTGACAATCCAAACTACCAAGGTTTAGTAATGCTACTAAGAGCGTAATTCAGGCAGTGTTAAGCTGTGGCAGTGAAACAAAACTACCAACTACTCACGGGCCTAGATGAACGCTGTATCTTTGGAGGCGGTGGCCGAGGCGGACGGAGTCTTTGCTGCTGTATCAAAGTGGAAACTAAATTAAATAGTCACCTACATGAAAACACCTCTGATTTTCTGGCAAAAGCAGTATGAGTGGATGACAACACGTCATTTACCTTAACTTCATACTCACCTCACAAAACGCAATTTTTCTTATTTTTTCCCCCAAAACAGTGACAAATCTCATGACCTACAAAGTGCCACAACAGGAAAGGTAGCTATATCTGCCTGTTGATGTAGGCTTAACATAACTTATGTTAAACCAAAGGTAGCACCACCAGCACTCCAGACCAGATCATCCAAAATTTACTGAGACAACAAAGACGCTTAAGGCAGATTCTTGGACCTTTAGGTCCAAGTGTTCTAGACAACATTTATGCAAATGGAAGGAATCCTGCAAAGCAGGATATTCAAAAAAGCTTTCACTAAAATCTCAAGAGTGATTTTAATGCTTATGAAAACTTATGGTAAAGGCCTCAAACCAGCAAAGACATTTAAGAGCATGGGAAAAAAACCTAAGGCAATTAAACTTTTCATACACTTAAAGATGAGCACATGTTTAGATACTATACTGGATTAAGGTTTAAATGCATTGCCTAGAGCAAAGCGTGTACTGCCATTGTAAAGAAAACTAAAAGTCCCATCACCAACAGTTCTAATGAAGACAGAACAGTGCATTAAGACACCTATTTTTGTCTCCCATTTTTTAAATTAGCAGTTGGCCAACTCATTGCTTTGTAACAGCACTGGAGCTATTCCAATCCAGTTGCTTTTGACTGAGCCAGCAGCATGACTCTCCTCACACAGATGGCATCTTAAGGTATAGTCTGTTAGACAAGGAATCCACTGGTGATTAACAAGATTCTAAATAAGACCATCCTAAAGTACAACTTTGATATTGAGAACAAGATTAAAGTTAATGTCCTTTCTGTGGCAGCTTGTGTACACGTATTAGCACTTCAAGAGAGAAGTAGAGCCCTCAGTGAGGAGTACATAGGAACGTCTCTGAATGCCTGCTCGACCAGATGATGACGACTGCATCACTGCCCCTAGCCCACAGTGCCTTCCATAGACAAAACCCCATCAGTCGTACAGAGAAGGAATAGGAACTGGCAGTGGGAGTCAGCTTCTTCAGACAGAAAAAGAAAGCTTACGCAGATTACTGTATTTCTTTCCAAAAAACATTCCAGATTCATACCTCAGGAGTTCTTGACTTCTTACTAGCATAGTCTTTATTCTAGATTGACAGACATTCTCTCTCAACTACCCTCACACTGTGTAATAGTACAACTCCAGCCTACCCTTTTTCACACCATTTTCATTCTCTTCTTGTATCTCTTCAGACTTTTCTTTCAAATTTCCCGTTAAATTATACTTTTGCATCCATTGGTTCATTTCTCCTTACTTGTGTTGTCCATGAAGGAGTGCCAGACTGCACACATGTACTTGGGTCAGCTTTTTGGGGTAGGTGAGGGGGAAAAAAAAAAAAACTAAAACCAAAGGACACTTGGGATGGAGAGCTGAGGCCAGAATTATTCCATCCGATAGCTTCCCTCTGTATTTCCCAAGAAAGCAAGTATGAAAACAAAGAGAACAAAGAGAGAAATGACAGGGTGGCGAGCTGAGGTGGCTGCCATTAGCCCTAGTGAACTGTTTCTCTTCTGTACCTTATATTACTCAATTCAGTCACAGAAGTTGAGTTATGCTGCTGTGTATCTTCCCGTCTCATCTGCTCAGGCTGAGAGCACAATCTTAAAATATATTTAACTTCTGTTACGTGACATAGCATACTTATTTTCCATTATGTTTCAGAAGCATAATGGAACAGCTGAAAAATCTGAAATTTGCACTTTTCTAGTTACTTAAAAGACATTCACTTACTACCTAGCAACTTAGGCAAAGTATTTGATGATGCAGAAAAACAAGACGCAATTATTATTCATTTATTTTTTCATTTTTTTTATGCCTACTGCATATATACTTCCCTTTGCTATTTTTTCTCTTCTACTTACCTAGAAATTGTTAATATTTCTACATTAGAAAATTCTCAAGTAGGTTATTTAGGTGGGAAATTTATTTCCTAAAGCCATGATTAGTAGTATCTTGAGCACTATTTATTTTCCAGTACTATTTTAATTCTGGACAAGTATGTTTTTATTGATATAAGAATTACAAAGTGTTACTTAATATGTTGATGTTATAATTTCTTCAGTATTAGTTCGTATCACTGAACATGGGGGTTTTTTGTTTCAAACACCATACTACAGCCCAGGAAGCTTCTTTGATTTGGGAATCAGTTTTTCCTTTCTATAGCAAAAGCCAGGATAATTTTTAAGGAAACACTGCAAGACTGTAGCATCAACAGTATTAGCTGATGAACCAATGGTAGTATTATTAAAGCTTCTGAAAAAAGTGTGACAAAGGCAGGCCCTTCAGAGAGCAAGACAGACAGACAACACAGTAGCTGAGGATTACCTCCCAGCAATATAGTCAATACATTGATTATAGTCACTGCAAGGACACGTACAACTGAACTTTACTTACCCATCCACGTACTTGCTGAAGGAAAAATATTTTTCTGAGAAAATGTGTGACAGGATTTGTTAATTATCTGCCACATCACTGTTCGATCAGACAATGGCAATAAAATCAAGTTTTAAATATTTGGGGGTATCTGAAAACTACTCTTTGTGTTTAGAGTCACCAATATTGGTATCCTTTTCAGCTGAATTACTAATGTGAACTGAAGAAGTCAGAGAGTACACAAAAGAGTAAGAGCATTAGATATTCCACTACAATGTGAAGGAGTTTAATAGGACTACCATCTCATTGCATACTCCTTGCCTGTAGCCAAACCACACGCAGCATTAATACTTTACTCTGTTAGTCCTAATTGACCAACAATTACAAGTCAGACCTTAAAACATCATGATCTTGGCCTAGAACTCAAAACTGTATATACATATGTTTTTTTCCTTTTGGCCTCTGCATGGTAAGTGTAAGCCCACATTGCTTTCAATTTTTCTCTCATTTCAAGAGGGTCAAAAACGCTCTTCTCTAATATGAGCTGTGATTCTCATTTAATTACTCAATTCCAGGACCAAGGACTACTGAAGACAGAATTTCTCAAGGTTTATGATACACGCATGATATCTACGCTTACCGAGGGTTACCTCAGCTTCCATTTTATTTGGGGATAGTGAAGTGACATAGATTTTTAAAAAAATATTTCTTTACTTAATTATTTGTGATTCAGATAGACTTTTTTTTTAACATAATATAAAATCATAAGCTCAAGTGTGATGTCATACCTGCAGTCATCTCTTCCCAGCATTCTCATTTTTACTAAGCTTTCTATTGGTATCAGCATTGATTCATCTTGCTGCTCTTCCAAACTTACCTTTTCACTGACTGAACTCTCCTCTTCTCTTACTGAAGTTATCACATGACAAATCAATGCCACACAGACTGACATCTTGAATTCCAGGTGGAATTCAGTCCAGCCACAATTTACTGATAAATCCATAGCTTTCAAGAGTCAGAATCTAAACTCCTTATGAATCTACCCTAAAAAAAAAAATAATTCAAATTCATGACCTTGCTACAAGATTTGCCAGTGAAAGAAAGGATGGATAGCTGCTTTTTCAGTCATCTGTTGCATCAACATCTTGAGAAGCTTTCCTCAGACAGCAGTTAAAATTCTGCATCTATCTGCTGAAAAGTTTCTTGTTTCTCCTCCAGAGCAGCTGGTACTTTTCTCTGCAAGTGGCAAGATACTGGACAAGACACATGATACACAAGGTGAGTCTATACAAGAAGCAGCACTGATACACTGCAGCAAAAGTTTCAACTGGCTTATTTTTGGTCAAGGTTTTGCAATGCAAAATTCAGTTAGATGGAAAAGGAAGGAGGGAAAGGGAAGGAAGGGGAAGGAAGGGGAAGGAAGGGGAAGGAAGGGGAAGGAAGGGGAAGGAAGGGGAAGGAAGGGGAAGGAAGGGGAAGGAAGGGGAAGGAAGGGGAAGGAAGGGGAAGGAAGGGGAAGGAAGGGGAAGGAAGGGGAAGGAAGGGGAAGGAAGGGGAAGGAAGGGGAAGGAAGGGGAAGGAAGGGGAAGGAAGGGGAAGGAAGGGGAAGGAAGTAAGTTTTTTTTTTCCTTTCTCTAGATCATAGGAAGTTTTCAGACAGAATGCTCTAATTTGCCCAAGGACAGAACAAGCACATGCTAGGGCACATTTTGTGCAAGTATCATTTTAGTTCTATTTAAGTGAAAATAAAAATTACCCTATACGTTCATGTATAAGCCAAGAGTTTCCACCTAAAATACAAACTCAGGTGAGGAGAAGACAGTGAGACTTCCAGGCAAATAAGCAAACTACCACATAAAAACTATCTGAAGAAAATAGTTTCACAGACATATGACATGTTCCTGATGCAAAATTTAGAAGTAGTTATTTGGTGTACATACCAGAGGTAGGATTTCTCTCATATTAGGTTTCTGTTTATATGCAGGTCAGCACACAGGGTCCATATAATGCTGTGACAAACTGGGGTGGGGGTGGGGGGGTGGGGGGGCAGGTCTGGTGAAGGAAAGGAGTTATAACTCAGCCAAATATCCTCCTAAAATGAGATCCCAACAGTGCTTTCTGAACAAGCAGAAAGACAAATGCTGAAGTTTCATTTTCAAGGATGCTTAGACCTAGGAGCAGTGCATGCATAAACTACATCTGCTCCCACAGTAGTGCAGGCAGTGGCAGAAGTCACACAATCCTCCTAAGAGCTGGACTAAGGCAGGCTCTTTGTATCCATGCCCTGAGCTGAAGGAAACCAACAGGTCCCACAGTCCAGATCTAAGGGGGATAAGGTTAATACTAAACTGCGCACAGTGGCTGAGTTAACTACAAAAACTGGAGTGAAGAAAGGGGTTTGGTGAAGCAGGAGAACACATAGTCAGTTGGCATTTGTACACAAAGGGCCTCTATCAGACATTTCCTGATGCTACTGATCAAACAGAGGCAGTTTTCTTTGGCTGATGGTTACAGGCAGATCTATTCAGTGACAGTGAACTACGCCTTTGCAGGAGCTAATACTTTCATATCCTTATCCTGTCACTGGATTATTTTTTCCAGCTGAGATTTAAATATCACATATGATTAAGCTTTCATCTCTGATTGAAAAATAATTATATGTGTTTCCACAATAAAGACACATACAAATACTGCTTTGGGAAAAGATTAAAGGTGTAGAAACTTTTGCGTCTCGGACTTTTAAATAGGCATTGTGTTAACTCTCAGAACTGTGACCTCAGTACTTGTAACAACACAGTCAAATCCAACAGTCAGATTCAAATTTATCTTATCCACTGAATTGCTACCAGAAATAAAGTTCATTTTGAGGTCTTGTATGCATTGCACCACATATTATATTTCTGAACCCTAGAGAGATCTGAATAGAACGATAAGACAAAGCTACATATTCACAGCAGCGTGTTCTCTCCTTTAAATATGGATAGGGAAATAGTATGGCTTAAATTAGTGTTGTGAGGCATAGAAAAGAATAGGCAAAGGGCAGTGAGGAGTAACTGATGTGGAGGTCCACCAGGAGGTAACAGTTATGTGCCCTTTACCAGAACTTCATTTTTAATGTTGATGTTAGTATCTGTCACCAGAATGGGATAAGCAAGTATATTCAAACTATATGAAGACCATATTTACTGAAAAAGCCACTGATTTGAAGTTAATTTGTTAATGCAGCAAAACACGTTGTTTCTAAAAGGTCAGTAGGGGAAGCTGTGTTGGAATATCAACTTAATTACCTGTGCTGTAAGGATGAATGGATACAAAACAGCACACGGCTACATTGCTAAAAGCTGCTAAATTGCTATTCTAGGTATGTTCCTAAATGTATATACTATAGTTTTTTCTACGAAGGCGAGAAATGTCTAAATTAGCACTTTCTTACCAATAGCTGTTTACCAGCATATGTTTTTACTCTAGATATTTTCTTAATTGTTTTGTTCTAAATACTTCTGAAGCAACAAGACAGAAAATTTGCAGAAAGCCAATTTTATGAGTGCAGATCTGGCACTGTTTTACTAATTATCAGACAAGTGATTTTAAGCTATGAGATGCTGGGGGAAAAAAAAAAATCTTACATTCACCTTTACACTGTAAAAATACTATTTAAAAATTATAGATGCCACATTTCATAAAGTAGCTATTATATATCCAAGGAATTTTCACAATACAGCTATTTAGTTTTTTTATACTAGAGAAGATATTACAAAAAGGTCATTTTTGGTCTGCGAGGTAACAGCTCATGAGCAGAATATTATCTCAAACTAATTGTGGATGTCTGTTGAGATTTTTTTTAAAGTGGTATTCAAAACAGAGCCTTTATGAGTAAATTAGAGGTGCTATTTAATGTGCAGCAACAAGTGCAACTAGAAAAAATGCATAAAGGAAACACAACTAGATGAAAATTGGTTTGTAAGTACACATAGAAAGAAATGTTTCTCTCTCTCTCTCAATTAGTAGTGAAGGGTGTTTCTAATAATCTCCAAAGCAAAACTTTTCTACATGCATATCTTATTTCCTTCAGAAATTCAGGACTGGTTTAAAAACTGCTAGTATGTTTTAAAGACAATCAGACATGGGAGAGAGATGCACTGTCCTGAATGTACCCATGCTCAAACACATCACGCTGCAAAAGATCTGAAGTGCTGACTTTGGAAGAATATGCTGGACCTCAACTGTACACTCAATAAAAAAAAAGGGGGGGGGGGGAGAAAATAACAACACTGAAAAATGTATGGTACCTAAAAAGATTCAGTACAGAAAGCAGATGGAATCTATGAGGCAGCTGTTTTATTATCCATCCAGATCCCTGCACAGTGCGCACACTACTTTTTACATACTCCCTTATGTACAGCTCACAAACTGGGATGACAAGAACAGTGTATGCTTTACAGCATATATTTTTAATTTACACTCTGAATACTTCAACAGAAATCTGCTGGGTACTGTGATAAAAATAATCTCCATGTTTTAAGGGATGCCTCATTCTTCAAGCCATATTTGTAGACTGGGAAGGTAGAATCAATCTGGCAAAAATGTAGCAATGCGTATAGCTGTGCCAAGAATTTATGAAAGGGGCAGAGATTGCCACAATTAAACACTCTAATTATCCTTACCTTTCTAGCCAGGAATCTTCCGTTACATAATGGAGAAGTAGACAGTAAGAGAAGGAAATTAAAGGTAAGTGCCTATAAGCTTCTGTTTTCCCTAATACTGAATAAGGATCTTTATTTCAGGTGTCTGAGTCTTATCTGGCATCATGGGCTACTGCCAAAGATGCATCGGTCCATCCCAAAGCCACTGAGAGGAAACTCACTCTTTACTAAAGGGGAAGAAAGGGGTTTTCTGAATGTCTACCCTTGCTTCATCTCTCTCCTGGCTGAGACAAACTCTGTCTTTCCTAATCAAGGGTAAAAAATACCTTTTTATGATGCATCTAGACACAGAGCACTGATAACTCATCCTCATTTGGCAGTGTTGATAATGTCCATCTATTAATCTCACACTATGCAAACAATCCCAGAATAGCTAACTTTTAAAAATATTAAATGTTATAATGTACAACATACCACAGTTTGCTTTAAATCTAGGACTTACATGGTACTAACCAGACATAGATCTCTCCTACAACCAAGAATGAAAGCAGGAGCATGATATCAGGATCATGTCTATCTTGTCAAGTTAAAAGGTTCCACCAGGATGAAGCAAATAGGCCTCTTAGCTACGTCTTATAATCTGCTTGTTATGGAAGAGTGCCAGGGACAGAAAATCCTAAACCCACAGGTTACACTACTGTGGATTATTATTGTTTATAACTGATGCTATTCTAAAAACACATGGCTTAAATAATAAACCCCTTGGCTGTAGAACTGAATGGTATTTTATTTCTGTTGTCCGCAATTACAGAAAAAAGGAAGAATTTTGAGAATTAGATGGATATATTTTCCTATGTGTGCAGTAAGTGTTGAGCAGATGGACATATTCAGGCCATGCCCCAATGTAGCATGTGTTCTTATATGATGTTGATGGGAGGAATATTATGTAGTAGTGGTTAACTTGTAATGGTATCTGTGGTTAAGAGCTGTCAAGACTACTGATTACTTCCTAGCTCCAGTGACAGGAAAGCTCATATACCATGCAAACAAGCAGTACAAAACCCACAAAAGATCATATCAATACAATTTGAGATTGTGACCACTTAGTTCTTCTATTTCACTTTTTATCTGCTGTGCAGTTGAAAATAAACCCTGACCTCCTCCCATCTATACATGCATTCAGTTCTTCTAAAACACTGACACACACACCCCCCAACTATTAAACTGATATTATTCAACACTTTGAAGTTTGAAGACTCGTGACATTTTCCAAAGGAGATGCCTGTCAACAGCCTCTTATTTACCTGGCACAGATCGCAGGTGTCTGCAGACCACAGTTTGAAAACCACTGTAAGTTAAGCTACGTGTACTAGGTATCTCTTCCCACAGGAAACAGATGCCTACAGAACACAAAATATTTAATTCAATCTAGAGTCATTCTGGTTCAAAAAACCCTCACACATCTTGTTTCCTATTTCGTTTATGTGTAGTGAAGCCTTGGATGACTAAGAATCATACTGCAGACAGCTAAATACATAAGCCAGGAGCAGGCTAGCATTCTTTTAATCCAGTTTCTAACTGCTCTGCTCTGTTTCTGTAGTGCTTTGACATGAGTGTTCCTTGCTGAGCCTTCCTTTTGCAATTTGCTTCAGCAATCAATGCTGTTTGGGTAAGGGGGTAATTTGCAATGATTCACTAGCTTAAATGCATACACAATGTTTTTGTTCTGAGAAGGTATCAGAAAAATCAAAGAAATTTCTACTTACAGAATGGACTTCTAAGTAAATTTCTTTGAGATACTCACATAGACCACTACGGCCCATTTTACCTGCTCTCCTTGTCCCTTAGGGCAACCACTGGTAACTTAGTACCATTTTTTGTTATTTCTTTGATATTTTGTCACCTCCTTTGCACCTAATCTTTTGCACCTGATTTTTTCTGGACCCTGCAGTAACAGCAGAATTGCATTGACAATATCCATGCCCAATCCTAGATGGATAACTCAGTGAACACACAGGTATGTTCATGGTACTAAGGCATGTCTAACACCCAGAAAATAACATATCCCATGGACTCTACATTGCATGATATGCCTTAGCCTGAAAGCAGCGTAACTTTCATTTATACAGAAAGAGAATAAAATCACAATTGTCTGTTACATTACTGCATGATGAAAGGACCCTGAAAGAAAACTCCCTTAACTCATTGAACCATGCCCTTTATGGATTACTAGCAAAACAGCAAGGAGTTTTTTTTCAGAACTATTCACAGAGATAAAACAGGGAAGGGTTTGAGAGAGAATCTCATTGAGATGATGTTCAAATTTGAAAAGGACTTCTACCAAAATAAGGTATATTTTGCAGTGGCTTGTTTTCATTCTATCTGTTTCTCAACATACATGGATGGAGAGACATGTTGCAAAAAATCCCAGACCCCAGGAATATATTTATCCCCATGTGTTAAAGTCTATCCATCTACTATCTCAGCAGAGTTTAAAATCACAACTAATAGGTTAACAACTGTTTTTCTTCTGCTTCAAATGAAGAATATCAGAAAGCTGGGGGAATATTCGGCTTCCCAATTTGTACTGACTGCTCACTGCTACCTGCAATGTCTGTTTGACAGGACTGACATTTTGTACCGCTGTGAGATGGGAAAACGTGTGACATTTTTATTCATGGTGGCGTACGCCCTTGTAATGATCAGCCCTGGTCGATGTGCTTACTGCAGCAGCCCCGAGCCCTCGGAGAACAAACAAGAACCGAAGGTGCCAGCAGTTCGGCTGCCTTATTAAACACCACCAGGATTCTAACGAAGAGCAACTGCTGGAAAATCTCACTGTCAAATCCTCAAGGACATTGTCAACATGGAACTAACTACATATATTTTTCATTCAAAATACTGGAAAATCCAGCAATGCAATATCAAATATAAAGAAAAAAGCTGCACTATTTTGTGTGTGTTTTCTTCTTTAACTGGTCATTTTGTCAGCTTTACATTGGACTTTCTGTGGGCCTGATACTGGAATTCAAATCAAGGAGATCATGCAACCCATATGATTCAAAATGTTGGAAAATGGACGTATCTCTTATTATCTTTTAACAGCTATTCCTCTCTAGCAAGCAGAATACTTGTACAGAAAAAAAAAAAAAGAGATGGTCTCTCATTTAAGGAGTTCTATAAACAGCAATGACTATCTGCTTTGCTCAGCTTCATCATTCGCCGAGGAAGTCTGCATAATTAGGGGGACACTCCTCCACATAAACACACAAAAGTACACGGCTCCTCTATCTGTAGCATGGCACTCCCCAACCGTTTTACTAGGTATTAATCAGTCTAGCTCTGAAGGGCAAATCCAAAAAATGTCTGGCCAAACAAGCAATCACAGTGGGGTTAGCAGTTAGAAGAATCATATGTTTGACATACTCTCTCCCTCTAATCTTCTAGTTTAATCCAGGGGCCCAGAGGTCAATTCAGGCAGTTCTGGCCTAACTGCACGTATCAACTTCATAAGTAATACATAAGAAGCTTCTGGATGCTGATCTACACTGATAGACTAAGCAAGTCATCCATAAGACCCTCTGAGCTTTTCTCACGTTGTCAATCTAGGTGATTTGGTTAGCCTTGCATGTACTGATGTATTTATTTTATATGTATGTATTATTTATAAAGTGCAATTCTTCTTCCACATGCCAGCAATGATGGACCAAGATACTCTCTACAAGATATTTACGGGTTCCTCAATATAACAGGACTAACAAGGAAAGTCTGCAGACATGGTACAGCTGCTATTGCTTGTCACAGAGCCCTACGAGGTCGGCTCAACCACCGTATTTTCTCCATACATCCAAGCATTATGGCATCTGACTTACATGTACCCAAAGCAGTAAATTTATTCTGAACAACCCTGTGTAAGAAGTGCTTGAAATGCCAAGATAGTTGGAAAACACTAAAAGCCACAGTCCGGAATGTGCTTTTTTGTGGATGAACACATCTGCCGGATGCAGGACTGGAGCCACATAATCTTACTGCAAAGCATGAACTCCTACATAGCATGAGCTACATGCTTACTACATTGCTGTACTAGCTGAAGAAGACATAGCCGTCTGGTTGCTCATTAGAAAATACTGGCAAGTGAGTGCATGAGAGGCAGTAACCTTTGGGTATGCTCTGCAGGTGGCGTACATCTTCCTAAAGAGAGCGCCAGGTCTCACTTGTCAAATATTTACATGCATGACAAGAGTGCAAGCCTTTTAGTTAGATAACTCCTATCCCATGGATAGCCATTTCTGCAAACCTTGCACACCACAAAGCAGAATTTCAATCAAATGAATTATTTTCTTGTCCATTGACATTGTTTTTATTCCCCTGACTAAGAACACTGTCCCCTAATAACCTGATTGGACATTTGAGCAGTCTCAAGCAGACATTAGATGGACAAGTGCTTCTGGGCCAATACATTTGCCTTTCTTGCAAGGTGACTTTTACTGAGCAACAGTGAATTCCTTTCTGAAAGGAACAGTCAAAGAAAGGAGTGAGAAGAAATGAGGGTAGAAAATATGCTTTCTGAAGACAAAATAATTTTAAAGAACTAGGCTTATACTTTTGCTACATCCACAAAGAATCAAATGGAGAGAGGGAGGAAACTCCATGTGGCTCAGCATAAAGGAACAGGGAGACCATATTGCTCATCAGTGGGGAAGACTGGAATGGAAGCTCATTTTCTTAATGAAGGTATCTCTATTGTCAGTTCAGAACAGTTCAGAGTGGCAAGAACAGGAGGCTGGCTTTGCAACCATAGCATACAGTTGCATGAATATTAGAAAATGAACTTGTTTTCCCCTTTCCCCTTTGGTTTCCACCTCAGTGCCACACAATGCCTGCTGTGATCCAGGGGAATCTGCTATTGTTCCAATGCACCTGGGTGTGAAGGGAGTCACAGGGTCTGGCAAAGGAGCCTTCCTCCCTTCCCTACTTCATCTCTTTTACCCTGGAGATAATCCCTCCCTCTGCTCGACTCTGGCCTCAGCGATCCAGTTTTGCATTTCTGGAATGTAGCTGGCTGGTTTTCTCCCCATCTTCCCCCTGACCTCTTAATGCTGTTTAATCTTCTTGAAGAAGAAACCTGCCCTACAAAGCAGAGTTTGTTTGGCATGTCTAAGTGCAGATCATGAATGGGAAAAATGAACATGTTCATTTACAGCAAATGATCAAAACAGCAAATCAGCTGGCAATTTCCATTTTATGGCCCATGAAAGTTTCAACAGCAGTAAGAATCATCTGGGAAGAGAACTTAGAGAAGTCTTTTCACAGTCAGATAAGCTGCTTTAGTACATGAATATATTTTCCATTTGTTTCATAGTTTTTTACATTAGCTCCCAGAATATTAATTCTCTCTGGTTTGCATCAAGAATGGAATATGATTGAATCTCTTAAGTAAAGACATACTTGGAAGAGTCTTTTGTATTTTATTAAGCTTTAACTTTTGGTACATAAATGGAATAAAATATTTATTTGCTGCTAAATAAAAATAAGCCACAGAAGCATAAACACACCTAAGCTGACAAAAGACATTCTAATTACAATAAAAACAATTAGAGAGCTGAACAGAACTGCCAGTATAACTTGCTTCTAAAATGATACCCTTTCCCAACAAATGATGTTTCTGGCAGCTTATCATTTGTCATTTTAATTGTACTAGACCAGTTGTGCTACTGACTGTGTAAAAGCTCCAGAGAAAGAACCTTCCTAAGTAAAGATTTGTTTTTAAAGAAACACGCCCTCCTGTGCTTACGCCCCCTCTCAAAGACTGATGGGAAGACCGAGCATAGGTAATGATCCTGTATGAACAAGGAGGCTCTTGTAGAAGCAGTCAGTGCAATGTTTCAGAGGAATAGCATGAAGGCTTGGTTAGGGGTGGAGGAGTGGGAAGCAATGAGGATAGAAGCAGAAGCTTCATTAGGAGAAAGACGTGTTAAAAACAAGTATATTTTTGGAAAATAAAGTGTTCCCTTTACTCCCCAAGAAGAGGGCTACAACTCTGCCAAATGTTAAGTGCTCTGTTTGACCATGTGATACCCACAATCTCAGACTGTACAATGGTACAGGCTCTAATAGAGCTGTATGAACACACACCAGGACACACGACTGCAGTAGTTAAAAGGACCTGTCCTTTTAGATGTGTCCACTCATCTAAGCAAAGTCTCAAAAACATAAAAATCATACAGCATTTCTTTTCCCAGCTGTAGGTGTTTATCATAGCCACAGCTGGTGTACTAGTGGCCTAATAGTTAAGCACTGTCTTCTGGAGGGAAAAGGCTTCTAAAATATCAGATTCAGATCTTAATCTACCTTTCTCCCTTAGCAAAATCATCAATTTATACATTATAAAGGAGTTTTGTTTTGTTTCTTTTGCTTTAGATAATGGAAAAAAAATACATATAAGAGAACTGAGAAAGCCTGCTGCTCATTAAAATCTCAGCAAGATATTTTGGAGAGCTGCTTGTGTTACCTGAAACAGCTATACAATCACCATCATTAAAGAGATGCCTGCATTTCCCAGACTCTGCTTTTTGGCTATAACATACATAACATGTATAGATATCACTTACCCAATACTTGAATGAGATATTTGAGACTTCTGTCTCCAAAACCTTAAAAAAATCAAACCCCCCAAAATACCTTATCAAGATAGTTCAGTCTTGCAAAAAGAAAAGGAAAACACCTTATTCATTCTTTGGTTTTTTTGTTGTGTTGGGGTTTTTTTGTGGCATAAAGGCAATTTATAAATTGTCATGTTTGTTTATGGCGTAGAGATATTAAGAATTCTGCAAACAACATACTTCTGAAATCAGACAAAATTGAACTGCAATACAGATCAATCAGTTAATGAAAATCACAAAGCAGAAGAGATCTAAGGCTGCTTAACATTATGCTCTGTGCAGCATCCTTATCACTGTAGCTCGCCACCAACCATTCAGTGATGGAAGCCAAAATTTCTAGCAGAAACACACAACTCAAGCACCGCTAATGCAAACTCAGAATCTGAAAAATACTATGAAAAGGTCTGTATTCAGACAGTCATTCTTCCTTATTTTGGACATAAAATGATAAGACTTATGAACAATCAAGAGAACTAACATTTCTGCAGCCATTAGGTGAAAGTGAACATTATTTAAAAAAACAAACAACCAAACAACAAAAACAAAGCAACAACCAAACAACACCCTCCACCCCACCCCCCAAAAAACCAACCCAAAACAAACACATCCAGCATCACAACAGACCTCAGTGTTTCAAGCTGTGGGTCCTGTCAAAGTAGACCCTAACAGCTGCTTGCTTGGACAAGGAATGTGTTCAAAATAGTCACAGTGACACAGCGTAGTGTTTATTCTCCAAATAGCTAAAAGATGACAAAGATAAATGTGTATTCTACCTAAAAAGTGGGAGTGTATGCATGGAAGCAAAAACTACAAACACCCGAGTCACACACCACCTGTATTAGCTGTCCCACTCTGCCCTGTTCAATGGTTAGTGGGCTCACAGTGCTTGCCCTGCCCTGCACCACTGGGAAGGATCCCAAGGACAGCTATGGCAGCATGTGTTCCGATGTTTTAAGTAAGTTTTGGTCAGGTTTTAAGACAAAAAGCAGGAAGAAAGCAAGCAATAATGAGACATTCACAAAGGATGTTCTCTGTAGCATTTTATCTTCTACTATAATTAACCTTACTTTTCCCCGAAACAGACAGTACTATGCAGTACTACATACTATTCATTTGAATCTTTTTCTTGGCTTGAAAACAGTTCCCTCTTCTCCCGATTCATTAAACCTTAGTTGCCTGTATTGCTATTGCTACTTGTTGAGTACAGTTGTATTGCCTCAGAGTCCATGATGATAGTTCCTTTTATTTGGTTGATCTGAGGGTCAATATTAAAGGTACACCTTGAGTAAACCAAAAAGCATGCAAAGTCAAACCGGAGAAAAAGCTGTAGTCACACCCTTCCACTTTGGTCTCCTCGTGTAGTCTTATTAAGAACGCTTTGTTTAAATCTTTACTGCGTTGCCCTAGGCTATCTGGCTAAAATCCTTCTTTTCACAATCAAGGAGAGCTTTCCCACAATGTCTTAGTATTACAGAAACCACTGTTAAAACAATTCCATAATAAACAACCCTCTCAAACAATGCCTGCTAACCAGTTGCCAAGATGAGCTACAACACTACGGAATCTCGTACAGTTAGATAATTGCTGCTAAATTTTTGAGAACAATCAGATGAGGTGCTATACATTCAAAGACATTTCAGGATATTTTATGGATATTTTTTGTAGCCTAACAACTGCAGATACACAACTGTATTTAGAAAAACTAAACACTACCTCACTATAGGGTGAGAGATAATGAGTTAAAATTAAAGGTTGCTGCTGGCTTCCTAGCCCATCCCCCTTTAGCTAATCTGTCATGTAATGAAGAGAAGCACCTAGCATAGGACAGCTAGCTGCCGGCTCACTTACAGCGAGCTGATTAAGAATGTTCAACCAACAGCAGACTGCAGACCTTTCCGACGAAAATAAATAGACTGTATGCAAATGTGTTTGTCACTTTGACAGCATGTCTCAATTAAAGCATCTCGCTGCTGTTGGTAGGCTCTCTCACTGCAGTGGTATGGACGAGGCTTACTGCATTACTGATACACAGGGCTTGACCCTAATCCGCATGCATGCATTTTAAAAAAGTCTGCCTTTGCCATATACGCTAGCATAATACTAGCAGACATAGAAAGCAAGTGACAATGAGAAAAAAGCCTCTTTCATCCTCTTCAGTTTATAAGAACTGTGAATGCACAAACAGCCCTTATTTCAGAGTTCTTGTGGCTTTTTAATTGTTCCCACCTACTGTATTCTAGACAGAGTTAAAAGTGACACTAAAATCTTTCCCTTTAATCACTAGTTAGAAGCCATCCCCCATTTAAACAGTAAATGTTGCTGCTTTTTTCCTCCCCAAAGCCTTAATTTATATTTCATAAACCTGAACATCTCTTCCTTTTGAATGAAAGTATGATTTACTTTTCATTTTGGCACTGGGCTATCAGGAAAAAAAGACCTGTGAAAGGACAAAGGCTGTAAGTGAGATAGCCCTACAACTGCTAAGTTAGATAATTTTTTGGAAACCGACATTTGTAATGTAATGACAGTAATAAGCATTTAGCAAGTGAGCCTTTCACCACAGCCAGTGGTTCAGTAAAGCTGATGTGTGTTTCTTTCGACATAGAGAAAGTGATCATTAAAAAATTTGAAAGTGACTGTTAAAAAACTTCAGGAATTTAAATTTGCACTTTCCACTCGATTATATATTTCATTAATCTACCAAAATGTTTGAACCATCCATCCTTCATAAACATCTAAAGGGAAAAACTGAAAGTGGATTATAATATTATCTGGATTTCTGACTACTTTAAATGAAATGTAACATTTTCCTGCTAGAGCTAGATGGCTACGTTTCTCCAGTAGCCCCGATTCCTCTCAACTGTATCGGCACAGAAGTGAAAAATAAATCACTACTGCAAATATTTAATTGGAAGAGAATCTGTTTGAAAAAAAATTCTCCAAGAACTTACATTTAGCACTGTGGTGAAAGTTCTGAAAGAAACAAATCTAATTCTAAAATGATACAGACAACATTGCTCTGAGCAACGATTATGTCTCGTGTTGCCCTATCTAATACCTAAACAGTCAATGCAGCTATACTGACTAGTTTCTATGAATACTTATCTAAAAATCTGATTTGCTTCACATTTTATAATTCTCAATATTTTACAACTGTTTTAAAATTACACTATGTTTCCTTAGAAGAAATCAGATATTCACTCCTGTTTTCTGATCATAATACTGTAAAAAATAGATACAGAGAAAGAAAAGGCAACTGTGAACACAAATAATGTTATTTTTTGATTCAGACTACACTTAATAGGGCAAGACTGGCAAACTGATAGTAAATACTGTATGTTTTTCCATGAAAATCACAGCAACTACAACATTTTCTAAATAACTAGCTCTTAAAGAAAGACACAACGAAACTCACTCTTTTGCAGACGTATCAAAAGAAACATTATAAGAGTAACTAATGTGTACAGCTCAGTTGTCAATACTGAAATACAGAGTACACTAATAAGCTATTAATTGATTTTTCCATCTTAGTTCATCACATTTAATTTTCAGAGAATGTTAAAATGCTTTAATAGTTGGATGTTCCATATTGACACTAATGATCTGGCTAGATAACAGAGGACATTTTAAATTATACATCCTCAGTCCTGAGGGCTATAGCACTTTGCATGCTAAAAGAACAGCAAAATAGTTTATAAAATTGCTATAATAATTATGCTTCCCCCCATTCACTTAGAATTTATTTTCCTCAAAATCATCGTATGAACAAAAGGAATCAGTAAACCCCAGAAAAATCAGGTTTTAGAACCCCATTTAAACAGATACAACAGAAATAAATCTATAATAACATAATTCAGTTACAAAAAATAATTAAACAACTGGCATATTCGTTATTGTGACTTTTCTCTGAACTATTTTTGCTGAGTCATACAATTTAAAGAAACCTAACACTAAGACATACCTGACCAAAATGTACTGTGATTGGTCTTCTGTCTTCCCTTAATTTAGGGTCCTTCTTTTCAACCAATGGCGAAGGCGCTGTCCTTGGTAGAGATTCCTCCGGTGTTGCAGAACACCCATTCTCAGCAATGTCCTGTATGGTAGGAAAAGGTGAATAGCATGGCCAGGAACATTCTTGATTAAGGGTAAGGAGCACAAAGGAGACACTAGAGGATAATGCTGACTAACAATTTTGATGTTAGGGGAAAAAAACCCACCAAAGTACAGAAAAGAAAACATCATTAGAATAAAACTTTTAGTTGCACTTTGTCAATCAGAGCTTGTACACAACCACTCTCTCCTCCTAATACCAATGTTGCACGCAAACAGACACATTCAATAAAATGTCTGACTTAAACATGCAAAAGCCAGGAAATATGTAGGGAGAAAAAAAAATATAGCTCAAAATTTCTATTCTAGGAACACTAGGAACAGGGCTATTCTGCTTTTTGCAAATGAAAATGAAAACAGGAATTCTATTTACATACTTCACAGAATTATCTGTAGCAGAACAATTACTTGTAGAAGTGGCAAGGAGAGATGAAACTCACAGCTCAGTTAGCTTTGCATTTTATCTTTGAGTCTGTGTATACTGAATATGCCTTCAGGAGATTGTATAAAACAAACTGCTGCCTAGCAGGATGCTTTTTTGTTTTGCTTCGCTTTTGCTTTTGACATTAGTCCTCATCTTCAGAAGTAAAGTGACCCATCAACCTAGGTTAGAAGACTTGGCAAGTGTATGTATATGTAACATAGGTCTTGAAAAAGACAAAGGCATGCAGACATAAGGTATCAGACAAGGAGAAAAGAGTTTGAAAGTCAGTTGAGAAACAGTCTGTAACGCAGTGGGCCCCAAACCTTACATCTCTTTGCAACAATGTCAAGGAAATAATGCTTGGTAAATATAGAGAGAAACCTGCACACACTGTAGCTCTGCAAGACTGACCTAAGGTTGGCTGCTGACATAGACATTGCTTTGATTCACTGACCTTTGACATGCCCCCTCAAGTTTCCGTCTTGCTAAGGTACAATAATGAGACATGTAAGCTGATGGCCAATTAGAAATGGTTCTTTTGGACACAGGCTGACCTAATGTGTTTAGGTCAAATGAAACAAAAAGCTGGATGGACTTTCTAAGGGGCTTTGTCTGCTCCACAGAGAAGCTGAGAGACCTTTTTAGATCCAGCTGGTAGAGCAGTGGTTCACCAATATGGGCATAAGAATCATGGGGAAATTAACAACTTGTTAAGGTCAAACTAGAGAGAAAAACTTTTTCCTCCCCCCGCCCTCCAGCTGCACAATGCTACCTTGTCTTGAAAAAATTCAACAAAGTACACTGAATTAGTAACAAAGAGCCCCAAAACAACTCAATGACAAGAAATGCAAGCTTCTGTCAAACTCATACTTCAGCTTCAAAACAGCAACAAGCTACCAAGGGATCTGGTCGGTTTTGGAATCACATAACATGGCAGCAATGTATACTGTTCTGAAATGTAATGACATTAAATACAAACTTTATTTACATCTTTCTATATAAGTATAGCCATATTAAATGTGCACTAAGCTTCAGACCTGTTATGCATATGCCATAAAGGTGCCCAGCACATTCAAAGCCACCTGACCTGCACTGAACAGTGGACATTCCCAGCACTTCAGAGCTTTCAGAGTTCCACCTGGAGCTGTGGCCCCAACCAAGGCAAAAGACAGCTGGGAATCAACGGAAAGCAAAGCATCTTCCAATCCAGGCAAAATTTCCAGAAAAATATAAGACGGACACAAAAGTTTGGACATCAGGGGAATGGGAGGAGATAAAAGATACAGACAGAGCAAGCCATTAAGCAAAACCCCCTAAGATGTGTAACGATCACTGCAAATCCTTGCAGCTTTTATTGCTATAGATTTGCTGTACTTCTCTGATGATATAATTGCATACAAAAGATAACATGTTCCTAAAGTGTATTTCCACTGTGTTTGCTGTACAGACTTCCAAAGAAACTGCAGCAGATTTCAGTCAAAATTATATTTAAAAAAAATATATACTTAATGAAATATGAGAATTAAATGATTTGATACCTCTCTATTTTTTCAAATTCCAAAAAGGCAGACAAATGAACAACACAGCTTCGGTCATCAAAGCAAAATTTGCTTCACAGAAGTTCGTTTTCTACCTTCAATGAAACCACATTTGAGCTAAATAAACAGAGAAATCTGATTTTAAACACCCTAAATAAGGGCTCCAAGTAGCTTTAATATGATTAAATGTCAAAGTGTTTGGCATTCCTATAATTGGAAAGTAGACAACAGTCCTTCAAAGCAGTCTGTGACATACCTTCAGTCCACTAACAGACTTTGAATACAGTTATTCAGAAGTCAATAGGGAGTACAAGACAGACAGAGAGATAAAACCACAAATAGGAAAACAGGACTCTCCGATTCTGAACTTCAGCTTCAGAAAGGTATCAGGCCTCACAAAATGTCTACTGATAAAAGCAGTTCTTCAGCTTGAGAACTACAAATGACCAAAGAACTGCAGTGGATCATAGTGCAGGCAGGCCTTAAAAAAGCAGTGCCCATTCCTGGTACTAAAAGAAAAGCCAGGTAGACCTGTGCATCCCAACTGAGGGAGTGGATTTACCGGCCAGAATGCTGTCTCGTATTTCCATGCTGCTTCTGAGACCCATGCTAGTACTTCCACCTGAAGCTGTGCTGTGTAAGTCTACCAGCTTGGTTGGTGCTCATGAGCAGTTCTTTGTACTGCAGTGCATCATACCGTGTAGATATGTCCTAAGTCTGACTTTTCAGTTTCGACATGTCCTCAAAAAAGGGATTTGGTATAAGCCAGCAAGCTATTCCTGAAGTAGCTTAAGTCATATATATTATTCCGGATAACAACAAAAAAACATGCGACCTATCCCTCCCAAAAACTGGAAAAAAATGGAAGGTGATAAGTTACTCATTACTGGAATAAATTCTCCAGAAATGCAAAAACCTAGCAATGTTTCAGTGACTTTTTAATGAAAAGAAAGTGTAATTTAAAGATATTATTAAAATCAAAACCACCTTTTGCCTGAGGATAAAAGATACTTTATAGATTACTGGAAAAAGAGAATGACAACAATCTATCACACTCCATAATTATTTCCATATATAAACAGTGCTTCCCCTAACAACTGTCTGTTCAGGTGAAATCTTTACAACTATTTATTTTAAAGGAGGAACTTCAGAGAATGAGTAAAATATATATTTACAGATATGTAAAGTTTACCCTGTAAACTGAATAAGGTTTTCTTCTGTTTAAATATGCATTAGCAATTTTTCTAGGGACCTTTTGTAATGGACTACAAATACTGTCCATTAGAAGAGCAAAAAACACATTCCAGAATGTCTAGAAGGATTCTTCAGGTTATTTTATAAACCTCTAAATGAGTTGTTTCTAGTTGTACTGATAATAAAGCACTGACAACAGCCCATTGATGACAGACATTAACTAGAGCCACACAGGGCTCTCATAAGTAAAATAATGCTGAATACATTAATGCCAAGTGCCCAACCATTTATATAAATTGTCTTATCCATAAGCTTTCAGTAAGCTACATTCTCCCCACTGAAAGTTGAGGACGGTACCATTCATATTCCTCCTTCTTCCTAATTCTCTGTAGTTAAGCTTCAAACGAGCCAATAACGGAGTGACTTGACCACCATGGTCCATTTGTGAAATGGAAAAAGCAGCCTTTACAAAAAAAAAAAGAAAGAAAGAAAAAGAAAAAAAGAAAAAAGTACTGTATCAGATATAAAATAAAGCTACCATGCTGTATCTATTAACAATTATTTGCTATCACTCATAAGAATCCTCTGAAAACTATTTCTGTTGCTTTGAAATACTGTACCACAAATGAACAAGGGATGGAAATAGAGCCACATTCAATCTCTACTATCATATTAAAGAAGGACCTTACACACACCACAGTGACCTCTCAACAGGTCAATCCTGCATTTCCCATTTGCAATTCAAACCCAAGACTGGAGCAGACCAAGGGCAAAATGGGCTCTTGATTATATTTAAGAGGTCACCATTGCTATGCAGAGTTGTAGGAAGCAGACCTCTAGCTTTATTGCATTTTTAAATTCTATCCTGTACAGAAGCTGCTCATATTTGGCAGCGAAAACTGGAAAAGGGATGTTTATATTTGACTTTTCCTTACCAGCGGCCTGCATACTTTTTGTATTAATAATGGAAAACAATATGTTAAAATGCAGTTGATAGTAAGTTCAGTTTAAAAATAACCTTAGGTTATCCTTAGAAGATGAAAGACTAGCATGCCAAATTTGGCAAAATTAAGTATTTAATGATGCCAGAATTTCAAACGGTTAACACTTGCACATACTAGTAAGTAAATACATGAAAAATATAATGTTCTCACATGAAAATTGGTGAGTATGCACTAACAGATTTGTCAACAGAGCAGCACAGGCATTTAGATTAAAAATAATATGAGGGTGGCCAACAATTTTTGCTATTTTTATCACTTTAAACAGAGCAATACCTCTTTTTAGAGTTATCTTCCTATCTTGCATTCAAAATGGAGAAGAGGATGGGATGGAAAAGAACAGACTTAATGAAGAAAGGAGAGGTAGAGCCGTATGCGTCAACTACTCAGAAATCTTTTAAGCTCTTGTGAAAGCGTATGTTGAACAATCATGTTTAACCACCTTAGTTACAGAAATGCTACATAATAAGGAAGGTGAAACAAAATTGGGCCATTTATTTGTAAATGTTATGTGTGTTTTTTAAAAAAGAGTGCTTGCTGCTTGAAGGACTAGGAAGACAACAATAATAATAAAACAAAGCAATGAATGAACGAGACATTTCTCAGCCTTTTATACAAATATCACAGAATAGCATACAATTATATTAGCATTTAAAATATAGGAAGACAATCTGGTTATTTTACACAGCTCCAACTGCTTTAGTAAATGCACACGAGAAGACCAAACATTTTATTATTCATGAAGGTTTTGTCCAGAAGTGAAACACATGGAATTACATAAAAAAAACCCCCATGTACAAGAAAACTGCTTCATTTTTCTAATATTTTCATATTATACATAAAGTGGTCACATATAAAGTAGGAAGTGTAATAAAATAGCATTAAAGGCATCTAAAGCAACTTTATCTTCCTCAAAAATCTCTAGCAATCTGCTAGAGTATTTAGAGAGCGAACAGCATTTAGATTGTACACACAGTTAATTTCATCAGTTAGTAACCTGGCTGCAGAATAATCCCTTTGTATTAACATTTTGTTGACATAGAATCATAGAATCATTTAGGCTGGAAAAGACCTTTAAGATCATCGAGTCCAACTGTTAAACATGTCCAGGTAGACTGCTGTTTGTGCCACGAGATAGCACTGCAAATGTATTCCTAAGATAATGGTTTAGAAATTTAGAGAAGAAATTTACTGAGACAGCACAGATTTAAAAAATCCCCAAACTATTATGCAACAAATTGAATAAAAATTTCTGATAAGAACTTCAGTTCTATTAGCATGTTAGCTATCTTGTTTTCCCAAAAGACTCTAATAGCTCTGCTTCATAGAATAAATAGAGTGTCTGAAATAAAGCTAAGGCAGAGTTAACCATTCATTCATAAGGTATGTATGACCATGCTTCTGGCTCAAAAGGAGCAATTAGTATTGGATAACACATTCTTCAAACACAATTCAGCATTCTTGGAACTGCACAGTTTACAAACAAAGACGGATTTGGAAAACAACAAACAGTTTGAGTATTTTTTTCTGCAATAATTCAAATTTGAACTGAACACCAACTCTAATTTAATTCCTTTATGCCTAAACTTTGCAGTAGACACTCGTGAAACATATAAATCCTTTTCCCAATGACCAACACTATACTATTTTCCCTGTGAGATTGCTGTAGAAATAACAACAATTTGCCATTTGCAAAAAGTTCACTGCCCTTACTGTAGGAAAGATCTCCCAGTTCACATAAAGTCCCCTTCCACAATGCCCCAGCACAAAGGACAGGAGAGGGACCACTCCAAATAGAACACTCAATTTCCTGGCTTTTGTGGGTTTAAGTCAGAGCCTTAATGTATTTGAAGACAGTTTTTTTTGTCTGTGAATATTTATAACAGTATGAAAAATCCGGGACAGCTGGTAATGCATTTTGAAGTGCGCGTACTAACAACACTGTATCAAACAGCTTCCTATTGATCACATAATGCTTTTTGTGGCTAAGTATTTCATACATGGTGCTTATACATTTTGAATAAGAACTTCGAGTACCTTTTGCTTCAAGCGGTTTTTCACTTCTTTTATTCCCATTTTTGCATGATCTTTTGCCTGCATGAAAAATTAATTTAAGTTAAAATCCCCTTCTATTTCCAGCAGTGACTACGCTTGATTTCAGTGCATCAAGATTCACCTTCTCTAGTTACTAAAAACGTCAAGGAAAAAATTGTAACAGGATATTGAAAACATACTAAAACAAATAGAAAGCTAAAAAACCCCCAAACAAACAAAAAACACCACCACAACCACCCACACACACTCGTTGCAAAAATTTCATTTTCTCTGTTTTGATGCCATAGACATCTTTCATCTTTTTGCATTCCACACCCTCGATCTTCCCCTCTCAGTACTTATCTTTGCTATAAGTTAACAATCAACAGAAATAGTCAGCCTGCAAACTTTCTCCTTGCAGTACTCTGGATACCAGTTCTATTTAGTAGAGCTAATCTCATCCTACTCATCTCTCAGGTTGGAGGAAGGCAGGAGAAAAGAAAAGTTTGAATAGTTTTCTCAATGCTTTTTGTAGCATTATTTCCTAATATTGAGCTTGTAAGAAATCCTCACTTGTCTCTACGTTATCTTACACAGTGAAACTGGCAGGCATAGATGATAACACAGTAACATACTAGCTGTTTGTTAACAGAACTGAAAACATTTTCATTTAAAGAATAACTCAGTAAGTTGAGCTCTAAATAAGCAGGTATAAGAAATCTCTAAGGAAAATTAATTGACATTTAGAGAAGATGGAAACAATTTGGAAAATGAGAGGATTCCCTTATTTCGTGAAGCTGCAAGCAGAGAAACCTGCGGTAACAACGATTTCCAACAGAGTAATGACAAGATGGTAGAGCTGCTTAGTAGATCATATAGGCACTATTTCCTAGAAGTAGTTCTATGTAATAAATAGAATTTATCATCTATACTTTCAAAAGAAATCACAAGTTCCCCTTCCCCTTTGCATTTCAATTGTTTAAATTTCAAAATGACTTTTCCATTTAAATTTGAAATTTAGATGAATGCGTATTTTAAGTAATTCCGTGAGTCCAATAAAAATGAATTTAAGTCTTGAGTTTCATTTGAAAGGTTATAACAGAATTGTAATTAGACTCTTATCTCAGTAGTAAGCCAGTACTTGATACTTACAAACTTATAGACAGTCTTCATGGCAGGGTTAGCCTTGGTCTTTACTGTATTTAAAATGGCTCCGCTTCCTTTCTATAATTATAGTAACAATAGAATAAATTTTATCAAAGCTCTTTAAAGCAAACAGCAACCTAAATTCCACCATTCTTAACTTAAAATAACAAAGCATTAACTATGCTTATTAGCAGAGCTGAGTATTAAAATGGTAAATTTAAAGAAAAAGAACACAAGTAAAAACATACTAAATGCTGCTCTCTGGTTTTCCAGAGGAATCCCAATTCTGTTTAATACAGCAGTATTCAAATGAAAAATGTCAGTGTCTCCTAATACCAAGAGCCCTTGTCTTACAGGTCGTCTCACAAAAGAGTGTTCTATGACTGTTCCACTCGCCCTCAAGGGTGTTCTGTACATTGCATTAAAATCCTAAACAAGTTTAAGACAAAAGTATCTGACCAAATACTCAATGTCTGGGGCAGAAAATTCAGTTTCAGAAAAGCCTGTGTATTCAACCTGAAGAAGATCTTTTATTTTCCTTTTCATGATCCCACAATACTGTTTATCAAAAGCATGCTGCCTTTTTAAGATCTAAGTAGTTGATAAAGAGATAAATTGAGGGAAAATGAAATCTAACTACAGTCATAAACATTAATTCTAGAAAAGCTGAATTACATGTGCTGAACATAATAAAAGTCACAAGACAGTAACATGTCAAACAGAATAATCTGTTAGTCTAGTCGGTGTTTTATACATCTTCTACACACCATTGACTATTGCTGTACAGTACCTTATTTGATAAATACAGGAGATGGGTAAAATCCAAGGAATAAAATCTTAGATAATTTTGTATTTTCTTATTTCAGTGCAAAATTATATTTCCAGAGATCAGATACAATCACTTGCAAACAGTTTTAAGATTTACTACTTCTGTTACTACATGACAATTAATCTTCAACAAAAATTATAAACTGTTCAATTTAATTACACATATTTTTATAATCACTGTCAGCCATTCCCCTTTCTTATAATTTTAGAATTACTTGTCATCCTATGTATTTATATATCTTTTTATATATATATATATATATATTTACCTAACTAACTATATGATGGGATTTTTTGCATTACTGTTATAAAATATGTTTAATTCAAAATTATCAGCATAATATTGAGACCAGCATTTTGTGTAAGGAACATAATTCCATTCATAACCAGGACAACAGGCAAACGGAAAGCTGCAAAACTGAATTCTGTCAGAAAACAATTCAATCTTTCCTACTGACTCATACCCATAAAACACAAATATTTTACTTTTCAATACATCGCATTTTATGCATCAAAAGAGACTTTTAAAAATCAGCTATAATAATGTATTATTCTCTAAAAGTATTTAAATTTTTAATTTATACAACTAGAGCACTAAACCAAAGAGATCCAAAAACATCCCAAACAGTGCTGTCCCTATTCAGCACTTCACACCATTTAGCTTTATGAAGAGCTTTTTGGTGTGGCAATGTTCCGTTTGTTTCCTTTTCTATTAAAAGTAAAGAAAACCCACATTATTTTCTAAAATGACAATAACTTATTTCCAGCCATCTCCAAGACATTAAAAGTGCGATTCAAAAACTTGAGAATTCCTATGGTGATTTTTTTTTTTTTTTTTTAGTGTATTTTTTCTTCTCTTCCTTACTTGGTCTGAAGAGCGCATTGGTTTCTAACAACCAAACTCAAGTTGGTCACAGCTAAACACTGCAGGAAACAGGTTAGTCATGTTCATGAGGACAGGCGTTAACAGCCATACAGAACTGTACAATGGTCCAGTAAGAATGAGAATGTCTGTTGGAGAATATTGTGTTCTTACCCTTACTGTAGAGAGCCACTGGTGGTACAATTTGTCACTACCTAGAGAGAATCACAAAACCAAACAACTATAACTCTCTACCAAATAGAAAACACGTCAGAAATGTGAAGTGTTAGCACTTAGTGGTTCTAGGAGCATGAACAGTACAGAAACAGAACAGGACAATCATCCTTTTCTTTTAATGGAAACACAACAACAAAAAATTGACGAGATATCTACAATTTTTCTTTTACTTGCTAAGAGGCATTTCTATTTTATCTGGGTTGTCTTTCAGACATTTGAGAACACTGAGATTTTTTTTTTTTTTTTTTTTTAAAGATCGCTAAAAGAAATGAGGTGGTTCTGGGTAAAGCCAAGGGTTTTCAGTATCCTCCATTGCAAGAACTCTTTTAGTTGTACTTTAGCCAAGTGGTAAAGCTGAGGTTTTGTAAGACTGAACAGACTATTCAGACTACAATAATACATTACTCAAAGTTCTTGACAGAGGAAAGAACAAAAATTTAAGACACTTCAACCTACAGGGATCATTGCAGCCTCAGTTATTTAGGTGAGTAACCACAATGACCCATTACATCACAATGGCTCACAAACAGTAAGTCAAGAACAGTGTCTGAAATTACTTTAAAATACTGTATTTCTTACCTGCATATTCTCCCATATTTATCTCCTCTTCAAAAACATCACTGAAACCCTCTCCAGAGTTAAGCAGATCCAGACGGCCATCAATGAACTACATTAATGTTAAAAGAGAGTGTAAACAAATCAACCATCCCATCCTTTATCTTTTCAGAAAGACTTTATTCTGCATTTGCTAGAATAACCCCGATGTTCTTATCAGGAAGGGACTCTAAATAGAATGAAATACAACCAAAATTGGCAAAATGTTTACCAATGCAAAAAGGTATGCTGCATATGCAAAAAAACAGCATTCATATGTTTGTCTATACAGATATGTTTTCAGCTTCCCTGAAGCAGTAATATCATGTTTAACAGTATTATGCTTTCTGTACAAAGTTTTCAGCAGATACATTTGGTCTAGGTACGCTCAGATCAAAACTGAGCACAGAGACCTTGAGGGGAAAAAACCCATACACCTCTTAAAATATAGAAAGCCTTATCACCTGAATCTGAGAAAAGCCAGCAAGTAGGAATTAAGGTGCTGCCAACTACATGAATTTTCCTCATTATGTGGCTGACAGATCAAGGAATATAGGAACAGCCCTCGAAAAAAACAGTTGTATTGTTAAAGAATCTGCTTCTACATTAGAGCAATTAAGCCAGTACCTGCTTAAAGAGCTGGAGCTGAATGGCATTCTGAAGAAACTGCCTCATGACAGCAGAACGATGGGACACAAATGTTTCTTCACAAAAAGTGATGGGTTCACCCTGTAGAGTTCAAAGCATTAAACACTGAAAAAGCTTTGTCTGAATCCATTTGAATCCATTGTCTCCATTTAATCTACTTCCTTTCCAAAATAAATAGATAAATAAAGCAGGCCTTACATAACGTTCAGTAAACTATAGTTTATTTCCAGGTTTCAATCCTGTGACTGAGAAACAGGTTGGAAACTGGCAAATTGCGTATCATCAAAATAAAACACATTTGCTTTATGCACATTTGCTTTGCTGGTGAAGGAGCTTTCATCATCCAAAAAGGTAATTTTACTTAATGTCCCCAAAATATGACACACAGTCATCTGAATTTTGTATATTCTGCTTATCTGCCTCAGTAGACCCAGCCAGTTAATCTGCACAAACAAGTCAGGAATGTCTACTCTGTTCTCTCCACAGTTCAGAAAGATTAGACTTTCATATATTGAATGAGCGAAATTTCCCTTTTTCACAACCTTGTTGGCAAAAGACAGAAATTGTTTTGCAGCTCTACTTTTATCTTATTTTAATGAGTTATGTTAATGCTGAAGTCTGCTGTGCATCTGCCATAAGGGCACAAATTTCCTCCACACTTAAATCTACAAATACTCAATGTAGGAAGCAAATCTATTTATTGAATTAAAAACAGGAAAGTAACAAAGAATGATAAAATTATACTGATGTATAATTAATATGGAGGCTTTTTCATACTCATATTAAAATATATTTGGACTCTTCATCTGTTGAGTGTTTAAAATCAACATTAGATAGCAAAAAACCTTAAAGCACTCCCTTTAAAAGGGTGGTATCATTCAATTTCTGAGAGCTTTCTATATTAGCAATCTCATTTACCATTGGCTGTGTAAAGTCAGGATAACAGGGCCACTAAAATGACTGTGCTCAGAAAAACCCCATGCCACAGCACTGCTTTAAGCATATTGGTTTTTCCCCACCAATTTATGCTGGAAGCCACTATGTGACCCCAGGACTTCTAACACCTAATCCACACTAAAAGGATACTAAATCCTCAAAGCTATGTTGGGCAAACTGTGATGACACTCGCATTTCTTAAAATCCGTAGGTATTCACCTTTTTCCCTGAGTTGACAGTCGATCAAACTTACTCATTGATACATTTCCTACTGAGGTTTGGTACTACCCCAGAGCTTATCTACCTGATGGCTGATACTCACTGCTGATTGCTGGTCCTTTGACATAACTGACCTCGCCATTGTAACCAAATGGCGTGAACAGTTTTATCAGTTTTTGACACAATTTATGAGGAAAGTGAAGGAACTATTTGGCTTCAAATAATCAGACTGCAGTAATAAAATTCTTCCTGCCCACCAATGGGCAACCAGAATCACCAAGATGATACGCCATGTGCCTCACCTCTAACCCAGCACTCAACAAAAATGCCAGAGGTCACAGATTGTTCTTAACATGAGGAAAAGGATCAATTACAAGTTACTGTCTAAGCACAGGGTGGGTCTCTTTCAAAGAGGGAAGAAGTCACTCTTTTAGGATAGCTTCTTTCACCTTTTCCTTGGGCCAATGAATTTCCATAGTTTTGGAAAAGAAAGCAGGTTTCTTATGTGACAACTACCATTTCAGGATAATTAATTTTAAAAATAAGAACCTGTCTTTGATTTACTCTCGCAGGTATTTACAGGGAAAAGCCAAATCACTACAATCTTTCCAGGCAAGAAGCATGAGTGTCAAAAACCACTTCCCCCCCCCGTGGCTTTGTTCTCATCAGGATAAAGAATCATAAGACACTTTGTTTCAAAGTAAACAAAGGAAAAATGTTTGGAAAAACAGGTCTGGCTAGTATGTGCCTGGTATGCAAGACACTGGTGACAGTCTCCATGACAGAATGACTACTGCCATGACAAAGGTTCTGTCTCAAAAATCAAGGTACGTACTGTCTGAAAGGTTTTAATGCATTTAAATGACTAACAGCTGATCATACACTCATGTTAGTAGATCGCAGAGAGGGACAGAACTGCTGCATGACATGGAAGTGTCAAAACAAGACTTTGAGCAAGAGGTAACTTGGCAAATGGAAAAAGCCATTGGTTGATTTTGAGATGGGACTGACGATTTGGACTAATATAAGCTCCCCATGCAAGAACTTAATATATTATATTCAGCCATTGCCATCCCACATGAGATTTGTTTATACTCTCTCTCAGGTACCAGGAAGTAAAAGTCAGGATACTACAGAGCACCACAATTAGTAAGAGAAAATCTTAGGAGATTGCAGTTTCTGTAGTAACATACACGTGCAGCGACAAACACTTTCCCAGCGGGGCCTAGGAAACGGCACAACAAACAACAGGACGTAATGTCTACTTGACCAGTATAAAAAAGGCTTTCCCATCAAATTCGGCTACCAGAACATAATAAAGGATGCCTGAAAAATATTTATGTCTGACATCGATACAATCTGGAATGTGAAAAGAGATGGGAGCAATACATGAAGAAAAGCGTAGATTAGTCCATGATCAGAGAATTTGTTCACCAGAGGAAGGTTTAGCTTTCATTTAAGCCTCACTTACAAAACACTTTAAATGAAACAAGCAACCCTTTCTACAGTCTATGAGAACCCAAAATTTCTCCCATGGCCAGAGAAGAGTATGAACATTGTGGAAAGAACTACGCCCTGACAAACAGAAGCTTCCTCTACTCCATTGTACCTCCAGCACAATGACACCAGCTTCTCCTCTTACAATCGAGCTATGTACCGTTCCTATAAACACACATATTGCAGCTGGGGGAGCCCAGTATTATTATCATGTTAACACACTTCCTTCCCCAAAGTACTAATGATTGAGTTTGTTCATTAGGTTGATTAGACCTTTTGACTTCTTAAGAGCCAATTCCGGCTCAACTGCTGCTAGATGATAGGAAAACTTTAATCATCAAGGTCAAGCGTGAGCTTTTCAGCTTAGAATGCATTAGTACCTTCCATCCTCCATGACCTCCAGAAGGGTGAACACACTGTTGCTAACCCCCATCCACAGCTTCATTACAAAAAGACAAGCTGGACAATAAGACCATTTTCTTGACAGATTTAGTTAACTGTGAGTTATAAAGCTAATCAGCTCTGCTTTTACTGACGGATGACATTATACATGAGGGGACATGCTAAGAATTGCAGGTATTTTGTGAAATGAATGGTCTTGCTCACATGTAAAACAATTATAATAACTTGTCCTGATAAACCCATCAACTCCTAAACTTGCTGTTTCCAACAATTAGAATTTAGGCCTGGATTCGTCAACACCTTAACTATACATCATTCCCCTCTCCACCTATAAATGCATAACAAAGGCTAAGATAATGGCATTGCAAATGGTCTAAATGTGTGCACAACGTGACTATATGAGGAATCTAATTTGATCTGTAATATTAGATAATTCACATATATTTCAAGATTGGATCACAACATTATTTTTTTAATACACAAATTTACACATTTCAAAGACATTTAATCTGCAATCTTAACACAAAAGAAGTAACTTTAAAATAGAAGACTAAGATTTAAGACTTGCAGATGCATTGAAAAAATAAGTGCCTTTTCTTTATGCCTTTGCAAATCTCCCTTTATATGAATATTTTATATTCATATGGCATAATGAAGTTCATCAGGGCAGTGCTGCTGTCTCATGACCCCTTAAAAAGCTGAAAAGTTTCAGCCCACATCTGATCTGTTGCGAGCCCTATTTTTAAATTGGAATTCTGTTACATTCTAAAATAATGTTTAAAACTACTTAAGGCAGCAAGGGAAAAACAAAAGCAGTCTAGGACTTAATTCAGACTGTTCTAGAGTTCCATGAAACCTGCTGTTATATTTTAAGAAGCCATAATACAAACTGAAAGATAAAGCCCGATTTTGATTAGCTAGCCTGTAAAAAATTTCACCACGATCCCCCATCTTTCAAGGGAATCACTTTTCCTCAGAAAGAAGAACTTTATTTCAGAAGAGGGTACAAGACCTCATGCAGACAGTTATTGTCAGTGAGAGAAGTATTATCTGAATTGTCCGACTTACCATACTCACAGACAGGCCAGCTAACTGGTTATGGCAATAACTTTCACAGTGAATATAATGGACTAAAAATATGTGGGCAGAAGACAGCACAGATTAGAGAAGGACTTGGATGAAGGGACAGAGGCAAACACAAATGATACTTCTGGAAAGACACACCACAGGTGCTGAGATAACTCATGGAAGTCTAACTATTCCCACTCCTGCAAAAGATGAGACACCAAAGTGTGCATCTGGATAATGGGGCTTTAAAGCCAGCATGTGACTGCTAGAGAAAACATTAAGATAATAAAGACAGGGTTCAAATTAGGTCAACAGTGAGAGTCTCTTGCACAAGCAAAGATTTCACAAAACTTGATTCTAAGGGTAAAAAAAACCCAAGAAACAAAAAACAACCCAAACCTGAAGACTTTGTTTGGACAACCCTAAAAGTTATGCCATGGAAAATATATGTAATCTCCTTTGCATTATCATGGTCAGCATGTGGTGCAGGGTAATGAATTTTGTGCTGCTGTATGCATGCCTTTAAACCATGTAGGTGCTCTTTCAAAGCCTCTCTAATAAATACACAAGCCATTAGAGCTGCTCTGTAAACCAGCCATGAAATGAAAAAAAAATGCGGGTGGAATTTAAAGGTGCAGAACAAGATGACAATCTGACAGTCTACAAGCTGTAAGTCTAATGTCAGTATACTATGCAGCAAAACCCCAAATATACAGCAAGAACAATCACATGCAAGAGATTCATATATCACTGTTTTATTACTACCTAGATGTTGCAAATAACCACATCCTTTACTAAAATCGGTTATGTTGCAAATGACAAAGTAAAGCCTATAGGGATATTCTAGGAATCATCATCCTTAATTCTATCCAGAATTATAATGAAATTAAGATAGGAGAATGATCTTACTGATCTAGATATATATGTCAATGTCAGATACAACAGCAACCAAAGGCAAGCAACTGCTCTGCAGACCTTTCAAGAATTGTGATTACAATGTCAAGGAAAGATTAGCTCATCACAGCTGAAGAAGGATCATCAGTCAGCCAGCAGGATTCCATAAAGAAAATCTGAAATTGGTGACAGACACCTGATAGGACATTGGCTCATTCAGCTTGCAATTGCAATGACAAATAACCTCCCCATAACTAGTACATACATTCAGCACAAGAAAGGTCTTTGCATCTGCCTCAGTCATAATGGAATCAAGAAAGCATAGATCAAATAGTCTGCATTAAGCAAATGATACCATAGCTTTATTAGCATTTCAAGATGCTGCTCAGGAACAAAGAAATCATGTGCTCAGAGATTTGACCACACTTCTTCTAAAGAAAACTAAATTAAGACTCTGTTCAAAAAGAGACTACCAGTTCTGATAAATTAGTATTGCTAAGTGTAATCTTGAAAAGCATTTAAAAAACCACGTATTTACCAATGCAGACTGAACTGTCCAAACACTTACTGTCTCATGTAAATGCCCATTTCCATTACCAGTCCAATTTCAGACTTTTTTTCATGTTCCTCACTAGGGTATATAACCTCCAGTGGAGAGTGAAGAGTGAATATCTGTACCACTTTTTTTTTTTTTTAATAGATTTACAGTATCTATACTTTTTACAGATACTTTTTTATAAAATTTACAACATCAAACAAAATGGGCCATTTCTCTAAATTCTCAACCCTTGCAATTGCTGGTGAATTGGAATTTCTGACAGCTGTCATTCTTCTGCATGTGATCTGATAACTCCTGTAATAAGTTGTAATATCACTGAAGGGGAAATAAAAGGGAGAAAGGTGACTGCAAGTCAGTTGAATCACCGACACCAATCATAACAGTTAAACACATCAACATCCCCTTCAAAATGTCATGTGTCAAAACTTAGCTTATACCTGTGCTGTGGATGATGTTTATATGCACATACAGCAAGCTGTACTCAGCTACATAGGCATTACCCTTACAAGAGCTCGGGAGCTTTCTTTTACAAAACATTCCTTGACAGACAAATCACGAGGCGAGACAGACATGTTCTGCAGTGCACAAAATAACAACATGCTTCCCTAAACTCCTAACCTGGACATGACTAAATAAACACAGAAGTGTTTTTTCTGATTGTACTACGACGAAGAAGAACGCACCTCCCACTAACAAAAGAAAACAGTAAAAGCTTGCAAAAATGTAGCGTTGTTTGTGGTTACTGGCCATAACCCAGTTTTCTCATGTAGATATTGGAAGTTAATAAATTTCAAAATTTTACCTTGTAAGCATTCTCAAAATTCTTATGTAACTCCCTTTATAAAACTAGATACCGACTGGAGCTCTGAGTTAGACTGCAGGAAAAAAAGCAGACTCATATCAACAAATACATTCTTGACCAAAACCCAAATAAAAGTAAAGCATCCTCAGAAAGGACATACATCTGTTTCCTACAACCACTGAAGATACCATTAATATTTACCAGCAGGCTGCCAACTAGGATGAAGCAATTTAAACACACAACTCAACTTTAAATGTGAAATTATAATATGCAGATATTCAGACTTCATAAAAATCTTTTTTGACACTGTAATTACAACTCTGTGGCCTGTGCTTCTTTTAGAACCCTAGTAATATATGTGTTATTATAATGCAATGCATTATTAAGCTGTAATCAATTCTACAACATCCAAAATGCCTTCAGATCAAAAAACTTTAGGTGTATTAAAATTACTATGAAACTTTTGTAGAAAAAAATACAGAATAAGATTTATTTGCATTAAAACATTGTAAGAAAACCAGCTCATATTGATAGATTCAGTGAAAGTTCAACAACACCCCTTTACACATTATTTCAGACGGCAATATCCAACACCATTAAAGGATCTGACAAACTTTGCACAAAGACAACTTCAAATAAAAGATGACACTAACGAAAAACATGTAACCGGAAAAAATTTACATCACAGCAATGTTTTTGCTTCTCCTTTCAAACCCTTTTAGTTTACTAGGATACCTGGCATTTTCATGTTAGACCAAGTAAAATGACACATACTCATATTCACAAATAATGAAAATACTTTACTGTAATAGAGCAGGCCATCTTTCAAAGTGTTTATGTGGCTAATTCAAGCCATTGCCTGCCCTGATTTCTGAATCACCTACATCAGCCAGCTGTTTTCTATCCCTAAGCAACTGATACAGGCTCGTGCCTCTAGAACTCAAGCAACAAACCTGGAAGATAAAGTGCAAAGAAGCCAGCAAGAAAGCATTTAAGGCTGGGGGGGAGGGAGGGAAGAAAAAAGAAAAAAAAAAAAAATCACCATTTCACAGATCAAGAATAGAGGCATGAAAATAATAAGTAACTTGTACACGGTCACAAAAGTCTCTGGCAGAGCCAGGGAAAAGAACCGAAATTTCTTTAATCCCTGTTCAGTACCTTAAATACAAGGCTATTCTTCCTCTTCCTACTTGATATTGTGTCAATGCATGAGTGTAGGTGTTGAAAGACTAACAAAAGAAAAGTAATAGTATGGTATTATGAGCTGAGAAACCTAATCTTTATCAGATACAGCAAATCTCTATGATGCTGCCTGCACTAGGAACTCTCTCTTTGTCCTGAATACGCTTTAAATTACTGGCATAATGTGTACTGTATATTGTTCCACTCCTATATTTATTCCACAAAAACCCCTGTGGCCTGCATGCGATTTTATCATTAGCTGGCAAGGTAATTTCAGGGCCTAGTTCTGCAATCATTCCATGAGCAATACTCCCATTCAAGCTAGTATGTTCTGCATATGTTCTGCATGCAAAGCAGCTACCAATTCAGGTTCCCTATAATAAAAAGGCCTTTTTCCATTTTAACTATTGTGGAACATTAGTGACAATACAGAAAAGGAGAAAAATTACAGTGCAATTCTTTATACGAGTTATTTTATACTATGACAAAATATAAAAGTGTGCTTGGAAACACGATCTACACAAAGTATTTCCTATGAGATAAATGACAAGCTTTTTTTTGTTTCATTTATTAAAACTCAATAGAATAAAAAATATTTTGTTAAAATACAAACAAACAAAAAAACCCTCTGCAAAAACGATAAATGATTGGCCAAAATTTAGAAATGACCAATATGCCTAAAGGTCACAAATGTTAATATGTTGCTTTCTTTTGATTTCTTAGATACATGTAAAAAGCCAAAACTCGTCCAAATCAATGAAGCTTCCAGGATTCACCCAAGTAAATATATTGAAAATATGTTTTTGTGCAAGATGTATACGACTCCTTTGTATTATGATCCCCAAAACCACATTGAATAAAATGGATTTCAAGATTGAAATAATATAACATTTAGATGCTAATACAGATGCAGAAGGAAAATAAACTGTTTTTAACTTCACTAAAGCAATGTGAGAGAAGCTTTAGTCATAAAGGTAGGTCATAAAATCCCACTTTCTTAGCTAAATAACAAAACCCCCATCTCTATAAATAAAATTGATATAATGGAATTAAACTTTAAATTTTCACTGAGTTAGAGACATCTACTTTCTGGTAGATACACTAATGCACAAGATATAAGATAACAATGCAATGCCACCTCCTTCATATAGTATCTGGCAAAGTAAATGCTATTCCTATAATAGAACTCACTGAGGTTTGATTTGTCATCATGTTATGCCACTTGATAATTTGGTGTGGAAGCCTCAACTATTGCCATGAAAAAACCCAGCTAGAAAAGAAGTCACTTTAGAGAAAGAGTTTATCATGTCCCCTGAGAGAGGTAATCAAAGGCACTGGATTAGGAACACTGGAAAAAGGTTTCATTTCCTTCTGTTCGAATCATGTAATGGTCTCTGGGGAAACCTAAGTGGTCAATGATTAATATATAAATGCATACACACATATGCTTGCTATGGTTATTTATCATATATGTGAGATTATAAATCAGTAATTTATGTCACCAGACTCTTAAAGATGCAACAGCATCCATTCCTGGGAACAAGTGGAACTTGCCACACCAAAGACACTTGCCTCTATACTGCTCATTACAGAGCATTAGTATCTTATATGTCTGTCCAAACAACTTCTGGGAAAGAGCTAAGAAATCAAGTTCACAACCGCTCAAAATGCTTCTCCTCACAGGTGGAAAAGAGCAAAGTAAAGCATTTCCCTTTGAAAATAAATGAGAACTCTTCATTCTCCTTTTACCATTTATTCATTCTTTGTTTGTCAGAAAGAGGCTCAGATTTTACCACAGGAGAAGGCAAGACACAGAAAAAGCTACATTAGTATAATCACAAAAACTGTGCTACTTTTCAATTACTTTTAACAGAGCTCATCAATCATTGGCACTAAATGAAGCCCTTTCCCCCATCTCACAATAGGTTGAGGATCCTGCCATATTAGAAAGTATCATTTTTTATACGTTAGGTTTGATTTTATTTCCCCAGGCTCTCCTCTACAACATCTCACTTCTTGCAGTTTTTATTCAAACCCAGAAGAAAAAAGAAGAAAAAAGAAGAAAAAAGAAGAAAAAAGAAGAAAAAAGAAGAAAAAAGAAGAAAAAAGAAGAAAAAAGAAGAAAAAAGAAGAAAAAAGAAGAAAAAAGAAGAAAAAAGAAATCCCACCTCTGAGAGACCGAGAATGCTGTGTGGTGCAAGCATTTATTGCAAGATATGTAATCTGTCTCAGTCCCCCAATTCCTTCCTGCTATATTCGTAAAAAGAAAGTTGCATCCAGTGTGAGGATGAAAAAAAAGCAGGTTTTTCCTTTCACCACTTCCCCTATAGGTTTTGCTCAATCCATGACGAAGCAATCGAAGGGAGTTTGTTCTGCATTCCTGCAAACCTACAGCTCACCCACACCGAAGCCGAGCTTTGCAGCAAGTGTAATTATTTAGTGTTTGGCCGCATGGCTCCTCCCAACTCCCATTATATCAGCTACACATTTCTGACATGGAAACCATGCAAAATTTCTGAACTCTTTTGTGAGGGGGAAAAACGCCATCTAATTAGACCACATGTGCAGAGAAGCATCTGGCTCAGAGCGCAGCAGTTTACACAGTTCCTTGAGTTGTCGTGGAGACAAGCACATGACCCGCTCAGAGCAGAAACTCTGGGGCACGGATCCAGATGCACTTCTAACATATTCTGACAGAGAACAGATGGGCAGATATTTGCTGGGCCAAAAATGCCAACTCTGCTCCCCTCCAGACCCACATGCCCTCAATGATAATTTTTATCTTGTAAAAGTCCTTCTCATCTGCCCTGGAACCTCAGGCTTTCTCACCTAGGAAAGAGAACTAAACCTGCCAAGATTTCAATCAGAAGAGTCCACAAACTTCAATCCCATTTATGTAATAGTTATAAGGAGCACTAACAATTGACAAAACATTAACCAAATATTTGAAAAAATCACTTATTTTGATGCTTTATTTTGGCATTCAATTCAAATTGCATTCATGGAAAAATGCACGTGAATTTCTGTGATTCACACGGTGCATTATTACATCTTGGCTGGTGAGGCTTGATGCTGTTTTAATTATTAATAAAGTAAAACAAACTTTGCTCTACATATTCATAAGAATTGCTAATAATGATGTCTATTATCGTGGTGACCTCACAGCTTTAAGATCCTATTTTCAATTTCTTAATATTCTTTCCACTGTATGAATACGTTTTCTATTCCAAATTCCTTTTCAACTTTAACGCTTAGTTCAAATTAGCTCAGCATTCTGCTAAGAACATCTTCAAAGGAAACAATCTCACAACTTTGGTTGAAAAGCCCTATCACTCCACACAGGCATTGAACATGCCTTGCAGGACGCACACGATCTTCTATTCGTTTTAGAAGATGAATTTCCAGGAAGAAAAATTCCTTGGCTCAAACTCCCTCAAAAAGAACCACAACTTGTGACTACAGTTGCCTGCAGACCCTGAGCATCCTACAGCCCAAGATTTTCTCTGTGATTGCTTCACCTGCTGCAACGATGGGCCAGAAGCCGAGAAAGCCAGGTGAATAAGCATGAAACAACAGTAAAAGAAAACACTCGCCACCTGCCCGCTCTATCTTCAAGGAAGCTGACTACTCCACAGGACTGAATTACATTCTTTCCGGTGCCACAGAGTATCTACATTAGGGATGCTAGATATTTTCACAGTAGGCATTTCCCGCTGAAAATTCAAGAAGGCTGGCTACCACAGAAAAAGTTACTAAATAACCAACAAAGTATTTGCACTGAGAAATTAGCATTTTCAACTTTCCCAATTAAAAACTAGAATCGGCATTGACTTGAGCTGCCTTTTTGAGCTAATTTGATAAATGTACATACACACTTGCTCTACTTGGGCATAATCGCTTTGACCCAAATGCACATGCAAAAATGTTACATAGCTATTTTAGCATTAAAACAAATAAACAGTAAAACAAACACAATGTTATCAAATTTCAAGAAATTTAAACACTAGAATGTAGTAGGTATTTACCAACAATTGCTATAGCTAAGAATCATACCAGAACACTTTGTTAGCTTAGTCATTGTCTGCTACATTGATTTCTACATGCATATTTTTCCATGTTTTAATTTTAGCAGTACAAAATTACATTGCTCCAAATGCAAAAGTTGCTCATTTAAAGAAAGAGACTTGCCTAACAGTGTTCTTAGTTCTGGTAATGCGATATTTGACATTCAACAGCAATTTAAACTCATTTTTCAGTGTTAAACAAAATAGGAACTTTTAAGAACATTTTGTCACATACAAGAAACCCCACACAACACACCCAACTTCATTAAGTGTAAAATTTTTGAGTGCTTAGGTTTATACCCTATATAAATACTTTCAAAGCTTAAAAACAATTCCTAAGGTGCTAAAGTGTTAATACTTTGTACTGTGGTCACTGTAAATAAGCACAATTTCAGCTAAGCAATACTGCTGTCAGAGACACAAGGCTTTGCAGGTGTGGGCAATAATTAAAGACTTCAGCGCATCTACCTGGGTGAAGTATTTTTGCCTCCTATTCCAAGGAGGAAGCCCTCTCTGTGGAGAGCAGAAGAGCTCATTAATGAGGCTAATTAGGTGTAAAGGGGGTAGAGGCTGGCATCAGCTGCAGCTTATAGTAGCTAATCATTAAGCTCTGTAATCTCTACCCCAGAACAGCAGATGATCATGTTCCTAGGTGACTGATGTTGCTAAGAAAATTTCCAGTACCTGAATACCTGACCAAATACTTTTTGGTGAGACTACAAATTCCCTTAACCCTCCACATGCCAGACAGTGGAGTTGACATCATTTCTTCATTCATCGATTTTCTAACAACGGATATCCAAAGAGATCTGAACTTGACACGAGGTCTATAATGTGATTTATTTCAGAATTAAAGAAAAAAAAAATCAATGCCATCAACAGTGTATGGAAGGAAAGCCAGTAAATAATGGTTGGTGGAGCAACATGCAGGAAGAATACAGATATGAGCAATAATGCTTGAAAAAGAGTGATCACATATACCTCCTAAAGGTTTGTGAGTTCTCCTTGTAATTTCTTTGCATAAAGTAGTGAGGATAGTTACAATACCACAGGGATGAAAACCTTGTTAATAAATATGTAAAATAAGGATTTCATTGTACTCATCTAATTTGAAATGAGAAAAAGGACATAATTTCCATGGAGAGAGAATACATGAAAGCAGAGCTCAGTCTGGAACTTGTTTTGTAAAATGAATTGCAAGGATGGCAAACTATTCCAGCAGCTCAACATGAATTTTTGAGTTGATCAGGCAGAACAGACCCTTTATTGGCAACCTGCTACTGTCCTTTTTTTCCTCCAACTGAAGCAGTAGATTTGAATAAAAAATTTTTAGATTCAATTCAAATTCAACAAGAAATAGAATATTTTTCTACTGCAATTATTTTATTGCCTGATGGTATGGCTTGTAGCAGATCCTTGAATTACTCGTGAATGAACATTAAAGCAAAATCTCTTAAGCACCTTAGTTATAACTGTTGAGTTATCATTAAAAGAGGTACATTTTCATACTGACCAAGAAACTAAGCTGCAATTTTGTATAGGTCACCAGATTGCAAATATGATTAAATCAGCATATTTAGCTTATCCTTATTGTCACTGGAATGAAAAAGCCACCTCAGTTTCCTCTGTTCCTGTTTACTAACTGAAATGTTTAAGGATTAAAAAGAAAAATGCCTTGTAAAACCAGAAAGATGAGCAAGTACCACTGAGATAATAAAGGCTCAAGTGTATTCAATACAAACTCCCTTGTCTCCATGTTACCTGTGGACTTGGAGATGCACAGATTAAATAACATGAGCTGGTCAGAGGTGGCACTGGGTCTCATTATAATCAGGGATATGGATGCACGCATCAAGATAAACGCACTGGTAATCCAAGACTCCTCTTAACACCAAAAGAGAAAAAATCTCCAATAATAACTAGCACCTTCTCTTACAACAATACAGAATTCAGTTGAATTGGATGATAAAAATGCTTTGTCGCCAGCATCATATTATTTTTAATAATTCTACAGATGTATCATAAAGACAAAAACACATTGGGTAATACAGGTTTTTACAAAAGCCTTAAGATAAGCCTCCTTCCCCAGTATTGAACACACTGTAGCTTTAGCTTCTTCTACTGTAGGACACGTGCACAAGAAGTTTTCAGATGGGTATAAAAAGTACTCAACACCAAAGGTGTAGCACAATTTCTTAAACAGAAACATCATCTCTTCTGAAAGACAACTTACCAAAGTACCTCAGAATGCCTGAAATGGAGATGGGATGGGGAGAGCCTTGTCCACTCAGCATCTGAAACAAGTTCTTGCTTTTTCTTTTTTACTTCACTTTATGACAAGTTACATCTCTAGCAACATCTCATTTCCAGTGGTTGTTACCCAAATATAGGATAAAGAAAAAAATAAATGACATGAGAAGAGTTGAAAAACCACAGTTTTAGAACACAAGGGCCATAACTGATCACATGAAAAGTCCATCTGCCTGGTGTTCTGTCTCCAATGTAGTCATAAGCAGATGTTCAGGAAAGACCAGGAAGGTAGAAAGCCTGAATGTTATTTCTCCCGTCAGACTCTATCAGACCAAGATCTTAATCTCAAGAAATTTACTGAGTCTGCTATTGCTTGTGTATTAAATAAACCCGAACAGAGGCCTCTCCCAAGTATCTCTTCGATCTCCCCCAAAACCAATACAAACTTCCTCAGTATCATTTGATAAAGTGCTTGGCAGGATTAATACCTACTGTACTAATACAATAATATTAGTATCAATACTAATAGCTCCTTCTCATTTATTTTGAACCTTTACTGTTAGAAACCTCACTTGATTGGCCCTGTTTTTTTTATACTGGAAGTGACAATGAGAAGCCACTGTTGTCTTCCTTCAAATTGTCGGGGAGACCTTTTCCTGTAAATAATGCTACAAAATTGCCTGACATTCACAGTATCTCTGGTATTCAAATAACCAGATTAGATGTTTTATGGGGGAAAATGTGCAAAAATGATGTATGTAAGCAAGAGGTAGGTGTGTTTAGCAATTGGGGTAAGTACATACAAGCAGCTGAATTAAACAGAGGAAAGGGCAAAACAGAACTATATTGCATTTTAGTCAACAGTAACAAAGTTTGTTTCCCTAAAGTCCAACTCACCACCACAATCATATATGTCCCCAGGCTGGTCTGCAGAGACAAGAAAAACTGTTCAGAGGAGCGATTCCAAGATTTGGCACTATTTCTGCATTGTTTTAATGTTCCTGACAAGTGCTCCATTGTTTCTTAGCCATGTACACACTTCATTTCAGTAATTAGCTGTCAGAGCGGGCCCAACAGCAACTTAGTATTGTCTGCTCAAATCATATTAATGAAATGCAATCCACTCAAATGTCCTGAATGCATATCTGTAATTGCGTTAAATAGAGAGGCTGGGGACATCAGCAAACTTCAGCTTCTGCACAGGGCATTATGATCAAGCCGGTTAATCCATTATTTCTTAGGGATTTGACAACCAATTTATATTACAGGGCTTCCTATACAGCAATAAGGACTGATGATCCAACATTATTTTAATTTTTTTTTTAAAGCATAAAAAGTGACTTTTCAGACTCTGGGATATCAAAGTAAAAGCTGTGCGTAACATTTGTGAATACAACAACCTTAAAGGCAGAAAAGCAAGAACTGCAGGTTGCAGCACTGCAAAAGTAGCTTTTGTATTTAAAGATTCAGCATCTGTATGTTGAAACCTAAATGTAGAATACTCAGTGCGTACACTACACTGAGCATAAGTAAAATTAAATAAAACCCAAGATCCTTATCAAATATATCCATTTTTAAGACTTCTTATATGACTATTAGAATCAATGTTCCCAAAGAATACAAAATGCAACTGATTATTTCTGGTTGTAAACTGATACTTGTCAGTCAAGTCACTGTACCATTTTCTCCATTTTCTGTTTCATGCTCTCCATCACCAAAGACTTTTCCAAAGAACAGAATTTGGACAAGATGAAAAACAAGAAACAAGAAAAACACATAAGGGAAATATCCTGCGGGTATAATAGTCTTTGGAAAACTTTCATGTCAGTTATGACTGCAAAACTGCTATTAAAATTTAATTAAAATTGAGCACAATAAGCTATGACAAGATAATGGATGGGAAACGGAGCTTTAGGGCAGAGTGAGGATATCTAGAACTTTGGCTAGATGCGATGCTTTATTTTTGGTTATGTTTGGCAACTATTCTTGAGATTTCTGAAATGCATCTTAATTATAATGATCTGCAGAAATTCACAGAAGAGAAAAGAACAGCACTGCATTTCAGTTATCTCAAGATCTGTAACATATGCCAAATAAGTAAGAGATTTTTAGGGCTCCAGTACCATCTAGTCCTTAATTTCATTCATGTTCACACCCACAAAGAACACCCTTTTTCAATTAAAAAGCCCCTGCAAGCCCCTCCCAAACCATTAAGTATTTTGTGACTTATCTGCAAATAACATTAATTTATTTCCTCACACAGGTAGAAATTCTTTGAATATCATTTACCTCCATAGCTGAAGGTAACAATCAAATCTGGCATCACACAGACCCGAAGCAAAAGTAGTCAAAAGCCTTGGGAATGACTTCGACTTAGGGAAATCAACAGCTCTTTATTGGAGACAGCTTCTTTGCTCTCCCTGGAAACTCATTTTAAGAGAGCTGGAACACAATTTATTCAACATGTAAAGGAGAACACATGATTAAGTGACATTTGGAAGAGAACGGATATTCCAAACATTAGCTTAAAATCCCCAAATGAGGGGATGCAACATACGTATGTTTTTAAAATTCTGAGCAAGAAGTCCTCCCTATTAATTGAAAAGCCACTGCTCCAAAACAGTATGTATTTATAGCTTCATAGATACGTTTGGGGAAAATATTTACATACCTGTTACAACTAAAAATTATTTACCTTAAGCATGAACTTCCTCGATTAGATTGCGCTTCTGTCACAAGTAATTTAAAAGAACCCACCACTTTCTGAATAATGCTGGTTAGGTGCTTTTAATTACACTTACTACATTGACAAAGTATAAACAACACAGCCTAACAGCATTATTCACTATCATTCAATAGAGACTGTAACACATCTCATATGACTTTTATTACCAGAGACACAGCAGCCATGTAACATTTTTTTAAATTTTAGGCAAGAAACTAAGGTAAGTGACAGAATTCCCATTCTTTGACTGCCTTCAAGTGTTAAGTATAAAATGTTCTTGTATGTAAGAAGAAAGCATCTTCAGATAGAAGTGTTCTTTATTTTTCATATATTCTTCATGGAGAATATGTACTAAACTATTAGTTGACAAACGGGGGATGAACTTTAACTATACAAGCACAGACAGATCCTGAAGAAAGGCAAACTAATCACATTTGTAATCCTTACAAATTGCTTTCATTTTCACCATTAATCCTCTCTAAGAAAAAATGTTCTAGAGATACAGATTTTAACTACTGCTTGGAGAGCTTCACCAAAAATAATTCTCTGATTTATCTTCCTCTTCACTGAACAGCAGGAGTAAGCAATGTACATATATAATTTACAGCTTTTAAAGTGCATTCAGAGCAACACCATGCCACCTTCATTTCCACATTACTTTTAAGAATCTAGTATAAGTTATTAGCTCTGAGTAATACTTAATGCCAAATAGGATGCTTGAAGAGCGTAACATCAATAACACGTTTTACACTTTTAGAATGAACAACATATATGTATGTATATATGAAACAGGCATATAGTTACTCACACAAGATCTGCTATAAAATTTCTTATTATATAAATCACAAAACTAAATACTGCATCAGAAATTATTCAAAAGAGAGCTATGCTTGGACACAAAAGTAACCTTTAAGGAGTTAAAATGTCCTCAACTACAAGTCAAGTTGAAACTTATTTAATTAGGTTCTGTATTTGAAAAAATGAAATAAATTCTTTCATTAACTAAACCAAACTCCCTTAAAGGCAACAATATGTTCCCTCTCTGTCAGGACAGAGCGCAATGAAATCTTTATTTTAATTGGGGTTAGCTAAGGGGCCATTTGGCTTCAGATGCTTTGTTTATCAGCCCTAAGCTTTACAGCTTAGCCAGTACTTGAAATATTTTATTACAGAATGATTTCATTTAAAAAAAGGAAATAAAAAAATACTCTTCCAAGTAGTTTTATAGAGAGGTAATTTTAAATGTGCATTTTGAAAATTGGAAGTCCAAGTCAAAGGTATCTCAAAAGAAAACACTGATTTCCTTTTGCATTATTGTGATATAGGTGTCCATTATAAATGCCCTATTCTAATGGTTTCTGCATCATGCCCTTCCCTAAGCAACCCAGCAAAGATGCAACTGTAGAACAATGGATCTCTCCATGGTGATGACTACGGTGAAGTAACCAAACACACCTCATTTTTATATTTTGTCACAACCACACTTCCTTTGTTGTGGACAACCTTTCAAAACCCTTCACATCGTGTGGATTTCCATTTCATAACTAACTGGTGCTGCAGGAAACAAGGAAGACTCTCTGCAATGCATGAGAACTCAGAGACAAACCTTTTGTAAGAATAAAAATCACGCTTTATATAAAACTGATTCAAGGGCACAGCTTACTTTCCATTTTTTTCTAAACAGCTTTTAATTTTCATATGAAAACCTTGGAATCTTGGACCTGAAAAGCTTGGCATTGATCAATTCAATTTTAAAACAAAGAAAATGAATTCTTATTCAGTAGATGACACCTTTCTCCTGTAATAAACTAATTTACAAATATCAGACATCTTCAGTAATACAGTTACTGAAAATATTACAGAAAACAGCTATCACAGGAATGGACAGTGAACAGGAACTCTACAAAACCATAGCCCCAGTTCAGTGCAAACTGCAGCTAAAATTAATGAAGTTATCCAGGATAATTTTCTGCTTTATCATGAGGATCAAGCTTAAGATTTATTCCTTATTAAACCTCCAAGCCTTAGGAGTGTTCTTAAAACTAAAATAAAATGGAAAAAGAAAACAAAAAGAAAAATCCAAACCTAATTTCCACAAATGAAATACAGTATTATGATATTTTCATATTTTTTTCTCCTGTGGTATCACTAAAATTTGATCTGTCAAAGAGACTTCCTTTTTTTTCCAAAATTATAAAAACTATTTCAGATAATTTCTAGTTGTCTTCTGGAGGATATTGACGTTAGGTTGCTAATAGTTATATACATGTTACATACCACAACACACTACGTACATTATTTAAGAAAATAAAATACTGTTGGCAAAGTTTTTGTAAGTCCAGTTTAAGAATTTGGTTTTATTTTTAAAACAAACTTACTGTCTTTCTTTTGTTTTCAGAAATAAAAGCATTGCTGCCAAATCTGACAGAATAAAGCTTAATTCAAACAAATCATTGAGTTCTGTGCTTCATGTTTATGATACCTTAAAGAAAATATAACAATTTCAAATTAAATGTATTATTCATATTTTTAAAAATTTTTTCTCTAGATAGCTTTTCACATATCTTCTCTGTACTGTTCCCTCGCGAGAACTATAATAAAATGAGCTGCTTCTGCAACTTCTCAGCAGGTATTTTGATTTGAGAGTAAACACAGTTTTCTCTACAATCTTTATACAATTTATGTCCTGATCATCTAACAAATAAGTAAAAGACTTAAATTGACATCAATATGTATACTTTTCTCTAACAATGCAAACTAATTGTATAGCTCTAAACGAGAAAAATGTTTATTAAAAAAAATAATCTAGTGAATATACCAACTATTGAGTTCAAAGCGAAGACACCACATGTGTCTAAATAAATATCAAGGAAGTGTCAGAGGTAAATGAGGAGAGACCAGGTGAAGTGTGTGTGATGTGTTAATTGTATTAAAAAAAAAAATAGAGCAAGACAGAGAAGCTGAACTTCCAATTATCATAATGGTATCTACTTCACAACACATTTTCAAACTTGAAAGAGACATTTTAAACCATAGGAATTCTGAGCAGAATACCTCCAGCTGTGTTCTGCATAAATCTTGCATGCTGTACATACATAGTTTATTTCAATACCAAGTAAAGTTATGACATACAAAATGCATATTTCAGTCACAATAGAATATCTGTCATTGCCAAAAGCTGCTACTCATTGAATGAAAGGAACAGAAAACAATGAATTAAATTAGAAAAAGATAAGAAAAGACAGAATCTTTTCATTTGTTGTTTTACTAGACAAGTAGTGTGTGTTTTAAAGAACAATGCATTTATCAGCCCTCCGCAGAGTTTACATTTTTGCACCCCCCAAAACAGAGGAAAGAAAAAAAAAGATGGTCCTCTATGCTAAATTAATTTTTGCCTATATAGCATTTTGGTCACGAGCCAGGATTTATCTTTCACTAATGCTCTGCCCATACCAAAATCAACATATTTGTGAAAACAAGTTGCCCAATTCTCTGATGATATGCAAGAGCCAACCAGAGAAGGGGCTTAGTCCCCTTCCATATTTTCCATTTCCAGAAGCCTTAAGCAAGTAAGAAGTACAACACGAATACCCAGGCAAGCAGCACCCCCATCCCTCCCCAGGACCGAAGAATCAAGATGACAGCAAGCACATTACTGAAGCTACACTCACATTGATTTTGCTAAGCCCCGGGCAGTATCAAAATATCTGTGAATATGTGATTCTGAAGAAAAGTACAACTCCGAATGATAGCAGGTCTCCTATGCTGTCTACCATGGAAAGCAATCAAACTGAACTGTCAATTATGTCATGCATACAAATGCCTCATTCTGTCTTTAAGCCTATAGCATTTTAGGCTTTCATTGTATGAGCTCTATCACCTATCTGTGCAAATCATTACAAATAATTTTGATTTACTCCCTTTCACTTTACTCTTTTTGTACTATGAGAGTACAAACTGTATGCTCCAATTAAATCACAGTCTATAATATGCATGGTGAAAGACCAGAGTGGCATGATTTTTCTATTATGAAGCTCTACTAGTTTGTTCCTAAACTGATTAAATATTCTAATTTTTATCATTATTTCATCAAGTGTGCCTGCTACTGAAGTCTACTCTAGAAATCCAAATGTCAAAATCTCTTCTACTATCTTCTTTGAAGGGAAGTAATACTTTCTGTTCAATTGTACAGCTGCTCATACTAGTGAGAATGTAAATTTCACTCTTTCCCTACCTGCTGGAACCATCTTTTGGGGTGGGGTTTTTTAGAGGGTTTTTTTGGGTTGGTTTTTTTTGTTGGTTGGTTGGGGGGGGGGGGGGGGGGGGGGGGCAGACGACTGTGTTGTTTTGGGTTTTTTCCCCCTAATATCAAATGCAACTTATTTACAGCTCCTTTAAAAAACACACAGTCACTGAGTGCCTTACACAGAAGCTGAATTCAACGGTCATGTTATTTTATGCTTGGTGTTTGTTTACTTGCTTCATTGTTCTACTCTAAGTCCCCTGCGCTTTATTAGTTCAGGAAATATCTTCAACTTTTCCTGCATGGCGGCATCCGCACACTGCTTCATTGCTTGCTGAGGCTGTGCACTCTCAATTATAACTAAAGTATCAGGAGAAAACACAATAAAAACACAGTCCAAAAGTCAGTCTAAAACACACAAACAAAGGCTTGAAACAAATTGAGAAGAAACAAAAACAAGTGTATAAAATAGCACAAAAAACAGAGAATCAGGTGCGAAAGGCACAGACGAATAATTTATCAGTTGAATGTACAAATCCTTCCACAGTAAGGCTGAAGTATCACGGAGCTGCTCCTCACTGTACAACCTTCCCTGGTAACAGGAAGATTTAGAGGCTTTTGAACAAAGCTACTTTTATTTCTGCAGCACCAACACAGAAGATACACAGAATGACCCTATCCAGTCTGATGGCTGAACATATAATTTCTACGGAGGCTGCAAAGTTACTTATACAATGAAACACAAGATACTTCTCTTCAGCTTGCTCACAGCTTCCAACAAACTAAGATACCACAAAACCTTAAATGTCAGCATGAAACAGGTAAACATTAACAATCTCAAGAGCAATCCTGTGAACATCAGCATTCTGAAAACCACATTCAAAGGAACTTAACATTTCATCTACTATTGCTGTTAGTGCACTACAAGATGCAGAGCACATGATCCCTTACTTTGGGCAATGTTTCTAGATGAAGTACAAAACCATTGCCATGCTGTTTTTTGGGTTTTTGGGGGGATTTTGGTTGGTTGGTTGGTTGGTTTTTGTTTTGGTTTTTTGGTGGTGGTTTGGGTTTTTTGGGTGTTTGGTTTTTTTTTTTTTTTTTTTTTACTTTAACACATATGATGGACAGGAAAGTTTCACTGCATCTTTTACGGCAGAAATGCCATATTCAGTAGAGGTTCATGCTAACTTTCTCAAATATTATTTTTTTATTACCTTTCCTTCAGAATCTTAGTTCCCATCCCCCACGTGGCATACAGAATTATACAACACAGTATCTTGTAACAGTTTGGAAATTACAAAACAATTCTATTTACTATATAATAGGTTGCTATAAGAGATTAAAGAGAATGTCTTTTCAGTTTCATTAACATGTATATCTCAACAGACTTAGATGTAGAATATGAAATGTATTTTGAAGAACAGTAAATGCTTGTTAGAAAAAGAGCCAATTTTAAGGTTTAAAACAGCAAAAGCAAAAGCTGAAACTTGTCTATAGGAACGGTAACACTCTGAGACGAAACACAGCAACAGGATTGAAATGAAAACAAAAACCACACAGAAAACAAACAAACAAAACTGTCTTTCCCCAATAGATCTTTTTTAGTCAGTGATTTTGAATTCTGGGTAGTATGTCTTCTAGAATACTTTCCATAAATGGTAAAACATAACAATAGTTACAGGTAGCTTCTAAGTGAAATTGTCAAAAACTAGGGTCTTCAAAATGCCACAAAACACAGAATCTTCATACTAGGAAAAAAAACAGTCTTAAGTTTCAGTTCCAGAATATACAGAAATTCAGTTTATCTGCATTTTTATCATACAAACATCAGGTTTTACACACTGTCACTGTCAATGCCACTGTCACTGTCTACTCCTATCTGTCAGTAAAGTCATCAGGATGAAATTTAGAAATTACCATCATTTAGGCACTACTAGACTGTCTATACAGGTATATATTTGAGAGTTAACAGCAACTGAACAGGAAAAAAGTAAAGATGGGTGGGAGAAAATTCCTATTAAATATACATCAGCACTAACTTTAAAAGGAGCACAACAAAATTGCTAGTGAAACAAAAAGCTTTATTTTATATGCTTCTGCTCACTGTTTCCCCTACAGTTTTGGGTTTTTTTTTAACAAGTTTGTGCACATGTAATATAAGCATTAGTGATCTTCCTTCTTCATTTTTTCTATATATGGACAAAAACTCCTAAAACCCTGACCTATCGAGACAACTCTGGTGAAAGGGAAGGATCTACTCTGTATACAACGCATACCTTTAAAATATACATGCAGAAAAAAAGAGCTATGCAAAAGATGGCTATCTAGAGGAAGTGGCTGGGATGTGGCAATTACTGGGAGTTGGAAACAACTATTTACTCTTCCACTGAATAACTTAAAAAATAATTCACCATGGCAACAATCATACTTCATAGTAGATAAAGCATTGAATGCTACAAAGCCTTTTCAAAATGAATTATGCACCAGTATGTAACATGCACTTTTTTTATGTTACTGCACACATATTCCAACAAAATTTCCTTTTGGACTCATCTGGTATTTGCTTTTTTACTCTGCACCACACATCATCTACTCTTCTCTTCTGACTTCTGTCCCACTCAGATCTCAGGGATCTGGAACTGTTAAAGGAATTTATAGTGTTAGTCTGGGCAAGGGATTGATATAAAATAATTAATACAGTGGCCTTATGGCATGCCATCACACTGCTGCTTTAATATCTTCCTGAGAAATGCGTCAATTTGTGTTACTGGTATCATGGTATTACTTATGAATCCGTAAAGCAAAAATCCTTAGTGGTGTAAAAACCTAAAATGGATAAGTAAACTGTCCTCTTAAAACACTTTGAAACTCCCACTGTTGTAGAAGACCTAAATATCTATGGGACTAATCCTAACCTTTACCTTCCTTGGCCATGAACTTAAACAGAGGTAAAGAGCAACAGCTTTCTTAAAAAGTGCACAGTTCTTGGCCAGCAAATATATGATGCCAGAGCAACATCAATACTTTAGTCCATTAGAGTTAGCTACAGTACTGCCCTGGATAATAGGTAGTCTGAACCCATTCAGAGCTCACACGAGGAACAACTCTACCAAGATTGATGAGATGTTAAACATAATAAACTGGGATAGTAGGAAATTGCAACTGTGCAAGTGGATTTGTGAAAAAATATTTACTTTTGGAGAAGTAAGATGGCAATTCAGTGGCTGCACCAGTGTATTGATACCAAGAATAGTAACAGCTGTTAAGGCAGATTCTCTAGTAAGAGGTTACAACGAATACAGGAAATTACAACATTAATTTTTAATGGATGCTTGTCAAGCTGTGTCCTGTCCAGAATGCAGGTCCACGTTTTTTAAAAACGCCTTTTAACTGCTAAGTTGCACCTCATTTCCTAAAAAATTTTGGGGAACTTTTACATCTCATTTGAAAGTGATCACATGTCCCAAGGTTAAAATTCAGAATAAATTTACTCAGAAACATTAAAGTTTCTAGAGTTCAGTTGTACAGTATCTCAGCAGCATAACATGATCAAGTGTATGGCAAGATCCATACCATGATACTGATAATACAGCGGCCCCGATTCTGAGGAAGGAATTCTTAACAGGGATGGAATCAAAACTAGTATCTACTAACAATATATAAGGCAGCAACACATCTTAAGTATACTGCATTGCAAGATCTTTAACATCAATACAATGTTGGAAAAAAGAAGTGGAGAGCATCCTCATGCTTCCTCCTTACAGATTGAGTGCTGCAGCTGGTACTTGATTTAAGTGGGATCAGGTAGGCTGCGTCCCCTACAGACACCGAAGGACTCAATGGCCAGCTAACCCCAAAGGAGAGTGCAGTGCTCAACACCAGTGTCTCCAGAAGGTATGGACAGACAGTAGCATAGACATGCAGCTGCAGCATGGATAATCGAACGAGTGCTATCTTTATTAGAAGGGATAATAGAAACTGTCAAAAGAGAACAAGGGGATAAAACAATTCTCCAGAAATGTCTTTACACTCCTGCACGAAGGCAGGAAAGTTTTTCACTTTTTTCAAGAAAAAAAAAAAGTTGGAAGTACAATAAAGGAGACACTTTTTTTTAAATTATACACCCCTTATGAAAGTATAATGTCCTACACTTCCCCCAGATGAACCTATACGGTTCCAGAACTATGACAAAACCACAAACTGAAAACACTTATTATGTTATTTCCTTAAGTTGAATTGAATGTTATGTTGAAAAAGAAAAGTTAACTTTTTATTTCCTTCTATTCATAATGGCTTTTTTCCCCACTGTTGCTCAAATTGCATCATATTAAGAGAAAATTTGTATCAAAGTTACAGTTATGAAAAATGGTAGTATCTTGTCTTCTCTATTTAGAATCCAAATATAAATTATCAGGCTTGGACAGGACAACAGAACTAAGGCAGCAATGTATACATAAAAACCTATATACATCCATCCAGCATAGTTCAGCTAAAGCTGTTTGAAAACTGGAATATATAATACATATATGAGTTTCAATAAGTAGTTTCATATTAAGATTAGAAAACATTTTGTAACATCTTAAACACATTGTTGTCCACAAATTAGCAAGTAACTTCACCAATGAAAGCGCATAAAAACTGTGGAAGTAGAAAAGTACATTGACTCTGCCTCCGATATTTTCTGTTTACTCTTAAGTGGATGCATCTAAAGAATATTTAGGTTTAATTTAAACCAAATCAATTCATAACCATTAAAGTTAATCAGAAATTATCCAGTTACACAACTAATGGTTGCTCAGGCTAATAAACCTGAATAAGGTTGAATAACTAATCATGAAGACATAAAAGAAATTAATTGATGCTTCATTGAAGGGATTCACTTACTATTAGTAATTTTCAACACCTTCAAGTTAGTACCAGTAACTATTTATGATCCTAGTTCAATCTGAAAGATGTAGGTTATGTAGAAATTTTTACAATATGATAATGGTACATAATACAACAGTTTACTAAAAGTACTATCCACTATCGCAATCACTGCAGTACCAGTAGTTACCTAAAATGGTTATGTTTCATTATTAGCATCTTAAAGCTTCAGTAAGCTCCCAACTACTATTCCATATGTTTTAAATGTAGTTGAAAAACAGTGGATGTTTTCAACTACAACAACATATTTCCTCAGTTTGAGATGGCGGTAGACAGTTTCATTCTTGTGGGAAACATCACAAAACAGAACAACACTATTTTCAAGGACTCTGCAAATAGCGAAAGTTACTGGCCATGCCTTGCCAGGACTGAAAGCAAATTTTCAATTAAAAAAAATAATTAAAAAATCCCTCAATAAAGTATTAATCAATAATAAGATTATAAAAATAAAACCATATTTATTCTGTATTTTTTTCATTTCGACATTGATTTCAAAATGTCCTCACAAACAATTTAATTACACTTTTAATACCATCACAGCTCCCTTTACCCTCTTCCCCCCACTATTTTGAGATTTAATTTGTTTAGAAACAGTGCAAAATTTGATACTTAAGAAGTAACCAGCAACACCCCCTTAGCACTGGACAGAGATCACAGCACCCTTATTACTTCGTTCCAATTCATTCACAGAGAGAAGGGCCTCTCAAGGAGAGCAAAGCAATGAAAGATTTTGCTGGGAAGACCTCAAGAAGACAGTATGAGCCAAATAATAAGGAATATAGTTCTTGCTACAAGTAATGCAACTATATTAATTGTTTCACCTCCTCAGAGACATTGCCACAAATCAGAGACGTCGTTGCCACAGACTGGCACATACTGGAAATACTCACAGGTGTTGCAACTGTACAAATCCAGTATAAAATACAGAAATTATCACTATCTAGCATATTCACAATCCACCAAAACTAGGTGTACGTAGATTTTACAAATGAGAGAAAGGTCTAGATTTATGTAATATGACGATACACACAAGAAACCATTTTACAAAGAATGCAGAGTTTATCACCCTAATAACTAGATTAATAAATTCTTAATAACTGAATCAGCCGTTTGAAAACAAACCAGGACATCTTGATTCAAATCCAGACAAACACCAGAATCTCATGCGCAGACATGTCTCTTCAGTGGCGTATCAGAAATAAAACAGGCTACTTCAGCTCACATTGCGTTACATATACCTCTCACCTCAGTATACCACGTATACTGTGCTGTGTAAGAGACACCAAATTTCACAGTGCCTGCATGTAAGAAGTTATCAACATAAAACAGCAAAGTTAAGGAGAAAACTACCTGCAGAAGCACTTAGATACTGATATCTCTTTGGGTTATGAGCATTAAAATTATCCCCCTTAATTATCCATAGAAAAAGTAGCAGCACTGCAAAAGAAAAATAAGCACAGAAATTTTCACCTTACACTGTATTTATAGCAATGAAATACAGACAAGAGGAACCAAGACGTGGAAATAGAAATACCGGTTCAGAACATACAGATTTTAAAGCAAAGTGCAAGTAACCAAGCTTTTCAAATCTGTCAAGCTAGAAAATGTTGTATTAAACATACACAATTCCCTTTGCAAAGCTCACTGGAGTGACCACGTATCCAGAGAAGAGACAGAAAGCTTGTCATTTGAGAAGACTGTACGTCAAACTTGGAGCCTGCTGTTAAACTACCATACCCAAGCTTGGTGAAAAAGCAGCCAGATGGCTTAGGCTAGCTGTACCAGCATCCCAGACCTGAAACCAACACATCATCATCTCATACCCTACACGCTACTGCTTTCGGTCAACCTGCACCGTGAGCTTACCTTTACTCACAGGTGTTAGGATGTTTGTTTCTTAACAAAGATTGTCTGTGAAAGAAAACCAATTAAATGTTGTCTCTAACCACTAGGTGTCAGCAGAAGAAAGTGCACGGTCAACACCTTTGATGCAGAAAATGTGAGTCTCGCTCCCCCCCCCTTACCAATATACACACAACTATTAAGTACTACAAACCACCTTTACACACACGTAGTAATTCTACAGCTATTTCTGTTGAAGATGACCTAATTTTGTGAATTAAATATTTAGAAGATGATAAAAACATTCCCTCTGCAAACAGCAAAAAATCAGGAATTTAGAAAAAAGTAATTCAAGTGAACAAAATGCTCACTTTGGTGTCACTGTTAAAAATTTAAGTAATATTCGTAAAGATAACAATCTGCCTCAATACAGCCAAGTAAACACACTGCTTCTAATGTGTTTTACTGTACTTAATAGCACAGAGGTTTGTGGAGACTGTAAGTACATCATATGTAACAGATATTCTTCCATACTTAAAATCTGGCCTAGTACAACTACAGAAAAGACATATACACAGTAGGAAACATAACTGAATGAGTTATTTTGTTACATAAATCTTATGATTAGACTTGCAGACTGTATTATCTGGATATGTTTTTTCATGCAAAAGTTCTAGTTACTGAAGGCCTCAGAAAGTTTACGGCAACAGTAACTCATTGTCAGTATACTGGTTCGTATATACATTACATAACCTTGTGTCTTTAGAGTAAAAGCTTCTGAACAGAATTAAGAGCTCTTACTATGCTTAAGTATAATGTGAATTCAAAATCTGCTCTGTGACACATTCTGGGCCTACACAGAATAATGAAAAACAGCTTCACACCATTTATCCCGAAAAGTCAACTCATACCAGATGAGATGGTCTATGAAATTAAATTGTATTCTGAGACAAAAACTATGAAAGGAGGAAAAGCTGCTGCTTCTTTGAACTTATTTCCTAATTATCAATGATTTTAAATGAACAGTCAGATTTCTTGAGTTATGGATCAAAAGCAAAGAACCACATCATGTTCGGTATTGCTTATGCCCCATATTTACGACATGTGAAGGTGATAAGAGAAAAAAAACCACAACGGAGGTATTTGAAAACATGTTCTTTTCCTAGAAGCTATTTCTTCCATTTACTTTTCTATTTGTCTTGGACACATCAAAAGGGTTTTATTTGTAACTGTTACACCAGTAACAGTTTCAAAATAATTTTTTCCAAACTGACATTAAAATTTTAAAGCAAATTATGACAGCCACTGTGGTCTTTGTGGATTCTGATACATCAATGGAGAGCAATTAAAGAACTGCTGCATACACTTTAATATTTTTCCACTATTCAACTCCCATCATTCCGTATTTATATGAGAAGATGTGTATCATGACCACTTTGAACACCTGTCAGTACATAATCCACAAACTCAGCAAACTGAGCTAATCAGCTGACAGGAAATAATAATGAACATAATTGCTGTGTAGAAGATGGAATTATGTGAGAGTACAGAAGACTATTTCAAGTGCAGCATTCGAAGTACAGCACAAGAGAGAAACACAGGGCTTTAAATTGCAAGATGCCTTACTAATTGCCAGTTTAGATGCCTTGTTATTAAATTACAATCCCATTTTCTTCTGTGAACCTAGCAAGTACATTCCCTAATTGTTCTACTCATTACACACTGTTGTGTGGAGTTTTGCTGCATCTTCTTAAGATCAGGTTTTCCAAGGGTTTTGAACTAATTTTTAAGTGCGATGTTCCTAACAGTAACAAGAGTCTCTCAGTAACTGCATTTACTGTTGGCATATTCTAAAACAGAAGAGAAGTATAAAGTAGTTGTATGACCTGTCCAATACCTCACAGGATGTCTGTGGCAAAACTGGAAACAGAACGCAGGTCATTTGACTCTGACATGTTCAGCACATGAAACGCTTGCAAACTTCCTTTATCTAAAGCGTAATACCGAAATGTATAATCAGAAATTAAATTTTTAATTTATAAAAGGATGTGGGAAAGAAAGCCCTGAAAATTTCCACTTCCTGATTATTAAAACTGGATTTTATGACATATTTGTGCAATTATGTTTACAAGTTTTCTTTGATGGAATGATAAGCAAACCAAACAATTTCTTCTACTTCCTCAGGTTAGCTGTCCCTCGAAGTTGCACTTTCTAGGGGTGTGCCATTGTCAACTGATTTCGAATGTTCATCTTTAACATTCAGCCTTCAAAATACCAGATGGTATTTCCAGAAAAGCAATTTAAATTATTTTTCTTCATAAATCCCTTAACTAGTTAATCTCACACACACATCCAGGCAAAGCATACACCAATATTCCCAGAGTTGCCTGGCAACTACTGGGAGGAGCATCGGAGAACAAGGAAGCCTGCATGGATGAAGGGAAGTCAGTGTCTCCCCGACATGGATAAAGGAGGCTTACAGCCCGAGTGCCTTGCTGGTTTCGTTTTTGTTATTTGTATGGACAACATTTTAAATACCTCCCATTATTTCACTTTAGATGCTTTAAAAGCCCAATACTTACACCCAGACATACATACACAAGTCAATACAATTTATTTTTTCCACACACACGACACATGGATTCCCCCAGTAAGATGTGGAAGGACTCATGCTGACTTCAAAAGTCGTTTTTGAGCCCTGAATATGAATTGTTGGAATGATGCTTATTGGATGGTGGTAACGGGACTGTTTAAAATGCAGACTGAGCTATTTTTTCCTTCTGGCTTTAAAAATATCAAGTAAGACAAAGTATAGTACTGAAGAGACTTTAGTTACTGAAACATCCTCAACCTCAATAAACACTATGCCTGTAGTCCAACTCCCAGTCTTTTCCTTTAACATCATGATTAAAATTAGATTTATTACTTGTCTGCACGCCAGATCTATTCATTAATCTTCACAGAGCAGGAAAATGCAAAATACAACACCTTTTCTCTACTAGTAAGCCTTCATTCTCACTCCACTCATTTAGCCTCCCCGCTTACACTCAGAACTCATCTTAGCATCTCCCAGTGGTATTCAAGCTCTCCATTGCTACCACCAATTTTTCCGTTCTGCCTCCAAATGCTTGCAGATGAGAGAAGAAGGTATTAAGACAAAAGTATGTTTTGTCCTCTACAGAGTATCTTCTTGTTAAGCAGCCATATGTCTGAACAACAGTAGTTCAAATGAGCCTGTGAACACCGCATTGAGATTTATCACTGCATTTGACTTGCACATGTGTTAGTTTCCCCTGCTTCAGAAATAGGGAACATAGAATATTTTGGAAATATTCTGTGGATCACTGCAGTTAGTACTTTTCATCCCCCATATTTCTGGGACATATCTCATGAATTATACCTGAATGTTCCTCATACTATTTACCTTGTCTCTAGCTGTCTATCAGCAAAATGTACACCCTTTAAAAGGAACCCCCTAAGTATACGGTAGCAAAACCAGAGTGTCACAAAACATGTGGAAATACATTAATTTGGCTGGACTGATTTGTATTGAAGTCCATGAAGCTACTTGCAGTAAGCCAGGAACAGATGCCTCACTAGAAGCAATAAAATCCAAGACCAAGTACAGAAAAATCCTTCCCCCACTCAGATGGCACTTAATCGTTGCTAAATAGAGATTAGCTCTGAACCAGAAGCAAGAGATTGAATTTCCCTAACAGAACATTTATCGTCAATAGTTACAACTCCAGACATTCTTCATATTTCTGTAAAAGCACAATTTCTTTATTAATTATGTTCTTAAACTCCATGATTACATAAATTTGCATGTTTCACGGTTAAGCATATATTGTGTAAAAAGTGTATCTTTTACTACCTTTAAAAATAATACAATGAATACCCAGGTTTTGCAGTGAGAGAAAATGGTCAACTCTGCACTAGCCTCCTATGATCATTAATTTATACTTTATCATCTCTCTTCTAACTTAACTGTCTTCAAAAACAAGCAACACTCATACCTTTCCATAAGAAGTTTTCTCCCCGTGTGATTGATCATGCTTTTTGCACCTCTTTCTTTTCTGGAGACTAGAACACTGTTTTCAGTACTAGTCAGCCAAAGAGCCACAATGCTGACCTTAGTAAAAGTAGGTTATACTACACTTTGAATTCTTGTTAGCTTTTTTCCTCACCACAGCTGCAGATTTACGTCTTATGCCTACTAACTTCCTACTTACAGGTTCAATTTTCAGGGCGTTTCTGTAGCTCCCAAAGAAAGATGCTTGTGCTTTTAGAAATGCTCTTGCAACACCATCTCCAGTGGTCGTAGAGACTTTCTTTAATCTGTTCTTCAGTGCAGAAACCTGAAATAACACAACAGGTCTAGATCACTCTCATATCACAAACAAAGCTTAACACATTGGGGCACAGCTAAATGAAAAATGTGCTAACCACAGCAGCAGTTATGACAAAAAGTGACATTGTGAATTCAGAGTGGAATTTTTCAGTTCTAAAAGCATTACTTTTCAAGCTGTTTTGCTTCTCTAAGATATGATTGGATTCTATTCAGAAACCAATAGGAAAATAAAAGCTTCATTTCAACCTTCCCTCCGTTAACATGCTGTTGAGTACTCTTTTAAAGGTAGTCCATGAAGTTCTGCGTCATTCTTTATTAGAATCAATGAAAGTATTTCAGCTAAATTAATTCAAACATCAGACTAATAGAGAAACTGTTCTGCATAATCAGGCCATCCATCACCACCAAGGCTAAGAACAAATTCTGTAAGTCTGAAAACTTTGTTTGCCACAAATACAAGTTTTCTTTTTCTTTTAAGATTATATTCCCTTGTATTTCAGAGACTTAATGGAAAATAACAAAATTAGAGTTTTATTTATGCATATGGTGGGTTCCCTTGGCTGGCTCCCAGACACCCACCCAGCCGCTCTCTCACTCCCCCTCCTCAGCAGGACTCGGGGAGAAAACACGAAGAAAAAGCTCGTGGGCTGAGATAAAGACAGGGAGATCACTTACCAATTAGCATCACGGGCAAAACAGACTCGACTTAGGAAAATTAATTTAATTTATTGCCAATTAAAATAGAGTTGGATGGTGAGAAACAAAGATGGAAACTAAAACACCTTCCCCCCCCTCCCAGCCTTTGTCTCAGCTCAACTTCCCCCTTCCATTCCCAACTCCTCTACCTCCTCCCTGAGCGGCGCAGGGCGATGGCAAAGGGGGTCGCGGTCAGTCCGTAACAGTTCTTCTCTGCCACGCCTTCCTCCTCACACTTTTACTCACTCCTCACTCTGCCGTGTGGCATTTTGCCCTTTCTTACATATGCTTTCACAGAGGCACCGCCAGCTTTGCTGACAGGCTCAGCTGTGCCGGGCGGGGTCTGCTGCAGAGCCGGCTGGAACCGGCTGGTGCTGGCTGTGTCCTGCACTGGCCGCCCCGGCCTCTCCCCACAGAGGCCCTGCAGCCTCCCTGCCAATGCCTCACCACAGACACCCAAGGCAATCCAGAAAACAAAACCTGCAGCTTTTTTAAAAGTCTCAAATTAACAATGACATTCTGTCCTTCAAAATGGTCAATATCTACTGAAGTTTTTTTTCTTCCTGTTTCTCGAGAGATCTAAACCACCTGTGCACAGGATGGCTCTTCTCTTAACCCTCACTGCCCTTTCCCTTCCACTGTGGAGGTGTTTAATTACCTCAGGATTCACAGAGCTGCACTTTAGGCAAACACCGCCCTAACGGTCTCCTTACCATTTACACAGAGACACTTACCGATCACAACTTAGCAAATACCAACTAAGCACATTTCTATGCAGGCAGAGTTAAAACTACCATGATCCAGGTTACCTGAATATTCTTTGTTTTCTGTGTATACCAAGGGCTAAAGTTTTAGAGGATTATCTATTACTGTTCTCTGTGCTTCACAACTTCTCACACACACAAGAAGGTTGTGACTTAGTTTGATGTCTCTTTTCTAGTGCTTAGAGCTCAGTAACTACTGAAGTAAGGTTGTGTATCTGTATGTTATTGTTAGTGACAGTGTTTTTCCTTCCCAAACACAAGCTGGGAAAGGAGATAAAAAAACCTTTCAAAGATTAACATCAAGCTTGCTGTGCCTGTGCTGCAACAGTTAGAGGTTATGTTAAATCATTAACAAATAGTTATGCCAGTAGCAATTTTTTGGTGTTGCAGACAGAACCAGGACAAGGTAAGTTTTTGAGACAGATCTCACAGAACATGTCACAATACAAAAACAACAATCTGGGCACTGATTCTTGAAAGAAATTCAACTAGTGCTTTTAGAGGATGTGGTCATGTCATGTGCAAAACCCAAGTTTGATGCGATACCTTATGCAGAAGACAGGAAGGAGCCACAATTTCAGAAGGAAAGCAGAAAGCCAGGAAATCCCTAGTCAACTTGATTTGCAGAAGAACATGAATGACTCCATAAATACCCATATTATGAATTTAACAGAAATAATTCTATCAATAACTAGCAAATCTTCCTTTTTCAAATGCTACTCTGAAAAACCCCATTGGGGTGGCTCTATATACTTCACACTATGCAAGAAATGTAGGAATATTATTTACAGAGTAAGCAGATTCTGTTGTAGTGAACATAACTCTGTTTTCTGAGAGTATGAATAATACCTCATAAAATGTAAGCTGATAGTTCAAGTGTTCAAATTAACTTTCAAGACCTTCCCCCCATCCTCCAGCTCATAACAAAAGCTTATTCTGGCCTCGTCCAGATCTCCAAAATCCTACCAGATGCGTTGAGTTTTTTCTGCCTCGGGGTTTTGCTACCAAGCCTGCCTTGGTAGCAAATGGCAGGCTGATTTTGCTGAACAACTGTTCTTGAGTGCTTCAGTTTTATCCCTCCTGTAAGCACATCCCTCACTTCCTCCTTCAGTAGCCTTAGATTTGGGGAGGGACTCCTCATCTTGCTATATAGGTGTTAAATACATAATCCATACTGTGCACTACTTTTTCTTCTTTTAAAACTAGATGTTGTATTTGCACTTGTGTTTACCAAAAGTTACAAAGACATTTCCTTTTAAATTTTCCACAGATTCTGTTGTAGAAGAAATTTCATCACAGTTATTTAGTATAACAGAAATAAGCAAGAGCATGTCCAGTATTGTTTATAAATCTGAATGATGTGGCTTATGCCAATGGTCCATGCATTAATGAGCCCATAAGCACATATTAACATAGACCTGATAACAGATTAGTCTGTCATACCCATAAAATAAGCTCACTCCTATTCACTGAGATAATGTCTCTCAAGGAGCTCTGTTATTCTCAAAATGTAAAAGCTTCATCAGATTTTCAAACCCAAACAGCACACTTCTCTATGTTTGAAGGGGTCTGATGCTGTAGGGATGAAGTATGCGTTTATTTCCTATATTAACTTATGTAAACCATTTAAAGGTAGTTCTTAAAAAGGAAATAAAATGTCTATAGCTCTGAGTAACTTCCAAATCCACCTCAAACAGTTTTATGTGGTTTTCTTTAACCATTCATGTGAAGATAAAGAACTTGCCATCTATATAGAAGGAAAAGGCTCTATGCCTTGTGTTACAACAAACTGAAAGTTCAGAAGGCTAGTCACAGCCTTTCTGTGTTTCAGCTTCCCTATTTGGTATAGAAGCAGAATATTGATAGGTATTTTGCTAATCCCTTAAGCTTTCAGATCATTTGCTCTCTTCTAAGACTAAACCAAACACTGTAGGATGTCTATTTTATATATGCACACTTTTACTCTTTCAATCAGGACTATTGCAATAGCTATGTCATAGTTTTTAAAAAAAAAGTTAAAAAGATATTTAAAGAGCCTAACAAAGTAAGAAAAAAAAAAATTCATGTTTACTCTGGAATAAATTAGTACATAAGACAAACTAGATTATACAAGCAGAATTATGATTGTTTCCTGCCTAAAGAGGCAGTAATACTTAAAAAAAAAAAAAGAGACTGTGACCACTCAATATGAAGATTATTTCTAGCCAAACAGACACATATACATGCAGTCTACCCTGAGAGTGTTTTTAAAGAAGATTTTTATACTTCTGGCAGTTCAGGTTTAAAGGTCAGATTTAAACTATCACCATGTTTCAAAATGCAATCTGTGCAATGCAGCATAATGAAATGGTTCAGTAAAAGGTGCTAGTGGAAATTCTTTTAATTAGGTCCAAGGCTTTTCAGTTGTCAACATGAATAAAGCAAGAAACATTCTATTGCAAACACAGTGTAAGAAATAAAAATGGATTCACCTTTAAGAAAATGGTTCTGCTATAGAGCTGTAGTTTAGTAGTTCTTGCTGTCCTGAAAGCAGTTAATTTCCCACTAAGTGAAAAACAGTAACATAGGCTTCCTACTTGTAACTTGTTAATGAATGGACAACAGTAGCATACAGAACTAAATTACTGACAGCCTAAGATATTCATAGGCTAGTGCAAATTTACAATACTCTCAGAGCCATCAGATATGCAAGATCTCTTTGGCGCAGTACACTGCATTGCATCAGGGCTTCATTTAATAAAAACTACAAGTTGACAGAGCGAGCTTATGCTTTATTCCTTGTAATATGAAGCTCTGACTACAACTAAGACTAGAAGTGACACTTATTTGGAAATACATGAAAAATCCATAAGGGTTGCACAAAAAAAAAAAATTACTACCCCCTCTTTGCTATTCCTTGCAACACAGACGGTGGTGTAGGAGACTTGTCAGCAGCAGATGCACTTATTGTAATCACAGTCCTTAATAAATCTCTTTTTTTAATATTGACTATTTTAAAAGGAAAGTTACTTCCCAGGGTGTTCTCATGCTGCCAGATTTTCAGCAACATATCAGAAGCAGAAGGTGAAGGAGGGACAGTTTTCACATTTTGAATAGTTAATCAGTAACGCAGTAGTACACACCTTGATTTTCTGGGACCTGATCTGAACAGTTCAGGAAGTCTGACTGCTAGCAGGTACTGCTGAGGTAAACCAGGGCAAAGAAATGACTTAATCTGATTCTGCTGGAATTGTCTCAATGCTATCCAGCTCCTTTGACACAAATGTTAACTGGAAAGACATTTCACTATAGCCTATGTTCGTTTGGATCCTAGGACCTAGTAATTAATGAAGAGTTCATTCTAGGTTCCTGAGATCAGCAGTTTAGGTAGCAACATGACTATCATGAAACTCAAGCACAACTCACAACCTGAAGCTCTAAAATAATCATAGGACTTCATGGCATTGTTTTACTTGATTAAAAAAGCTGTTCAAGGAGAGGGGAAAAACAGCTTTAAAAATTTTCTACTGGATTAATTACTTGATGGCGAATGCATCACACAGAAGATGTTTTTCCTCACTATTGAATATAGATAGATTTAATTTAGCAAAGTATATTTTGTGTCTATTCAGCAGTGCATGAATTGCTCACTGTTCACATTAAGTAGCAAAACTGGCAGAATAGTCTGACATAACAGCCGTTTATGATCATGAAACTGTTGAAGACATTTTTAGTTTCTCAGATCATAAATGCATGTATTTAGACTGAGACCAGTGGGGAGACACACTCCCAGAATCTCCCCATCCTCCCAGGGAAGGAAAAGGAAAAAAAAAAAAAAGAAAAAAAAAGTATAATGGATTGGCTTTAGAGTCTCCCTGCTGAGATGAACAACTTGATCCACTTACAGTTCCAAACACATGATGCATGAAAGAACTGACAGAAATTCAATTCTTGCAAAGAAGAGCAGCTGCTCTCTAGCGGTCAAAGCCAAATATTAAGCACTCTGAAGGAAAGGAAAAGACCTAGAGGAGAATACTTCACTATCTAGGTAACTAAAATAATGAAACAAAGCTAAATAAGACATAAACACTGATCCCAAACATTAATTACACAACACAACACGATTCAAGTTAAGGCTTTGTTGCGACAAATATTAATCCCAGCTGTATTTATATAGCAGTTGTGAAAAAAATACACCGCGTACGCGATTTGTGAGCCATGCCAGTTAATTGAATTTGCTGGCAGCACTTCCTCTGCTATGCTCCAAACATCCTCCAAGATAAAATGTAGCTTTTAAATAGACCTGTGGAAAACTGAATCAAGAAATTTGAACTAATAAAACACAACTCTCTACTGTTATAAAAGTGAAGTAAAAGTAAATAATGAAAGGAAGGAAGTCTCTTAAAATTTATTACATTCCAAAGCTTGAAGTTCTGTGTTTATTGGTGAAGTCTCTTCTGATGTTCTACAGTGTGCCTACAACAGCTCCTTTAATGAAGTCTCATAAAATCTAATATAATACTTGATTGTTGACAAATCATATACATGTTTGAGGCCCCGCGCTCACTGTATCCAGACATTTCTTACATAATTCCATGAAATTTACAAGTCTGTCATTCCCCGGGTTGTGGATAATGGCACGAGCGATGACCAGCTGGCAGATTTGGATGCTGGGAGTGAAATCAAAATGAAAAACTATATAAAGCCAGGAAAATTCATGGAAGTAACTTTTATAGACTAAGTGCTTGACTAAAGCCAAAATGTTCACAATCAAGATGGACCTTTCATCCAGAGCCCACTGTTTTCGAAGAATGGATCACACCACAGATCCTAGAGAAATGATGGGATGTCACAGTAGGAGGCACCAGCTATTCACCTTTACTTGAGTTTTTCCTCAAACAGACCAGCTTATATTGAGCTCCCTGCATATCAATTTTATTTCTCAACTACACATAAAAAGGTATAGATCTAACTGTCAGCACAATATTTTGAACTAGCAAAAGAAATCCAGATTTTCCCCTGCCGTTTTCTCCTAAACGGTCACCTTCTGACTTAAAAATAGCTTCTTACACTCTTACTCACTTTACTGCTCTTCCCTCTCAGCTTCCTTAGTGGAGAAAACAGCAACAAGTAGCAAGCTGGATGTATTTTTGTGCCATTGAAGGGAAAGATCAAGTATTTATACATCATTTCTATCAAGTTATTAAAAAAGAAATAAATTACCAATAAAAAGTTTGAATAAGAAAGAAAATAAGTTCCGAATTATATGCACTGAGCAGTGCTAGAAGTGAATATGAAGTAGTCCTTTTGATATCACAACTCAAGATATAAAATGCACAAAGTTCATAAAAGCTCACCTGGAAAAAGTCACAGGAAAAAAACCCACACAATTTCATTTGGAAACAAAAGTTATCTAAAAAAATTTTGTTTTTCCTAATGGAATGGATAAAGATGGTTTCAAATAGTAGTACTTTTTCACACCATAAAGAAAGAAGTTTGAATTTTTGTTTCCTGTTCAGACATACCATAACCTGCGTGCTTATAATCTGTCTTTTTTACCCATGAAAGACTAACTCTTTAGATGACCTGAAACTTGATCATGCTATTCCAAAATTGAAACTGGGTTGCTGCAGCATTTCTAGCTTATGTGAGCATTAGCTGATTTTTATTAGGAGGCTTAAAAATATGTCTGCAAATGTTCAGACAAACATTGCTTAACACTTCAAAACAGGAAAGAATTGAGGTAAAGTCATTTACCTATAATAATGAGAGTAACACAATGAGACACCTCAGTTACAAACTGAACAGGTCAGAAGGATTTACACTTTTAAGTAACAGAATAGTTGAAAAAATCATTTCATACATACCACATCATTAGGAAGACTCTGAAGGTCATCAAAAGGGGTTTCCAGTGTGTTGGTGTCTACATTAAGAATCACTACATCTTCCAGGGCCATGTTTCTTACTTTCTAAATATGAGCAAATTCAAGAAAAGGGAAAGGAAAATATAAGTATGAAGAGTTAAATCTGATGCATAAAGGACACAAGTAATGGCATAACATCATGGCATTACAAAACTTCAAGCATTTTAAAAACAACCAACATTCCTGTCTTTGTCATTGCTTGTTTTATTTAGTCACATTTTACAATGTTGAAAAATTAATTTTCAATTTGCAGAGGGAAGTTCTTAACATTGTGCATACTGAAAATTTTGAAATTAGAGAGTTACTGTTAGAGATTATTCAAACAAAGATTTATTTCAAGCACCTCTACTACTGTTTATCTTAATTCTGGTATCCTGTTTGCACATTTAGCAGTTTTTAGCCGAGTCAAGGTTTCAAGTATATCTTTTTCTATTTAGAAATTAATTCAAATAACAATAAATAGTGGCTTTTCTAGGAGTTAAGAGTTGCAGTAAGTCAGGGATGGGAACTGGTTTCCAAATTCCAGGCTGAATTTTGGAACTCCAACAGAGACAAGTTTACAACTGTATTTAAGTAAAATGGACATTACCAGAGGTTAATAAATAAATAATTACAAAGAAAAAAGCTAAGAGAAAAACAACTCCACCATATCCTGGTTGCTTAATGTTCAGCGAGTCTAAACTTTTTACCCTGTTCCCATGAACTGAGAGAAAAAATATCTCTAATCTAGTTTGAGTGTTTACATCATCTGTAACAGTACATGGGCACACAAAAGAAAAGCATAACCTATTTCTCAAAAGAACGATCATTAGTACCTTTGACTTTAAGTATCTGAAGTTATTGGTGATCTAAGCAAATTTAAACATTGTCAGACTTTATTTCCCTGCTTAAACAACAGTAAATGAATCACTGATATGAAAAAGAACAGCATTTAAATATTTATTTTAACACTTTTTCCACTAACAGGAGAATTGAATTTTTTCTGTTTGTTTTGGTTTTTTGACTGACTAATCATATATATTTAAAGCCCTCTTCAAATACAGTTTTGAAAATTCAAAATCAGAAAGACCAGAACTATAGAATATGGTAAATAAGGACATTTCCCAGTGACACTGTAAACAAATGTTTAAGTACCAACATACCTATATGTGGGACCAAATCCAAGTTACTGAGGAGGAAAATGAACAAAAACATACTCAATTTTTAATTAAGGTTTTGCAGGGTGGGGAGAATTGTTTCCTTTAAAAGAAAGGAACTAAAGCTCTAAAACAATGGCAAAGTTGAGCCTTAGGCATCTAAATAATTACCTTCAGTTTTCAAGGCTCAGTCCTCTGTCTATAAAGAAAACTGCTGTGTACTTGGGGGCGGGGGGGGGGGTAAGCCAACAACTATAAAAAACACTTTGTAGACATTTAAGTTTAGGTCTTCCATGAGAACTGTCTTTAACTTAAATGGAAGAATATTACATTTAATGCTTTCCATATAAAAAGCACAAGTACTGCATGACAGACCAGGTACTTTCCTTTACATTTCAGGAACCAAAGGTCACTCTGTTGGCTGCATCTGATAAACTCTAAAGCAATCCAGGAGTCTTGCTCCTTCTAGGAGTCCGGAAGCACCAGACAAACTGATTTGCTCCTTCCTGTTTCAGAAAATTAAAAATCTCACTTATACTCAGAGGAGTCTAAAAAGCTCCAACAAAAAGGTCTTGCAACGTACTTAACCAAAGCCAGAAGCTTGTCAAAATCGAGTGCTAGTAGGACAAGACAGAAGGAATTAAAACCTTCTCTTGATTCTTGCCGAAGAAGCAACAAACGTGCTTGAACTTGTCAATGGGTGGTTTTGTAACTTTGGTGATGAATCTGTACCTTCCCTTCAGCAAAATGTTGAGGTTTTCTGTAGCAAAGAATAGGCTTGTGACAAGCGGATATCTGCCAAGGAGTATAGTACAAAAGGATGTTGCTCATGGTGCAAGGACTATAAATGCTGATCAACGTAATCATCTCCACACATGGCCCAGAAATAATCGCACCCAAAAGGAAGGCTAATATTAAACTCTGCTGTGTTATACCTTTACACCATGAAGAGCACAACCTTACTTTAAAACTTTTCAATATTGTATTAAGACAGTGGATTTTCCTGGAGACAAACCCTCAAATTTAATAAAACACTTGAGACTGACTTGATTTATAGCATCTGTTTCACAATGCATTTGAAAAAATACAATTTTTCAATGGTTCAATTGTGGCTCCTCCTAGAGAAATGAAGACTGAACAATTCATCTTAATCCTTATCCGTTTTTATCATCTTTCCTTTCACTATAATCTTTGATAAAGATATTATCGGATAGTTATAAGGGCTTTTGTCAAATAATCAAATGGTTCTTTTGCTAAACATAGTACCTATCAGCCCAACTGACCTGGAAATAAAAGTATTTACTCTCTTGTTGGAATTTTAGTAAGCATTCCCAGCATCCAACTGCATTTCTCACATCAAATCCCATTGGACTCTCTGAATCGCAACTACACGTAGATCATTTTCACAGGTACAGTTTGCACGTTGTCGTAATTTTCTCAAAATACGAAGGGACAGCCACTAAGCCATATACAGTCACATTCCATATTTCACAACTTCCTGAATACCTAAACAAAATTTTACAAATGAAGTGACACCTGTTAAACAGAATGGGCTATAATCAGTATGTTCATATTTTGCTGAAAAAAATGTGGAGAAGCAAAGAACAAGAGGAAATACGAAGATTACAGTTTCCTTATCTAATTTTACTACAGACTAGGGATTTGCTGAGTCAAAAAGAAGTGATTCAGTGAAAATGTGCATCACATATCACTACTGCAAACCGTTCTCAACCATCCTTACTGAATTACTTGTAGCCATAATCAATCATCTAAAAACCATCACACTGAACTAACATCTACACCTGCCTTTTATTTTAAATGTCTCTTTTTAAAAGAGTGGAGAGGTATGGAAAGCTGGTTTAACAAGCACACTGAACCCATTGTTTATGGCCTCTATAAACATGGCTTAGTAAGAATTACTGACTTAATCAGAGAGAACTTATCTCCTGGTGAAAAGAGCACTTTAAATTTCAGAAATGGCACCTTTACTGTGAAAATCTCTTAACTTTTCAAACAAACTCCAGGGGGCCTTAAACACCAGGTCAGTAAATAAGCAGCAGTTAGTGCGTCTGTCCTGCTCACAAGCAGCCAAACACTTGAAGTAATTTAAATGTTTTATGTGGAAGTTTGCAAAAACACCGAGAAACTATATTGTAATAGAAGTATTAAGGGGTGCGCCTCTGTCTCACACAGATCACGTGCTAGAAGCAATATTCATCAATAATACTAGCACAAGTTTATACTAAATGTTATTTTATTATCACTGCCTCCAGTTGGCGGTTTTTGCATTTCCTACCATAAAAAAAAAAAATCTTAATTTAAACTCTTTTCAGATGAACAATTTTATTGAATAGTTCATTTAAAAAGAAAAAACCAAACACCACCCTCCTCCCCCCCAAAAAAACGGGTTTGCATAACTTCATGGCTAAATTGGTGCCAAAATATAAACCAAGTTGATCATGAGGTTTTATAACCAGATACAAATGTGATCAACATATTAAAAAATGTTGTCACAGAAAAAAGAAAATGTACCTTCCAATAATTCTTTCAGAAAGGTAAAACTCTTAACAAAACCTAAACATTTTTAGTAGCTAGTTTGTACATTAAATTTGAAATTACTATGAAAGTATGATTCACAGCAAGTCTAAAATCCATTTGCTTAATGGCTTGTCTCTACTTAGTTAATAGTTTCCATTTATTTTCTTAAGAAAAACACCACAACACTGCAGACAACAATGTGTCAATCTGGCTGCCAGAAGCAGGAAAGGCAACGGATATAAAATTTTATTATTTCATGCCCCAACAGCAGCCAGAAGGACTTAATGAAATCACCCTTAGATTTACAATCTGAAATAGCTATTCAGCAGACAAATCTGGTTAAGCTGGATGTGCCCCCTGACCTCTCAACCCTTTGATCTGGGCACAGCAGGTGGGCTGCTGCCCCCTCCTGTGCATCTCCCACTCTTCCGCCCATCTCCCACCCTTGATGTGCAGTACCCTGATCCTGTACAGGTGATTCTCAAGATCCTTATCACAAGCAGCTGTTGCCAACTGAGTGACAAACATCACTAGTGCTGATCTAACACTATTGTACAACAGAAGAAAAACCTTCTACGCTTACTGGTAAGTCTACTTGGTACTGCAGTATTTGTCTTTCTTAAAACTTACCCCTCAAACATACACACACAGAGAATCTCTTACTAAAACACAGTTATTATTTCAATTTTTCCAATAATTGGATAAAAGACAACTCCCAAAGTAATTTGTCATGTTTTTAAATGCATTTTTGTCGATACTCCTGAAACCATGTACAGCCATATCTATATTATTAAAAAACTAAATGTAATTTAGTTACTAAGACTTGGATTTAAGTGTGTGTGTGTGTATATATATATCCCCTTCATTTAAACCCTGTAAAAAAGCTACACTTCTTCAGTTATAGCTAGAAAAGGCAGTGATTTACTAACTATAAATGGATGGAAAAAGCTAAATATTACTCCTCACCCCAATCAAAAAATATAATTAACAATTAACACTACCACTGGAAGATGCCAGTGGTCAATGGATTCTCAGGGTGTCGTCTGCGGCAAGGGGAAGCCATGTGGCACCGTCAGTACTAAGCCCAAGCTGATGTAACCTGTTTCTCAGAGTTTGTTAGCTCCGACTCGGTGCATGCCAACTGGCATATTACCAGACTGGATCACAAACAGAGGATTCCTCATGGCTATCTGAAAAAGACCAGGTAAATATGCCAAAAAGTGCTTCCCAAATACGTGCGTGGCGTTCGGAGGACTGAACACGCAGCTTTCCATTCATCTGTCTGCATAAGGAAGAGACTATCGACATTAAGTGAGATCACCTGCCATGTCCTAGCATATTAAAGACTGCATGAAATTTAGTGAACCTTCTTTTCCTAACGAACATATTTACTCATGCCAGGTTAAAATAAAACAAAAATCTGCTCATATAGCATTTATGATATGCACAACTGTCCTTTCTGCTTAGGAAAAATGTTAGAAAATCATTCTAACAAATGCAATGTAGTTTCACACACAAATTCCTTCTGGATAATCTTGCAAGAATTAAAATTCTGAAGTCCCAGAAAAAGTCCTTGAGTGACCGGAATATTAAAAAAAAAAAAAAAAAAAAAAGTATAAGAAATACTTTTCTAATCATTAACTTGAACTCTAAAGGTTGGGTTTGCGTCCCGAACAGAGCATAATAAGGGTGGGCACTACTGTTACTCGAATGACTGGAAGCCTGGCACGGAAGAGTATACAGCCAGCAGCTCAGTATCTGACAGCTATACCGAACTATCCCCACTGGTTAATCAAAACCACATGTGCCTAAATTCCAATAGGTAGGTCAAGGGCATTCCTCTTCCATCAGCGCCATCACACTAATAACCTTTGCTACAGAAACAGTTGCTGAAACAATCGTTTACTATGACAAAATGTAAAAGGCTGCCAGCTAAGTTTGACACCACTTATAACACAAAGGTCAATTTAATATAATTTGAACACTAAAATAGCATACAGTACACAGGTAGAAAATAAAACAAGATTATGAAAGGGATGTGTTCATTTGATAGAGTTTCATTTTCCTATCTCATTATTTATCAGTACTAAGTACTTATCTTCATCTAATATGAATTCAATTAGTTCCGTAAGCATGTTCCATTATTCATGTGATAGCTCCAGCCTTGCTTATCTAACAGCTTATAAACTTTTAGCCTTCTTTGAAGTCACTTTATGGATTGCTAAATGGAAATCTTATAAAGAATGACTAACTAGGTGATGATAGAAAAGCTGAAAAATAAGAGCACAAAACACAGCTCTATATTTTCTACCAAGATTTTCCCTCATAAATCAGTTGGAGCCCTCTGACCTATAACAGGAGATTATCTTATCTCACTGGAGAACATTTCAGTCACAGCAAATTAGATTTAACAGTCAATGGATATGCTTGATATTTTAATCATAAGAAAAATTTGTCATTTTCCATTAAAATAACTGCTCCTTCTACAGAGACCCTGTGTAACATGGGAAACTGCAAACTAACTTTAAGATACACAATAGTTTGAAAAAAAATCTTTTGAGGTGAGAGAGAGGTTGTATTTTGTTTAAAATCATTAGCATTTCTGCTCTATTTCTTCCAGAGGACCCATTCCAAGATAGGGATAGCAAAATCCCACAGAAACAACACTAAAGCTAGAAAAAAATTTTTTTCCCCCTTTCCACCACAGCTTTCTCTGTGCAAGTTTAGGCTTCCACTAACATTTACACAACAATGACAAATTCTGCAATTGGAGCTGCTGGAGCAGAACCGTGAGCCTATATATAACTGCAATTACTCCCATGGGGCTCTACAGTAGATAAAGAGTCCACCTGTCTTAACTTGCATATAAGACTGGGGAATTAATCCCTTATCCTGAAACTAGAACACGTGGATTAACAAAACACTTTTAAAGATCTATTTGCTGAAATTTCAGCATTTAAAGAAAAATGAATACTGAGTAATGACAGTAGTTTTTAGTTGTAGTTTATAGAATTATTTTTATATGGAAAAATTAATACATTGTATTTTTAAAAATACACAACTGCTAGATCATGGGAAAAAAATTGCTGTTGCTACGAAGTTATTATTCTAACAAATAAACCACACAATTTTATACCTACATATGAAGAAAAAGACAAAGAGAGTAAGCTTTCAGCATCAAAAACAGGCAAAGAGGTAAACTAGTAATTGTCTAGCTCATTTGACAAATGTCACCTTTCCTTTGCCCAAGGCACAGAGAAATTATGCAGTACTTGCCAACAAACAGATACAATAGACCACTGTGTGATTCTATTTTATTTTTTAATGGAAAAAGCACAGTTAGCTGGAAGATGCATTTCTATCTGGAACTATTCAATTTATCCTTAAGAGCAGAGGGAGGAGAGAAGACAGTTTGTTTTATTTATTTAATTTATTTCATAAGGCACTTTGAATAACTGTACTTTGCCAAAGTGTGTCTGTGTTCCAGAATCTCCGGCTATTCAAAAGCCATACTGGATTTAGTACTAAACAGATTTTTTCACAAGTTACTAAAACGGATAAAAATTGGCTTCTCCAACAACAACTCCTTTTTTTGAGTTTTTACAGATGGAGTTTGGAAGGCCTACAGAGCCCTGCAATCTGAAAAACTGAGACAAAGGAAGAGGTAATGGGTTTATGTGGCAAGGCAGGAGTGAGACATCATGCAAAGCAACTCCAAGGTGTAATTATTAATTTTTTTTCTATACCCATTGCCAGGCTAACCACATAGCTCTTTGTGAGCAAAAATATTTGTGAAAGTTGACAAGTATCTGTATTGAGATATTATCCCATCCTCTACCAGGTCTCTTCCTTCTTTTTCAAATAGACAGATACCATAATAAGCATGCCAATGATTACCTGGTACAGATATGGGGCAGAAAGTTTCTTGATCAATATGAAAAATATATGCTATACTATTTCTTCCTAGATATTACTTTGGTCCTGTCTATGCAGTATTCAAGGGTAATTATCAGAAACCCCTCTAACATAAGCATATGATGCGCAAACAAACGTACGTGTTGACTTTTAAAATAATTGCTTATTCACTAACACATTGTACTGCAATTCTGTACTTTATTTAGCAATATAAAGGGCATAAAAAAATCATCTGTACCCAAGATGGTAAGGAAAAAAAAAGAAAAAAGAGGTCCTGCATATTCCATCTAGCTTCTCACGAAAAGAGTGACTTCTAAAATTACTTCACAGTAACGCTGGAAAAAGGGGGAAGTTACACAGCATACTAGTCTAAGTTTTAACACACAAAGACATGGAGTATCATTATTACATACATATGCCCTAGTGAAAGAATATATGTTTGATTGATATTTCCAGAGAAATTACACATTTTTATGGACAATATAAGAACAAATATTCTAGTAATATGCATTACCTTACGTGATGTAAAACTCAGCTTTGTAAATTGTTATGTATCCTAAACATTAAGCCTAAATTTCCAAACACATCTATCTAAAACAGGGACACGAGCCAATTAACTTTTAAGGGCATTTGCAACTCCTACCAGTCCAACACTGCCTGCTAATTTAAGAGCCGACAAAGAGGCAATGCTTTCTGGGCAGGAATACCTCTTCCCACACGGAGCATATACACGTTGTTCAGACCTCCTGTGTAAAGGGGCACAATTAATAAGAACTAGGATTTTCATAGGGATCTAAATTAATAGCTTATGTTGTCCTCCAGATGCTTTTGAGGAAAGTCATCAACTGTTTCACCAGTACTGGAAGCAAAAGCAAATGTGCTATTTCCACTTTTAGAGTTTTTAAAAAGTCACATGAGTTACTCTGAATTGTTTATATGTGAAGCTTTCTGTGAGGGCTGGTTTTCTGCCAGCTTTGTGTTAACATTAACAGCAAGTTCCTTCTCTTCAGATCTTTTGAACATTAAAAAAATTACAATCTGTCTGCAAAAGCCTAAAAAGAGAACTGTAACTGTCAACATTTTGGTTTAATATCGACTCTGCCTTTGTGAATACAGAGTCAAACTAAGGCAGTAAACTGATTAAATGAAGCAACAGGATGGAGAGGGGAACACAACGTGAGCTCGTCACTGCTGAACTGCAAACAGAAAGTATGCCCAAAGAGTACAAGGTATCGACCAAGACTCCTTTAAAATTTAACATTATCATGTATGCTTAACTTAAATTCTCTCGGCACTCCCAAATTAACAGGGTTATTTCATTTTTAAGCATATGAATGAATGTCTAATTGCTTGCAGAATTTAACTCTAAATCATAAAACTATATATAGTTTCAGAAATGGTGAGAAAGACTTACCTCCATCAAACTTAAATGTATTCCAATGAGGTAGGGCATTGGGGCACTGCAAAGAGGAAGAAAACCTAGCTTTACATTCTCATAACACTGGATTAACACATATGACTTATAAAATTAGCCACAGGAAAATACTGGGATACTGGATTAGATTTTGCTTAAAAAAAAAATATATATAAACAAACCACATGTGAACAAAATTTTATTCCATATTTGAAAGACTTTTTGTACTATGCAATATCCTCTCACTACTGTAAGACTTTAATTTTTCTTGACATCAGAATTTCTAAGTGACTAAGTTAAGACAGGTATATAAGGACAGCTATTAAACGTATCTATAATACTGGGGTCTTTTTTTAAAAACAAATAAAATGTGTTACAGTTTTCAAAAAAATACCCAGACTTTTTCTAAGAGTATTCTTTAGAAAAATTGATCCTGTTGTAGTGTTAAGTGGTTAATTTAATGTATACATATCACCCGGTACTACAAGTTTTAAATCCTTTGAATACGGGTACAGACACATTTTAAACAATTTATTTTTAAGTATAAATCTTGAAAAGTTTACATTTATGAAAGAAAAATATAAAAATTATTTTTGAAGATTCTGATAAACTCCAGAGTTACTGGGCTATACGCTGATACCATTATTCCCTTCAGAACACAAAACTTAAGTACACCAAGAGGCTCTTAGGCCAAATTTGTAGCCTCAAACACAGTCGTGATACTTCTGTTATCAAACAGGATGCTAACATTTAAGAGCAAGATTGATCTTTTCCGTCTTCTCTTCCATGATGTTAGCAAACACCAACATGGACTATATAACACAAGAAGAATACTGAATGAAAGTTGTATCTTTGTGTATACAGTATTTCTAATATTAAGCTTATTACAGGACTCCCACTCAACTGATCAGGGAAAGCTTGTATTTGCACTGCTTATCAGAACACATCAAAGAGGATGCCAAAGCTGCTAATTGCAAATATGGCATGTACTGCCTGTTAAACGGAAAGCACACAGACAGACACAACTTTTAAAATAGAGCCTCATTTCATTTTGGATACAGAAGCTCGAAGAGCTCATTTTCAATTTCAGATGAAAAAATGAGAGAAATGTCACTGTACTGCCTTGGATTAAAATATCTTCCATATTGCTTTGATAAACCGGTGCCTACTGCTCAGTAAGAGAAGTACAGTGCTGAAAAAACTACTGAAAGACACCAGATCGGCAAAAATCACCCTGCTTCTCATTTTCATGAGAAATACCTTTTAAAAAAATATATTTACTGATATGCATATTAATATTTATCATGTTTTATCACCTAAATATTTATCACCTAAAACTGCTACTCTGTTGGATGCTGCACCAAGAGATGGAAACAGCCCCTGTATTAGACATTCTACACGAAAACACTTTTTTTCTTTTTGAAGACATTAAACATATATAACTTCAAAAAAACCTTACAAGTTCATTTGTAGAATACTGAAGTGCTGTGTATCACATTACATTACAACTTACTGAACTGCCTAGGCTGGCAAGAATGCCCCTGCCCAAGCTTCGCCCAGTACAGCACCTTATGAGAGACAGCCCAGAGGGACTGTTAAATCAGAAACTAACTTGGTACAAATCCTGAAGGTTCTGCTTCCTTGGGAATTCCACAGATGAGAACCAGAACATACATCCAAGCTCTTGGATAGAAATTTTTACTATACAACATGATACAAACTTATTACATATGGATTGCTGCTCAACTGAGGAGTATTTTTATTTGTCATTTTGCATGTTTTATTTGCGACAAATGCTCTCTCTCTCACCCACATCTCTTCATTTCCAATGGCCACATTCCAGGAGCAAGAAAATACCCAGTAATTTTATATTCAAAGTATAAACCGTTGGTTTAGCTGAGAGCTGCACAAATGCTCAACTTCCCTGCGTGCCTGGCTATGCTGCTCAAGACTCCTCCAGTATGCACTGAAATGAATGTGTTTCTAATTAAGTAGTTTCATGAACACGACAGCTTCAATCTCAAAAATACAAAGTCTGAACCTCGGCAGGAAGTCTTAAGACTGCAAATGTCTCATCTAGTGGAACCTTGGCTAATGTAATGAAAGGAAGCAGGAAGAGTGCAGTATTCCAGAAAACCAGCCATTTATTAACGTGTCCAAAAGTAGAGTCTGTCACCAAGCATAGGAAAATCTGAACCTGTAAAAGTTAATTAACTGTATCATGTCCATCTTTCAATCCTCCAGTTTATCAACAAAAGAAAAATAAGAATGCCTAAACCCTTAAAACCACGCACCCCCAGTAAGATTTCAAGGAATTACAGGAAAGATACAGCTTAAGATATATGGATCAGCTTTGGATGCAATGAATCATCTTTTCAATTTTCTAGTGACAGACATTACATGTAAAGGCAATACAGCATATAAAACTATTACAGGGGTTCATAAAGGCTACAGTAACCTGACTTTTAGCAGTGTTTTGAAAGCTGTTATTTCTTTAAACTTGTATTACTAAACATTAAAGGGCTCCAGTCAGGTGCTTAATGGGCTGTACAGTGCGTACGCTTGGACAGACAGGAGAAAGCGGGAGGAACAATTTGATACTATAGAACTACAAAGAGTGGTTTTAGCGTACCCACCGATAGAAAAAATAGCTCAGGTTTTGCTGATCAATATGAAAAAGGAAACTTTGAAGCAGTGATTTGTTAAGGTATAATAGTTTTGCAAGTATTTGTGTTAGTTTTACGAATAGTTGCAGAGATTTCCACTAGGGAATGAGGTAGAGCACAAAAGAAGACATTGGGTATTTCTTTGAGAAACATTTAACACATGGGTGAAAAACTGCATCACGGGGCACTGGGACATGGCACTAGTGCAAGAGAATGACAAGCAGACAAGGTACACGCTATGAAGGGCTCCGGAAGATGAATAGCATGTTTGATGCAGAAGAGAAGATGGGGAAAGTAGAAGGTAAATGAAGAAGGTTGACAAAACCATACAAAAATAATTCCTGTAAGAACTTTTTCCAACATGTATAAGCAATTGCTTGGCTTACAGAAGTCAGAGGGAAAACACTGAATGGTCAAAGCTCAGGCAAAGACGCCTGGAGCTACACAGATGAATAAGAAAGGCCACATTTCAGACAGGCAACAAAAGAAACACGCACCATTTAGAAATGGATTAGATTGGAAGACTAACAAAGAATTTCCCAAGTTATGGGAATATATGAAAAGAAATTAACTCATTTTTATCCACAAAAGCCATTGCTTGTAATGACTGAAAGACACCAAAGAGGAATGACAAATGGGAGGCATCTACAAACATCCCAGCAGAGAATCAAGGGAAACAAATGCAGATTTTAGTTTGTGTGAAAGGTGACAGGCATGGAGAAAAGCAGGTCTGTGATGCATCCATGGAGCACCTGTTTTTGAAGGTGCATTTGTGTGAAATTTATTTATTCAAAACTGCTTTAAAATAACCATTACTGTTCACCACCCAAATGTGGACCTTAAAGTGCTTTCTCTATGGATAACAAAAATAAAATTATCTGAATATCTGTTTTATCAAAATTCATTTTGTTTGTCAGAACTGACATTATTGTTCAATGATACATGAACAGCAAAGCAAAAGCAAAGATATTTTAAGGATAATTCACCGTGATAGCTCCTTCTACTCCCAAAAGTTTAACTAAGCAAACATCATAAATAACCTCAATAAAATATAATTCTGGTAAAGAGCATAAATATTTCCAATAAAATCTACCAGAGAGATTATATTCTTCTGTCATCACTCATCGATCTGACTGGAAAGGAAACATACCTAAAAGTAAATGCTGAAGGTTCATGTCAGGCTACATAAATTGCTTTTAGCGCCATTTTTCTTTATCATGTGTTAATCATATGCCATTACTTAAATACTCAGCTACCATCCTGTACAAGGCAATATCGTGTGCCTCCTCTTCCCCATTCAGAGCACACTATAATAGTTCTTCCTAACTGCTACTCAGGTCCTGAGACATGAAACGCTCAAGCAGTTTTTAATATTTTATCAGGTTAGATGTGTATTTCCAAGACTTTCAAGTGAACTTCAGTAAGACACACTGCTTGTATAAACAGGAGAAACGCTCCCCACAACCTTTAATCCTTCTGGGACCCATGACAGATTAAAGACTGCCCTTCAGACCAGTCTTTACCTACTGCTTGACACTTCATCAGTCCTGGGGCTTCTTACAACCACAACTCCTAATTATTCAAAGTTGTTTGATGGAGACCAATATCCATTAAGTGCAAAATTACGAAGTATCAATTTCTACTGCACATATTTACTGCTTAAACAAAATGCCTGCCTAAGTCTTTTGGAACAAAAAGAAAGGTTATTACTCCTCTTGCGCTACACTGGTTCCCAATGCAATCAGCCTTATTTATAATCAAATGAGTTATATAGGTAAATATCAAATCATTAAAGTAGCAATGCATAAGCATGAATATGGATATTGTGGACTTAATGGCTATATATTGCCCATGTACTACAGTTGCATTTTTACAATTTCTTTAATTCGTTTCCTTAGGCTAACTAGAGACCTCTTAATTATGCTCCCAAGAGGTGGGCAACTACTAATTGGAAGAGAAGCAGGTGAAATAGAGGGACATTTCCTCTTAAGTGAAAAAAAACCCACCCTTAAAAAATACTGCAATTCACCAGAAAAAGTAATGTAAAACCCAAGGATCTCAAAAAGATTCATAGTTTACAGCTACACAGGGATTTGCACCATTTTGCTTCATTGTTCTAGGAAAATCGATTAGATCACATTTACTAAGTTCACGTCTTGATATACAAATACTGACTTAATGTGTCGCGCTCTCACACCAGCAGTACTTTACTCTCTAAGGTAGTCTCCTGATTTCTCTTCAGATGACTCATTGAAATGCAACAGAACTCAATCTGAAATTTATTGGGGTAATTGATGCAAATCAGAAACTTGGCTGCATAAATTGGAATTATGTAGAAAACATACAGCTAAGAAACCAGAAGAGCAACTACAAGAGCTTTTAGTGAGTACACAGATGTACCAGGCTAAATCGAAATGCCTACTGAGAGGCTCATGACGAAGGAATCATTGTTTCCCAAGCAGCAGGAGTACTCGCTCTCCAGTTACCCCCTCCACCTACTTAAAGGAGCATATTGAGCTATATGCAGATTTAGAAAACAGGAGAAAGGGAGTTAAAAAAACTCCTGGAGAAAGGGAAAACTGCACCAATAGAAACGTTTGTTCAGCAGCTGTGCCAGGGTGCTCTAAGAAGGTGGCTCTCAGAATATATTAATGTTGGCTGCTAAGCAGTCTATCTAATATAAAAGACTGTTTTAATCACCCTAGAAAATATACTGTTGCTTCTGGTAAAAGCCCACAGAATAACTCGAGTGACAATGTCCTGGGGTTTAGAGAACGTACTAAGCTGTGTTACCAGGTCAGCAAAGACAGGCTTTTCTTACAGGCTGATTTTAAACACAGACACTGAGTGCAAAAAGGAAGAAAACAGACACAGTGGGAGTGTTTTTATGCCACAAGAAAAACAAACTGGAAGAAGTAGTGAGGAAAATTAATATACTGTTTCTTTCGCATCAAGAAATGTTTAAATTTCCAACAACAATAGATGGACAAGATCTGGCCAAATTTAAGTAGTAGTATGTGCTTGGCTACTGATGCTTGATGGCAGTATCTCATTAACCAGTACTTTTGGTACCTGCTGGCACGTACTTTTTCTAAAAAAACCCCAACAAACCAAAACAAAAAACCAACCAGCAGTGCTTCATGTGTTTCCTCTGTTGTTCTGTATTCAAAAGAACAAGCAATTGTGCATTAAGGTGTGAAATCTAATGATAGGATTCCCACCAATTTCTAGTCTCCTCCACCCAAAATATTCCCCTGGGCTGAAAATATATCAAAGAATGGTACCTAATTAAAAAATTAAAATAAAGGATATAGCACTCTTCCCCTTGCTTCCCCTCCCGCCCCCCCCAATCTAAACGATAGGGATCAGATGACTGAAGTCATTCCAGATACATGTACATGGTACTACACCACTATTATTGGCTCAGCATCCCTAGTACAAATAGCCAGTGTATTGAGAACAAACATTCTGAAGATACAGGCTTTTGGCATTTTCAATTCTGTGGTTAGGTACGTGAATGAGGAATGCAGGTGAACATAAATATTAAGTTTAAAAAAACCTTTCAAGAGGGAAACGGGAAGAAAATTACCCCCCTTCCACGTTACAAGTTAAAAAAAATTAGCAAAGAGCAAACTGAAACAATGAGAAACCACAGTGTTTTGAAAGTACTTGGTGTAAAATGTCAATAAAGGACAAAATGCTATAGAAAAAAATTGAGCTTTAACAACATCAGTGAAACAGATTCATATTGAGCATGTTTGTGGCAGAGTTGCCATTCACTTGTAACAATATCCAATCACCCACCTCTTCCTGCCTCACTCAGGAAAGCGCACTTCTCTCAACAGCTAAAGGGAGCTCTCTGCATCAAGCCTGAAGTTTCTCTTATGTGAAGTTGGCCAAAAGGATCTTCAAGTGGCAGGAGGAGAGTTAGTTATTCTACCCATTAGCTCACTGCAAAGAGAGCTATTCTACCTTTTTGTAGCTCTGGAAAGATCCAATAGTAGTTGTGTCCCCTTTCCCTCCCCAGGAAATACAACAGATTTCAAATTTCACAACCCTGGAGCTGTCAGTGTATCAGTCGGGACCTTAGAAGTTTCCTTTATACGAAAAGTTTCCACTGCAACTCAAATGATTAAAAGCAAATAATCACAGGTGGAATATATTTTTTTTAAAAACTTTCAAAGGTCATGAGTAATACAGTCTATATACCCTTCTGTGATTTTCAAAAGAGCAGAAGATTCAAAAGCATCATACAGCACAGTCAATAAATGGACAGTCAACTGAATGAACATGGTATTTTGTATTCATAAGAACTGAAGAATTCTCATTACTTTAAATTTTATTTCCATTTCAGCTCTTTAAAATTCTTATGTTACATTTGCAAAAGAAATAACCAGGCAATAATTAAAATTAAACTAAAAACTCTTTTATTTTGAATAATCTCAGGTCATTTCCCTTAAGAGGCAGACACCAATAAGCAATAATACGGCCTTTAAAGCAGAGAGCACAGAGCCAATTTCTCAGTCCTCCTAGGCAAAAATGATGTCTCTAAGTTCACATGGTTACAAAATAGATGGACTCTCTTTTGAGAAATATATTTATGGCACATAATTTGTTGCTAAATTGACTTATTCAAACAATTACAGTGTGTGTAGCTACCCCTCCAATTAACGTTCATATCTGGCTAAGGTAATCAGTTGTTGTATTTGTGAGCATGCAATTACAATCTGCCTAATAATTATATATTTTTAAATAATACTTTTCACACACTAGCTGGTTCATTCGTTACATGGACAGGGTGTTACGCCATGAAAGAATTCATTCAGTAGAGCTCAATGACTTGTGTCTTTATTTCCTTGAGTACACTGCCCAAGTGTTTGCTTTTTGCACACTTCTGCTCCCAACTGCGGGGTCTGGACTTAGCCCCTTTTAACATGTCTTTGTCAGAAAGTCGATGAATACCTAATCTTCAAACCCAGCATAAAAACCTCTTGTGGTCCACATCGTTGTCCTGAAAACTCCTAGCAGCATGTACCTGAAGAAAAAGCTGGCAGCAGCAGCCTTCATGTGTTAATTACACATGTGAAGCCCATTATGCAGAGAAAGGGCACCTGCTGGCAGTGCAAATGACTAGAATCTGCCCTTCCTGTGCAGTGAGTAAATTGAAGGTTCATTTCTACAGGAGATAATAGTTTTTAGGTTCCGTTCCGTGTATCCTCGACGTAGGCACATACTTAACATTTAAATCATCTGCAGAGGAACAAGCTTCCTTTAAATCTGCATGTTTCAGTTCCTAGCACGTCACTTAAAAATGCTAGTTATCCCGGCTGGTTCCTTACTCTTGCTTAAATGCAGAGAAAAAGTCACACAGAACACTAGCTCTTAAAAAAAAACAACAAACAAAAAACAGCCAACTTCCACACTAAGAGCCACACTTAAAATATGGTATCGTATGACACAGGAAGTTTAAGTTTGTTTTTTTCTGAGAAGGACTTTTTAAAATGCTAGGGGGCAGAGGAAGGCTGTTTCTATGTTTTCAAATCGTTCCCAAAAGTGCATTAAGCACCACACTCCCACAAACATTTCTGCTACACAGGGAGGCCTGGAAGGCCAGCCAGTAGACCTTGCCAGTAAAGACAAAGGCATTGAGTCCCTCAGCTTTTTCTGTGTCCTTCATCACTTGACTATGTGACCACGCAGCAGCAGGTCCACATTTTCCTTGTGATTTCCTTTTACTTCCAAGCCTGTAGAAGCCTCTCATCACCCTTTACATCCCTCAGTTTAACTCCAGCCAAACTTTGGCCTTACTAATTCCATCCCTGCATGCCCAGGCAACAATTCCATTAACTCTCTAACAGGGCTTGAAAGTTTAACTTCTCTAGGAAGCTTAAGGTAAGGCCACTCTTTCTGGGCACTTCATCTCCCTGCTACGTACACAGAGGGAAGAAAAAAAAAAAGGGGAAGTCACACAAACTGAGCATGGGAAGCAGCAACTAACAGCTGAGCAACTAAAAGCAGCAGCATCTTAAACTTCCTCTTCATTAATTACTCAGAGTGCTCATCCACCATTCCTGTGCACAGCAAACGGGAGAGATGATGTTACGGCTGGTTAGGCTAAACCGTTTGGCTTTGCACTAGAAAAGAAAGTAAAAACCGAGAGACTGTTCGAGGGGCACTGTAGACAGGCTTCTGAACCATTAACCACAGAGTCCAAGACATACGCCTAATGACACACTAATCTGGAGACCACAACAGTGAATAAGGAGGCTTCTTAGGCCACCTGGACAGCGTGGAATCATCAAATAGGTTGGAAGGAACCTCAGGAGGGCAACTGGTCCAAGCTCCTGGTCAAAACAGGGCCAGCTTTGATATTATAGGAGGTTGCTCATGGGCTGTGCCAAAATTTTTCACATCATGATAATGAATAAGTTTTTGAAAGGTTTATATCCATTCTCCTAAGTTAGGTAAATATCACGTTCTAAACACACGCTGATAATAAAAGATGACCGCAGCAAAATGAATAGCTTTCGCCCACCTCCAATGGAAGTTCAGGAAAGCAAGAAAATGAGAATATCTTCTCCACTGTATCTTCTACTGTTGGAGTCTTAATTCAAATGTTAACATTTAACACAGATATGCTGAAAACAGATTTTAATTACACAATATCTAAGTTGCAGCATTCCATAGTAACCACTCATATTGAAGTATTTCAACATACTGATAGACAATTATATCTTGCCATGAAAATAATTTTTTTTACTTACTAGGTTGATTGCTTCCTTAATATGACTATATATTTTTAGAGTAACAGTTGCATCATAAGAGGACTTAAGACTTACTATACAGAAATGTGAAAAATGTTGTGAATCTAAGTGATATATATACATATATATAATATATATACACACACACATATATATATATAGCCTTACCAACAGTAGTCCAATAGATGTGGGGGCAGAACAGGAATGTAAACATGCTGCCAGAACATCGGGTAGAGCATAGCTGCAGACCCATGAATGCAGGCAGTTAACTGAAAAACACATATTAAAACAGGATCATAAATAAGACAAAAACCAAGCTTAAAAAGGCAAGGTTAGAAGAAAAAAAAGTAAAGAATCAATTCTGCTTTCATATCAACATGCTTTATTACAAAATATACAGTGCTCTTTTTAAAAAAAGGGGTATTGGTGGGTGAAGCATGACTGGTTTATGGTGGTTGTCATTCAACTGACTTTGTAAACAGCTGAGAACATGATTCATACAACAAACAAAACCTGAAAAGAACACCCAGTGTTCTATAAAGCAACAGAAACATGGAAATGAAAACACAAAGGGAACTAAAAAATAGTAAAGGCAAATCCCCCAACCCTGGTAATTACCATCCATTAAATATCATAAAACTGCATTGAAATTATAACACAAACTGAAAAAATATTTGAGCTCAGAAGATACAATGTGAGTGGCATACGTTTGTTAAGAACATATCATACTAAACTCAGTGATTAAATTTTTATTATTTAAAAGGGATTTTTATCTAATTGCCCTTTACCAAATCACTTGATCCATTGACTTTCTCAGTTATATTTTTAAAAACTCATTCAGAATAGTTTTGATGTTGGCAGGTACTAAATGAAAAAGATCACAAATAGCAAACACATGTGCCAGTCAAGCCGTGGGGAGAATCCTCACAGAGCTTTGGAGGAAATTACGTCTCTCAATCCTATTTCAAACGATAATTAACAATTTGGAAAAGAAGATAAGCAGGATATTTGTCACATTCACTAAGGATATTAAAATGGAGAAGGTGGTAATCCTCAATAAGGAAATCTCAGCAAAAGCTATAGTCAAAATACCCTAAGAAGAGGATATGAACACACACATATACTTGGGAAAAGAGAAAATGAATAAATAAATCAGAACACTCATACAAATAGACACATACATGGAAAAGACTAAGAGATGACAGGCAATCACATCCACCCTGACAGTGTTTTGCAGTTTAGAGTGTCTTTTAATCTCAGATGATACCCAGCACAAGTACTACAATGTGTTTCACTTGTGAGACGTATTTTGAAAACAATACTCAACAAAAGTCTACCAGTTATTTGAAGGTACAATGAAATCAAGCATGTAATGCTTGTCTGGACAATAGGAAGGAGGGAGAACACTGCTTAGAAATACCGAAAAGACAAATTCTAAAGGACTGAGGTCCTTGTGGTGGCCTAAAGTTGCGTGAGATGAAACTAAGCAAAGACAAATTGTGACGTTAATCCTAATTCAGTTAGATGTGGTGTAACCTTAAAAAGAAAAAGTAGATGACCCTCATTATTATTAATTTCCACTAAAGACAGACTACTGAATTATATACCACTTCATAGGGAACCCACATCTGGTAAAGAAAATGGTCTAGATGAGCTAATACAGTCTCTTAAGGCTCCATGTCAGGGAAAATCCACTACAACTCTGGATGTAGTTTGGCTTATGTTCAATGCCAAAGCCTTTATGTAATTCCAATACAATTTCTGTAAATAACAGAACCTGGTTTTCTGATTAAAATGCAGGTCATTAAGCAAGAAGATTGAAGACAGGCACATATTTTACGTGTTATTTTTAAGCCTGTGAACAATACAGATCTGGATAAGCAATAAGAATGCACCAAGGAACATGGATTTTTGGGGAGAATTACTGTGGTTCTCTGCAGTGTGGTAAGAACCATGGTGAGGTATCAGCTTCACTAGCAGGTGTTTTTCAAAAGCAGAAAAGTGAGTATAAAAATGAACTGAAATATACTTTGCAATTTACAGCTCAAAATAGACACAGATTTTTAAAAAATCATGCAGAACCTAAGACCCAGTATGCCAAGTATAAACCCATACAGCACTTTAATGATAAAAATTTCAGACATAAAACCCCTCAATTTGAAAAGCCAGAATTTTAAGCTATACCTTGTACCTAGTTGAGAGATATTTTATTGTGGCTAAAATATATGATTAATCTGTCTGTTTAATAATGTTTTTGAGTTCCAATCATCTCCATCACCTAATCAAGGAAAACCTGAGAAAAAGAATGGCCTACTAAACCAGATCAAAAATCCCTTGTCTCCCAGTATTCTGTCCAACAGTGGTCAACACACATTACTAAAACCACTGATCAACACATTCATCAATAAAATTGGTATTTTCCATTTTCTCCGTCCCCACCAGCTTGCAGCTCACACCCCATGTGCCAATGAATTCAAATAAACACATTGAAAAGTGCTGCCCTGTCTCTTCGTTTCAAGCCTATTCCCTCACACTTTTAATGGGTGCTCTGTGTTTTGAGCATTTTGAGACAATAAATAAAAAAATAAAATCTCCTACTTATGTTCTAAGGGCCACACATGATCTTCCAAATTTCTATCAAGTTCACTGCCTCCTTAGTATCTTTACCAGGCTGAATGAAGAGGTCTAGTCTACTCTGCTCTCCCTAACTGAGAGATCATTTTGTATATTTGCTTGTTCTTGTTACCCTTCTCTGTACTTTTCACTGTTTTACTTTATAATTTTTTATTTGGAGTACATAAGAACTCATGCAACATTCACAATGTGGGCAAGCCATGAACATCATGTGGCATTATGCCCTCTTTTTTGTTCTCTACTCCCTTCATAATAATTTCTTGGCTTCTAAGCCTTCAACTGAGTAATAAGCTGGCATTTTCGTAGATCGATATCACTCTTTTTAAAAAAACTCCAGTATCTCTTTATGAGTGGTAATAATTACTTCAGTTAGTCAGACCATGATTGCTTACATGGTTAGAAGTGTTTTCTCCCATAAGCATTATTTTATATTTATCCATGCTATGCAACAAAATGACTGCCACAACATTTTCTCCCCTTTTAGAAAATTGTTTTTCATGAGGATATTGAACAAATTCCAGAATAGAGCACTGTTGGACTGCTTAGCAACTTCCAGGATTAGGAAAACTGATAATTTTTCTCACCCTTTTTCCCCTCAACCTTTTAGCCAGTTGTTTACCCTCAAGAGGATCAAACTGTCCTATGCTACAAAAATTTATTTAATAGCTTTGAAGAATCCAACACTGTTCAATCTTACCTAGATTTTTAAAGATTTTTAAGATTTGGAGGCATGGATTTATTTTGCAAAGGTCATATTTACTCTTCCCATGAAAGCTACACAGTCACTCCTCACCTTAGCACTGCTTGATTTTGCAGTGCCATAACAAGAGAGTCCACAAAGCTCAAAAGTAGCCCAGTGCTGATAATGTGTTTCCATAAGTGAGAATATGCAAGAATTTAAACTAGATTTGAACCACCATCCTAAGGAAATGGCGTCTTTGGAAGCAGACAGGGTACAGCAAGTATTTTCAGTCTTTCTCAATAAGAAAGCGCTTTATTAGCAGGTGAACATTATTTTATGGTCCATATAGGATGGAAATATTAGTATGTTAGGATACTAATTAAAGCAAAAGTTAGAAGCTACAAAATCTTGAATTTATTCTGTATTTATGACTCATGAAACACTAAAGATTTATCCCTATCCCATTATATTTCAACTTATCTTTATATTATTCCTACTGGAGAAGATGCTCCTCTCTCACAGATTAGACAAAAGGCATAGCCTAGTTCCAAAATATTCAGCAGAAAAAAAAAGCATGCTTTCCCAATGTAATTTCCCAATGTATAGAGATATTCCCAAATCCTTTATGTTTTCGGTTTCTGTTCTCCAAATCAAAAAGATGTCTGGAAAAAATACTGTTTAAAAATTTAATTCTTACTTAAAAATTGCTTCTATGAGGAGCGAATGGATTATTTCCTGGCATTATTATATAACATGGTTGCTTCTGTAGAGGAGTGAACTCAGTAATCCAAGGAGGCCCCTTCCAAGTCCCCCTCCTATTGGTTTTAAAACTCAGCAAGAAAAGATTAAACAGACATAATGCTCAACACTGCAGACATCTGAGCAGAACCTGTCACTTATTTTTGAGATGTACTCCCACCTTGCTATCTGGCATGAATTCAAATAATGTACTACCATGAGTAAGCACTGGTACTGTCCTTCAACTCTGCCAAGATAAGGGCTCATAAAAAAGAAATAGTATATTTGCTGGAGACCTCACCTGATTAGTGATTGCCATATAGAAAACAAGCACTTAATAATAAGGCAGCCTAAGAAATGCCCAACTGTCAAAACTATAGGAATCCAGCATTTTGAAATAAGATTAGTTCCACTACCTCAGCTTCCTGCAGCTGTTGCTAGAGAATATAAAAAGATAGCTATGTAAGAAAGTCACTGATTCACTAATGCACTTTTTGCAGTTTTATAGTTAATACTCTAAAAGCCTTATTTGAGCAAATCAATGGGATTGTCATATATATAAAAACCATAAACTGACGTTTAATTACAATAGGCCATTTTCCAGTGCATTTTACTCTCTCTCTCCTGATGCATATACACTGCACAGTTTTACAGATGCAGTACATGGCTACAAATGTGCAACATATACTGGAAAAAATGACCACCTTTTGAGTGTTTGTAAGATCTTTTTTCTGCATTACTCAGGGCTGAAAATAAAGTAGAAAGCTTAAGACTGAGCTATATAAGAATTAAGCGGAGAAAGCAGAACTGTTGCAAAGGCTGTGTATGAAGGTCAAGACCTATACTGGCAGGTTATAAGGATGGCAATAGAGCTCTTGGGAAGGAAGAGCTTGTACATTTAAAACAGTAGTTGTAAGACTGCTGTAGAACAAGAACTGTGCAAGCTCTTAGCTATGTTGCATCACAAGGACATCTGGTGAATGGTATTAATCATATGTTGTCTTTTCCTAAGGACCACCATTTCCTTATCCTCAGAGCCCTGAGGCATGTCAGAAACCAGCCAGGGAATAAGAGGTTGTGTATCGGAGCTTTCCATGACATGGAAGAAGTGACACGACAAGCTCTCAACTCCCAGGAACAAAAGAGTATCCATGTCAGAATGGTATTTTTTGCTTTGTACTAAGACTGTAATAACAGAAAAATTATGTACAGAAATTCACCTCAGTATGATGGAGCCAAATAGAAACATCACAGAAATTCAGAAGTTTACATCTTTGAAGACTCATCAGGCTTCACATAAGCCACCTTTCTAAAATGAGAGACAAGCTGCTGCTGCCCTTATCACAAATAGTTAACATACCTTGTTGAGGCAGGGCTGCATGGGCAAGTTATGATGGAAGAGAGAATACTGGATGCAAGGAACGCTCTTCTGTTTCATTTTTGCAACAGCATGCTCCCACCACCAGGTGGTCTTTTGCCAAGCACAGTTTTTTTATGTGTTTTGGTTCGTATTCGGCTCGTCATGAGTAGTTAGATCAAAGAATACGTAAAGAAACTTAACATGAATAATTGCTTTAATATTTTGAGAAATTATTTGAGTTTCCTTTTGTAGGAAGAAAAAAATCCAAGAAAACAGCAATAAATCTTCCATAGGTTCAGTACACATGGTTTATAAAACAGCTAATAAACACAGCCTCATTCAGTTACCTCTAAATCTTATTCAACTTAACTATATTAAGGATATTTCAAATCAAAAATTGAATTTGATATGATGTATTATAACACAGAATTCATTCCACAAAAAAAGACTTTCTATCCAGAACAGTTTAATTTTCTCTCTCTTACCTGATATTAAATTTAAGCCTTAAGTATGAAGCGTGCCATGTCTCTCAAAGTTAAAAGAAATTAACTGCAAATAGGTCCCTTCCACTTTTTTGTTAAAAAACTAAAAAATAAAAACAAAGAAACCAATCCCTCTCACCACCACACCACCCTCACTTTACTTTGAGAATTCTCAGTTTGGTACGTTTCCAGTTACAAGGTCTTGGCTTCCACTGAGCACAGTTTGAAATAAAATAATGCAGCTTGTTCCTACTGCTGGAACATGCAGAGCAGAGCGTGCAGGCAAGGAATCACTGGCTCTGGCCCAACACTTCAAACCTGTCTTACACTGTCACTCCAATCTTGGAGCAGTTGATATATAAAGTTGTAAGATAAGAACACACAGTATGAATACCCCTCCCTCACGAAGAACCAGACATGCTTTTATCCTGGACAGAGGCAAAAGGAAGAGAAATAGCAGAAAGATAGGAAAGAAAACACAACCCTACTTGTGAAATGGCTCATTAAGGAAGGCAAAGTGACAGGTAAGTAATTCTTCTTCCCAGGCTCTGTCACAAAGGGAGAGATTAAACCAACCGACCACACAAATTTTGAAATGCTTTGGGTAGCCGTTCTCTTCTTTCCTCCTCTCTGATAATTTACTATTCTTTTCATGCTTTAGGTTTCTGAAATAAACACCTCTCTTCTTCATTTTATTAAATTACCAGGACTGGACATATTTTTGCTTATTTTAGTAGGGAGGACACAGAACACTTGGCAGATATAAAAGTTAAGATTTTGCAAGTTTTCTATGATATTAAACTTTATAATACTGAAATTCTTTCAGTTAAATGTGGGATTGATTGTAAACATTTAATAATTATTAATAGGTCCCAGAGATTATTCTAACTCTCCTAGTTTCACTTACCTTTCAAAATGATATTGTAATAGCTATTCTGAGATTAAGTATGAAGTCTTACTCTCTTTCATTTTTCTGCCCTGTATTGACAGACCATTCTTACATGATTTTATGTACATAATTTCAGCCTTCTGTAGTATTTACAATTCCATGAAGCAGTTTTAATCTCAAACACAAAGTAGGACATGGTCATACAGTAAGAGACTAGTTAATACCATACAAAATTGAAGTGGAAGCTTGTATTTTAGAAAGGATTGCTCAAGTACTTAGCCCACAGCACTAGAAAGCAAAATTAGTTAAACCATCTTATGCTCGTCATTCATAAAGGAAAGCAATCAATACCCATTTACAGAGCAAACAGAATGAAGACTTAACATTTTCTTTTATAAAGAAAATCACAATCTTATTGACTGATAAACCTTGAAATGCATAATACAAAACTTTGAACTAAATCAAGCTGTGTGCTTGTTTTGATGTCCTGCCATTTTTAGAAGAGAGTACTCTAGAGTATTCAGTAGCTTTCATCTCTCAGACCCTTGATGGAGCCTAAGTAGCATTAAGACAACAAAACTGCAAAAATGTGGATTGTCAATGTATTTTAGCCCACTCCCTCAGTCCATCCAGAGAAGGTCACTGGAACATCCATTTGACAGTATCATTTATCTTTTTTTTCCCCTGTCAAGTAAATTATGAAAAAGGGACTTCACTACAGCATAAATGTTTGTACATTTATGTACCAAACGCCCCCAAGAATTCCTGTATCCAAAAACCCCTTTTTCATTTGAACATTAGAGGCCAACAGAAGTTCAGTAAAATCGTCACATAGAAGCACAGAATTGAGTTGAGGTTGCATAGCTGTGGTTAGAAGGGGGACCTAGAGATCATCAGATAATTTCCTATATATGACAGTCATTTTTAAAAAAGTAGTGTGAATAGAAGAAGTTATTCTGCATTTTACTTACAGTGCTCAGCTTACTACAACAAATGAGGATGCGGCGTTCATAGAGCATACTGGCATAGAGATGCAGCATGTTGTTGACATCAACTGCTACAAAATACTCTGTCAGATTTCTCTGGAAAGAGAGAAAATAATTTTTGATTCATGATATTACAAAAACAACTGTCCTTAACAACAAAAATAACCAGATTTCATCCTCCTATTACACTACATCCAGTATGTGGCTTAACGAAAGAAAGCAGGATGTCATATTATGTCAGAGTATTTTTTAACTGCAGTATCTTTCCCCTAACTTTTGGGGAGCTAGGTCTTGGAATAATAAAATTGATGTTTCACATGCAGCTTCTTAAATACAAGATACTTCTCTGAGAAAAAAAAAAAGTTCTGTCACTCTTACGGAAACTTCAAAGCTGCCTGATAAAGTACCAAAAAAAAAAATCGCACAACCCAACAATAAAGTTTTTTTAGTGGACAATTCAAATATGACAATTTCAAATGTAAGCTCAGTCTATGCTAGAACAATTCTGATAATTAGAAATATACATGGGCATTTAACGTACAAGCTAAAAACAGTTACACAGCTGTCTGAACTCACTTCATGCAGTCAGACACATTTGCCCTTGGTGGAAGACAGAAAGTACTTCCCTGGGGGGCTGGGGAAACTGAGGAAGGAGAAAGAGAATTCTCTCTCTCTGAAAACTTCAGTGGATGCCCATCTCTGATGAAGAGGCAGGATTCAAACATCCAGTTTTACTTGAGTGATCAGTATGTTTATATAGTATAAAGAAAAATAATTGCAGTAGAATATTGTAAGCAAAGCACATTTGCAATCTGTCTTTAAAGCATAGATAGCAAGACCAAAACACAAGCAAGTAACACCACCGAAACTTTACATATACACTTTCTAGGTAACACAGGTTTCTTTCTTGCTTTTGCTGCTCAGAACATTAAAAAGTAGCTATGTAAAAATTATTGTAAGTAACGGAAATTCAAAAAAGAAAACAGACCAAGCTGCACAAGAGGCTATGGCCACTTCATCCCCCACACCATCCCATCAGCCAGCAACATTATCCATTCATCATTACCAATGTAATTGCCCTGTGCACATGCTGTAGTGGCATGAATCATGCATCATTTACTAAATAATTAAGATGTCTTCTAATAAACAGCAGAATGTGATCCTGAGATCTCTACCAGCAAAACTAGAAAGCCACCATGTAGGTGACTTGATCAAAATGTATTATGTTATGAAGGGCTTTTACAGTGCAAGGCAAACAAAAAAGGATTTTTGTTTGCAGAGGATATTTTCACTTCTTAAAACACAAAAATTTTTAAAAAGGGGTGGGGGGTGGGGAGTGGAGGAAAAGGTAATGCACCCAGAAATGCTGAATTAGGGAATTTGTTTCCAAATAGCTTCTTACAGATATGAAAGGGTCGCTATATGATAAAGACAGTCTTATACAAAACACACGTGAGAGCAAAATTAGATTAGTCATGAATTCAAGTGCAATCTTAATCATCGTTAAACAAAAAAGTGCAGAAAAGCAAAAAGCAAATATGATTTAGAAACTTAAAGAAGCTCAACAAAGCCTATTAGCACTTTTGACAGATCCAAAGATAACTCTAAAACCACCAATACTTGGCCCGAGAAGTCTGCCAAGATGCTTCATACTGTGCAAAAATATGTTCCACAGCTTGCCATCCAAACACAAAGAACTAAAGAAAAATTAAGCATTGTATTTGGAAGACTTTTGTACCAGTATCTAGATAGATACAAACTAAGCTCATTATGGTTAACTTCAAACATGTTAATATAAAACAATCATTCAGGTCTTTGTTACAGAAAAACTATAGCCACAGACAGGTATATTCAAAGAAGAAGGAAAAAAAAAAGCCAAAACGTTTTGCCAAAAACCTATTAAACTATCATGTACTTTTTCTATATTTCTCATCCCATCTGTGCTGATTAGCATGATATTTTTGTCTAAACATAAGCTGTCTTCTCTACGGCTCTTCTTCCCCCTCTCACCCATCTTTCCACGACGCCAAAACACAGTGCATGACGACACAATTACTGCAAATAGTGTGAATTAAAAGAATTTTTAAGTAGCACTGAACTCCCTTTGATGCCACCCAAATTAGGGGAATGGCAAAAGGAGCCCATAATCCCCACGTTCTGCCTGAAGATGTAGATATGCATGTGCATGGATGTGTTTATAAGGCAACAGTATCCACTACTGAGAGGAAAATAGACACGGGGACTTGATTTGCAATTACTCTTCCATCAAGTTTATTGTAGCAAAATACTGGCTTTGACACACAAATGTACCTTCAGATGGAAAGATTTATAAGGTTTTAGTCTTCTCTGCTCTCAGAAATTTGCCAATGACACCTGCGAAGCATGTGGGCTGTATGGTAATGTATTGATACTAAGGAAATTCACGTGTTAGCTCTAAGTTTTATTTATAAGAAAGCTGTCATCTTTGAAGATGAAATTGGGACTTACACATGTATTTTGAAAGACATGTCTCGTAAGTGACAAAACCATGAATGAGTTAAATAAATACAAATGAAAGCGTTCCAATTTGCAGTATAATTGTTGTGTATTTTGTTCCCTAGGATTTAAACCTTTCTTGGGAGAGTAAAAAGTGGGATTTTCAAAATAAAATATGGGAACAGGTATCCCCACTCCTCTCAAAACTCAATAAGAGTGCTACAAAATTCCCTTATGCTCCCTCGAAAGTTCATTCCTAGATCAATCATCTATTTGATCATTTGCTATCTAATATCAGCAAATGCACATGCACACTGACTTTTGAGATAAAAAAAAATTCATGTACTTCTCTTCCTCCATCATCTAATGAAGAATTTCTCACTGAAGGAACAAAGCAATGAGCTCTCTCCTCTGCAAAGAGTGAACCTCGGACATAGTAACATGGATTATAATTCACTTATTTTAGTCTGCTCTTGAACGGCTTCATTTACAAGACTTCAGTGAATTTCCTGTTAGGTCAATAGAATTGAGTCAGGTTTCGTTCTCCATTCTCCTACTGGAACCCCCTCATCTTATTTAGAAGTTTGTTTTCTTTGAAATATCACACATTACCTAACCCGTGTTAGATTTTGAATCTGGTATGCAGCTAACACTCTTTTATAATGCCATGCTGTTGTTTGGGAGAACAAAATAATGAAGACAATACACTTTATCAAATGGTGTAAATATAGAAAAAAAAATGGGGGGGTGGATCTTGAGAAAAACAGGTAGCAAAAGACATATGTTATGAGTGAAAAATCAGGCATTTTGAAATATAGGACTGAATGATACAAAGATACACCAGAACATCACCACCAAGAAAATGTCAGCATTACAGACTGCTAACTTACCTGATATTTCTGAAACACAACAGACACTACTAGGAAATTTACAGTCTTGCACTGTATTTCCTGCAATGAACCCAATTATTTCTGAAGTCACAATGCGTTTACAAATGTTTCACATAACTTAAATCTTTTGGAAAAGTGAATGCTTAGCTGGTACATAAAAGTGTCCATGCTAAATGTTTTCGTGACTCATTAAACATATTGATCTGACACAAAGTCAGATAATTCCAAGAAGTTTGTTAACAATCCAAATAGAGCTCTATGCAGCTCTCCATTAATCATTACATACAACTTCAAAGTTTGGCACTACTAAAACATTTGCTAATATGGGTTTTAAAGTGTGATTACTGATAAGGTATGTAGAATTTTGAATAAATCAGGCCAATTGATTAAAATCCTTGAAGATTTATGCTCAATTAATGTCCTTGTATTATTCCCTAATATGCTCCAATTCTACATGAAAGTTGCATTAACAGATAAAATCCTCATAAGAAATTATAAGATACTCACTCGAAAAAAATAAACAAAAGAAATGCCTGAGAAATAGAAGACAGTCAACTGCAACAACAGACCAATGGATTTGATTTTTAATATTTTTCTTTCTTACAATGAGCCCTAGCTTTTTAAATTTGTGTGTGTATATATATGGGCATACATATTTGTTAACTGAATGAAATGTTCTTCTACTCCTATTCCCAGAGGTGCCCTGGTTCACCTCAGACACTGCAAAGAGTCCATCCTTCACAGTGACATCACTGCACAGGATACCTACATCGAAACAGTCACATTCCCTCTGAGGCACATCAGCACCACTCAATGATTCAAAGAGGATGCTTTTTAGCATCACATGGCACTCCCTCCCATGAAGGCTGAGCGTTCAGCTTTCAAAGGGTTTCCAACTCCTTCTGGCCCAAGGCCTCTGCTTTTATAACAGCCTTTGATTCATGAGCATTCCTCATGCCTCCTGCTCAAACGTTTTGGGAAGCTGACTCATACCTTTGAATATAAAGCGAACATCACCAGCAGACATAACCAACAGAGCATAAATACAGCTATACTTCCCGAAGCCTTTACTATGTAGTGTGTTATTAAGCTGTTCCATATCAGTTAAAACAGGCCCAAGGCAGATGATCTACTTTTAATCCCTGCCACTGGTTTCTTCCCATTACTAGCTCATTTCTCTCTGCCCTCCAATTTGCCAGCCTGGAAAATGGAAATAAAATTCCTTCCCTGCTCTCCAGGTGATTTGAGGCTTATCAAACAAAAATTGTTAAAGTTTGCGATGATTAGCATAAAAGAGATTAACATAAAATATAACCCCTATAAACAAGTAACTTCACGTCTGTATTAGGACAGAACACATTCCATATTGATAGCTAGTTTAGATTCAGGAACTGACTCTTGAATTACTCCTAATGTATCATTCTACAAAAATAAAGCACCTTAGAGGAAAAAGCACATCTATTAAATCTACTGACAGGATACGTGTCAGTATGAAAAGCCTACAACACAGAAAAGCTAGCAACTATGTTTTTAAACAGAAACAAAAAGCCCCAAATGTTATCTGCTATACAAATCATCCACAAACGAGATTAAATGTCTTGTTGATTCCCTTTTCTTTCTTTCTTTCATGCCATAAATTGAGGTATATGGTGCTAAGGCAGACCGCAAAATGTTCAAGAAAGAAAACTGAGATGTCAGGCATAGAAATTTGGCTAAGAGACATAGCAGGAACATATTAAAGAGTATTCAAGAGAAGCAAATGCCAGCATTGTCTTCCCACAGACCTATCATCTGGCTAGAAATCTGAGGCATGCTGAAACACATACAAGACAACTTCGTGAGGCTTAAAAGGTCTCTGAAAAAGTGGCCCTAAAGAAACCAGGTATGCTTGACATTTTCAGAAGGCCGTCCAACAAATGGATCATTTTTAATGGTCTCTTATGTCATTCTTTCAGAAGGATCTTACTGTATGATTAGCAGATCTGCTTTTTTCTAGCCATATCAGTCTGTCCATTAGTACTTTTTCCTTAATACACTTCAGCTTTTAATCACAAATGCAGATTGTCAACTCCTGAATGCTATTGTGTAAATACGATACAGAAGGAAGATGTTATCACAAAGAAAAGAATGACCGCCTGAGCAACTACAGCTAATAATAAACCTTTAAAGCAAAGAGCCTAGATCTTCATCTGAATCAATACAAAATGTTTTAAATAAGGATATATGATATCTGAATTCTGACAGCATCTTAAAGAACAAGGCAAGTTAATACCAAAGTGGTATTTGATCTTTCTTAATACTAGCAATACGGATGTTTGAAACATTGAACTCTTTCACTGAGGATACTGAGTATCATGATTATATCCTTGGCTTGACTAATAAGTAGCTGTAACACTTTAATAAATAAAAGTGTTATGTAATAAAAATAAATAAAAGCTGGTTGACAGCCAGCTGAACATGAGCCAGCAGTGTGCCAAGGTGGCCGAGAAGGCCAATGGCATCCTGGCCTGTATCAGAAATAGTGTGGCCAGCAGTAGAGAAGCGATCGTGCCCCTGTACTTGGCACTGGTGAGGCTGCACCTCGAACACTGTGTTCAGTTTTTTGCCCCTCACTACAAGAAGGACGTCGAGGTGCTGGAGCGTGTCCAGAGAAGGGCAACGAGGCTGGTGAGGGGTCTGGAGAACAAGTCTGCTGAGGAGCGGCTGAGGGAACTGGGGTTGTTTAGCCTGGAGAAAAGGAGGCTGAGGGGAGACCTCATCGCTCTCTACAACTACCTGAAAGGAGGTTGTAGCGAGGTGGGGGTCGGTCTCTTCTCCCAAGTAACAAGCGATAGGACGAGGGGAAATGGCCTCAAGTTGAACCAGGGGAGGTTTAGATTGGACGTGAGGAAAAATTTCTTTACTGAAAGAGTGGTTAAACATTGGAACAGGCTGCCCAGGGAAGTGGTTGAGTCACCATCCCTGGAAGTATTTAAAAGACGTGTAGATGAGGCGCTTAGGGACATGGTTTAGTGGGCATGGTGGTGTTGGGTTGACGGTTGGACTCGATGATCTTAGAGGTCTTTTCCAACCTTAATGATTCTATGATTCTATTAAAAACAACATATTGTATTGAAACATTTTTTCAAATAAAATTAATTTCAAACCAGTACGTTATCTCTCCAGCAGGTCCCAACAATTACTTCCCAAGTTTAGTTTTTAGTCTCAGTTTCATGTTGTACTCAAAGTCCATACCTCAAGAAAATCAACGTAACTATGTAAACAGTGTGAGGTCAGCAAGGGGAGAACAAAACATCAATCTGGATGCAGAAGAAAGAAAACTGCTTCTTTAGTAGTGAAATTATTAAGTTTCTTTTCAAACAGCAGTTCTTTGGAACTTATGAGAAGAGAACAGACCCTGATTCAAGTTAGCTAATAAAGGTGAAATACCTCAAGGGATTCTTGTCTTCTTTTTGATATAAATTAAAGCCTTGGTAAAATGGATGAAATTCCTTTCTATTGTAATCCTGCATTTTTATGTAAAGGATGACTCTTGTAGTACTCACTCAAATGGCAATCACAAAACTGCCTTAAGATTACTTTCAAGAATTTTTCATAGGCTTATTGTAGTGAGTGAATTTTCACACAAATAAACTCCATCATTGTTCTCTGAAACGCCACCATACTGTTACATACAGTTACCAAACCACTGTTCTTTCCCAATTTTGAGTAGGCTAAAACTATAGATGTGTATTTTAAATTTCCTCACTTATTAGAACCAAGAAATCATGGAATGTTAACAGTAAGTAATAATAGATTGGTGATAATAATAAAAGCTTTATAGTTTTTAAATAAATATCTTGACTTACAGCTTAAGATAATTATGCTGTCAATTTCCTGTTCATTTGGTATCTTTTCTTAATTAAAATGGCAAACGTTAAATTCTACTGTTATGTTGTACTTCAAAAGGCCTCATGTACTTTTGCAGTTAGCAACGCAATGTTTTCTGCCCAATACTTATTATAAATTAACCATCTAAAGTTTATTTCAACATCTAGCAATATTTTACAGAATATAATCTATTACTATGCCAAACAGAGGTAACAATTGTTATCTGTTTTGCTGCTGACATTAAACAGAAATGGTAAAGTGCACGGTCCTCTACAGTACTCACATTTTCAGGTATACTAGGAAGCTCTCTGATGTCAGGCACAGTAAAGTATGAGTGCTAAAAAAGAGCAAATATTGATTATTGCAATATTGTCAAAAGCAATCTAAATTTATTGCTTGGTATTAGTAACAGCAGTAATAGCAGTTGCTCAGCTAAGTAAAAATGACAGAACATTTGTTACCAACTACCAGTATGACTTCTTTGTCATGGATTTCAACAGCTGGATTCTCAGATCACACATGCAATATGAAATGCATTAAGATAGAAAGTATCAAATGCTCCTGAAAAGTTATATTACATTTTTTTGTTCTTCAGAGACGCTGATACAGACAGACTCACACAATGTATGACATATGCCAAGGAAACGCCAAGGCAGGCTATAATTCAAGCCATCTTTCCACAGCCCGCTGCAGGTTGCATGACAGACTACAGGAAACAACAGCAAGCAGGTCCTTTTCTGACTTACAGCATCAGTAAGTTTCATTCAAGACAATGGTGAAGTTACAGAAATTTACTGAGAAATACTTCCTAAAGTTTTATGCCTACTTACCTGAAAAATATTACTAAAGTTCTAGGTCACTTTTATACGCCTTAAAAAACACATTTTGAAAGACTATACTGGTCTCGCAATTTCATAATCCATTGTATTGTTACATTTTTTTAATTGTCTGCGTTCCAAGAGACCAGGTTCACTCTAGTTCCCAATCTGACTGTGCACGACTTGCACGATTCTTGGTTAGGGCTTTTGGAAAGGAGAGGAGAGAATGCGACTAAACTGCTTTTGTAAATCAGTGTTGTATACAATTTGTATTATTTTTAAGATATTCACCATTTGTCTTAGGGTTACTTATTAATTACTTGCTGAAGCTTTAAAGGCTGTTATATTCTTGGCATAGTTCCACAATTAGCACAATTTTCTTGTATATATATCTCAGACATTTCAGTGCTTCATGAACAGTCTATAACCCAAAATAGCAAGCGGGTATAACAGCTACACTGAATATAGACACTAAATGTATTAACACAAATTTTTGCTTTTTGATATATCACTGTTTTAGTTTGGTCAAAAAGATGCAATGCAAACATACAGGAATAGTATATGCAACTGTATCAGATATAGGAACCTCACCCCGACCCCAAAACAGGCTTGTAAATAGCCAAAATAAAATGCGTAAAGACACCACAGCTAACAGTCCCTTGGCTGCTTTTTTATATCCTTTCTTGCTTCATCGCCCATGAAATGTCTGAGACAAGGGGGGACTGGCAGCATTCCTTGAAACCACTGGTGTGAAAAAACTGAAATATCCCAACTGATCATTGCCTTTTGAGACAGCTCGTCCCCTTAAACAGAAATGCTGTTCAAAAAAGAGATAGCCTCAAGAGGACTGGGACATTTCTACTGCCAGCTGGTGACCTAGCAAGGCCAAACAACTGTTACCTGTCGACTGACATTACAGGGTGAAGTGATGAGAGTAAGCTGCTTGTTGCCAAAAAGGACTTTAGAAGAAGGAGTAAAGGAAATGAGAGGGAGAAGAGAACTGTGGCTGCACACACCACTAGTTTCCACGTGGACTCTAAATGACTAACTGGCAACATGCAGCAATGTGCATCTTAAGTATTTTTCCACTACAGCCTGGAACACAAGGTTGTTCTGCAAAAATTAATTTGAAGACAAAAACCCCAAAAGACTAAATTCAAAATAGAATCCCATCAATAAAACCCCACATCTATTCTTTCAGTGTTCTTTAGTTAATTTTCTCACAAGATATAAAAAAGAAATAAATCGTTTTTTGTGTTTTTTTCTTGGGGGGAGGAAGAGGAGAAGGAATCAGAAAATGTGATAAACAGTTAATGCTCAAAACGCTGCGATGACAGGTACGTGACTGTTTGCTGTCCAGTCTTGTCCCCCTTGCATACTTGCAAGACCTAGGAGTTCTGCAGAAGTGTGGGCAATAAACGTCATGTTGCTGCTCTGTGACCTCTCACAGGTCACAGATGATATGGTGAGAAATTTCCACAGGGAATATACACAATCTTCCTCCAATCAAAGAACAGCATTTCAAAGACATTTGAGGTTAAGGAAAGGGAAACAGAGGGCCCCAAATGTGAAAAGGGGAATTTCACAGCTCTGTGTCCTCACAGGAAAACAACATCTGTGTACCAAGTTCCAAAAAGGGGAATTGCTTTTGACATTCCTCTATTATACGTAATGAAAATTAAACACCTTAGTTTACATCTCTCCTGCTTCACTTACCACTCCAAGATGAACAGAGGTTCCTGGCTCAGGGATAGTAAGTTTATGAAATGTTTCTAGGAGCTCACTCCTTTGACTATCCTGAAATAAGAAGGAGAAAAGAAAAAAAAAAAAAAAAGGAATACTAAGTAGGCATTGCTATAACAAGCTAAACTCCAAGACAGAAGGGCAATGTTTGTGGAATTGCAAGTGTAAAAAAAAATGTGAAAATAGATTTATACATTAGACTATGAACAGAAATAAATGTAGTTTCGTCTAACAGCTGGGTTTTATAACATGAATTTTTAGAAGACTTTTTTTTTCATATGTATTTCTACATATTTCTGCAACCTACTGAGTCACCAACCTATGCACTACATAGTTACTCAGCTCAGAGCAAGCCGGTTTTCACTGCAAGTTCTTTAGAACAACTCATTAGCTTAGGGTAAAGCCAAATGTATTTAATCCATCTAGATGAAGATGTGATCCTAAGTGCTTCTACCTCAAATGCGAATGATTCCGACATGCAAAATACGTTATTACCACAAAATGGTAATAAATCAAAGCAGTAACATAACAGGGAAGATTATACTTGTAATATTTTAAATACTTGAAACTAGGCTAGGCGTTGCAATCATATATGTGATTTCTCTGTATCATGAATTATCATTTATAAACCTAGAAGCAAATTTTAATGGCTTAGTTCACATTTTTTCACTGTCTCAAGACTGAATTTTACTTTGTTTTGCTTTAAAAGCAAAACAGCATCTGAAGGGCTTAGGCTAGTTGATGCTATGTGGATAAGCATTTTGCATCAGTAAGCTTAGTTCTACACTAACTTTACATGAGAAGTAAACTTGGATAAGACATCTGTCAAAGATTCATGAAACACTGCAATACGGGAGTTGCATGGATGTGCTGAATACAGTTCAGGTAATCAAAAAGTCTACACAGTATGGATGATTGCAGGGAAACCATTAACTTGTGTTGGATCCACAGTCACATTCCTGGACTTTATCTTTTCCAAAAAATAATTTAAAAGTGTATTTATTTTTCCACAAGCACTTGCCAGGCGTTCAGCTTGGCTGAATATGATCTTCTATATTACTGCATCATACAGATTAATAATTCACATGGTCATCTCTGATATAAGCACTTCTTAAAACAGCTTGTTTTCATCCTCTCTCCCTCATTTGATATCAGGGCAGGGAAAGAAGGGCTAGTACTTTAGAGTATTACCTGTCCTTTTGCTGAATAATCTGCCAAGACATTGAGCAGCTTATAAAAGACTTCAAACCATGGAAGGTAACTAAAAAAAAAAAAAAGAAAAAGCATACATTTAACTTGCTAAATCTCAGGCAATTAATCCAAGATTGCTGGCCTTTATATAGATGCATCCTAACAACAGCCTCCACTAGACATGACACTTTGTAAATATCTGTTAGGAAAGCCACATGAGACCTTCCTTCCATTTGAAGGAGAACACTGCCAGAAGGTTGAAGCATCCCTTTCCTTTGAGGACTGAGCTTCAGTATTTACTCTTCCCCAGCATTTCCAGCCACCTGTGGGCACTAAACATCAAATGTAGCACCAGCTGCAAACAAACTCGGGTATCAGGCAGGCCAGTGCTGGGAGCTCACCTTCCTTCTCACCCTGTACAGAACAAACGTACAATCCAATGGAAGTTTTTAATCTGTACGATAAATGTACACTAAAGTATCTATGTTCACGTATGGTGGAACATTCTTAATCATAATTATTTCCCAAAGTACATGTTAAATAACTAGTCTTCTGTACAGCTGCCGAGGGCCCTAGTAAACTGAAGACAGACAGTTGTTTTGGTTTTGAATCCTGATACAACTGGATTTTTTAAACTGCATAACCAGTATCTCATTTTCAACTGTTGTCAAATCTTATTCCACATCCTGTATCATTGTATTTAGCCCGGCCCTTAGTTAAGTCAAATAGAAACTTTACCTTTAGTAAATTTGTACTCAACTTACAGAAGTAATAAAGAAACAAAATTAAAAGACAAACATGCAGAGAAATCACACCTTTTTCATTTACATTACACTTCCATTCCATAAAATAAGACAGACAGCTAAGATGTTACTTTTCACTACAGAATGCTTTGGAATGATTTTATGCCCTATTTTCATGACACAGTTCTTTATTTCAATTCCTTTTTAAATACCGGCAAGGAATTTCCCCTCAGCTGCAGCGAATAGGAAAGCAAGTTTATGTGACGCACAAACTGCTTCTCTTAATCACAGATGCTTTCTGAAGCAAATGGATTCTATTTTGATATAGTTAGACAGGATTTAAAGTTTTTATAAAATATGACTACATCCTGACAACTATAAAGAATTGAGTGCCCCATGGTTCCTAACCGTACAGCTTTCGGTAATAAATGAAGTGAGAAGCTATATATGAGACAGATAAAGTGAATGGCACTCCATCATTAACATTTGTTTGAAGCCTGCAAATGCTACTGTAAAATGTAAGTAGCTTATCAAAATATACTGATAAGCAACTTAACTTTTCATGTTATATGACAGTATTATCATTTAAATTAATATGCTCTAAGCATCTTTACAAACTATGTATTAGAATAGAGCAGAAAGACAATTACCACTTTAAACAGCATTTAAGTTTGGCATTATATTGTAAACAATCAAGAAGGATTAGTTAGAAGATAAGTTTCTTTCTTTCTGTTTAGTTAAATAAACTTCAGCAGAGTTAAAAGCCATTACAAGAGTAACAAGAAATCCTCTCAAAACATATCTGCTAAGTAGAGATTAAGAACCTGGTAAACAAATCCTTGCAAGGCATCTATCAAAAGAGTTTGAAAAGACAGAAAACCAAGAAGGCAGAAAGCTCCCTGACAGTATGAAACCAAAACTTATTTCAGGAAGGCATATTTAAAGTTCTACTTAATTGCTCAGAGACCTTGCTGGAAAACTACATTTACAGAATTAAAATGAGAATCTTTTAAAATATTATTGTGTTTATAATATGTGTGTCAGTATAAAAGCAATAAACAAAAGCAAGTTACCTCAGCTTCTAGTTTGCCAGAGCTGCACTTCATTTACAGCCCCAAAGCCTGTGAGTGAGGACAGACCAGGTTCTCGGCACCGTTTGCAACAAGGGGTGCATGTACCCAACAGGGACAATGCTGAGCTCTGAAACCAAGGTCAGGTTGTGTTCCTTCTTCAGAGATTTACTTATCTGTCCTGTCGGGGGCCTGTTTGTTCACAGCTAAACCTTACCTCACTACAGATTCAAGGGAGTTTTCTTTATTACTGCAATACACCAAACATGACAAATCTGTAGGTTCTATCCGTGAGAATAATCCATCCAAATCCAATTTTAATTCTTTCGCTCAGCACCTAGAAAATAGCTTCTATGATTCTAATAAAAATAACCCAGATAGTCTCATATTCACACAATGTTGAAAATCAGCAAACCCTCCATACAGCAAAAGGGAAGGTATAACCCTATTTCTGTTATACTTGCTCATTCCTTGTTGGCTTTCCCTTTTCTCTTTACTATTATCGTATAATGAACTTCATTATTGCCCTTTGTTTAACACTAACTCTTCCTTATTTTAATCCATGTTTTCCAAATAATGGTTTAGCATCTCAGCATAACCACTTCTTTTTCTTATTTTAAGAATAACTTTCCATTTTGAGGAGATAAGCTTCATAGTTTTGAAGTTGAGGAAATTAGCGGATATTTGAAGCAGACCTCAACACAACACAATACACGGGGATCTGTGTAGCTCTTGCTCTAGAGAGGTGCAAGACAAGATAAAACAAACAAACCCACCACAAAATTGCATAAATTATGTGGACAATCTCAGTTCAATTTTCACCTCCCTCCTTTGTCACTGCAGAATTCAGGATCTCTCTCATCCTGAAAGCTTTGGATACATTAGAAAACTAATTTATCCTGCCATCTTCAATACTTTTGCTTCATCGCTTATTCCATGTGTTTACTACTCAAGAGTGAAACAGTTCTGTTTCTATTAGACCAAACTGTGACCACCTAAAGTTGTGTGTGTGTGTGTGTGTGTGTGTGTGTGTGTGAAATATCAAGAAATACAGTTAGCTAAATTTGTTTCTAGATCTCTGCCAAAAGGAAAAAATAAAAAAGAGGTGGATTTTTTCTTACAAAAAGCAAATCCTCGAGGCAGCCTTTAAACACCCCCTCCAAAGAAACAGAGGTTGAATTTATAACCAAAAACTTTCTGTACCACATGCAACTTAAGTAGCACAACTGGTAGCACTACGGAAGATTTATGGCTTATGACTTGCTCATATTTAATTTGTAACCAAACACTTCCCCTTCCTCTTAGCTACCTTAGAACTTTTGATTAACTCTTGTTTTCACAGGTCATAGGTTAAACAAAGGAAGGGAAGCGCTCTGGAGTGAAATTGCCCAGAGCACCATAGCATGCGAGCACATGCACGCGTGCACACACACACACACCCACCCCCCTTCAAGCAACATCAAAAAAGCGATAGACTAGAGATTCTTCAAGGGAGTTGAAGTTCAAAGACTCCAATAAGCATAAATCAGATTGTGGTTGAAGAGTAAACAAAAATAAAAGGGCAATCTGAAATTTTAATTTTTTTTAATTTTACACCCATTTTCAGTCTCCTCACAGACTTGTATACACACTTATAGTGACATATTTGCCAGAAATCACGAGAATCAAATCAAAGCCTAATCAAATTAGGCTTCTTCAAGCTGAGAGATCGGTTTAGCACTCTGCTTTTCTCTCCCTCTGAACCTTCAGTGTGCGATGCAGTCTGAGTGCTGGAGACAGGCCAGTCTGACGGGAAACAAATATAAGCACAGGAAAACTGCTTATTATGCTACATAAGGTCTGCACAAACTCTACTGCACAAGTTGCACAGTACCTTATTCAGTAACTCATATGTCATCACCTTTTTAGTGCACTCCTTGAAAGTACAAAACATCATTAGTTACATGTGTCATAGCAATTAGGGTCAGTCAAACCGTTAAGACAACAGCACTGCATTGCAGCTTGTAAATACAAATGCTTCCAAAATGTAGTGTTTAAAGAACAGTGGTGCAAAAACAACTGACAAGCCAGGCTGAGACAACAGGAAAGATATAAAAATAAGCAAATTAGCATGATAACAAACCCCAGCAATCCCTGTGGGTAGGGTGTTTGCAGTTATGAAGAGGTTCACCTTTAATGGAGTACACTTGCAACAAGAAGTAGAGGCTTTTGTACTCTGACTCCACAGCAAGCTGAGGGGGATGGGGGAAGGCAGAAGGATGCAGATGACCGGTGCACCAGCAGCTGCAAAAGGTACAACGCGCCAGCCAGCACTGCTCTCACAAGTCCAATCTATACTTCAAAAGTTACACTGAACAGAAAATGTCATCACCCAATATTAGCTGCTACACAGATGAAAATGCTGTACTGCAGTCAATTTAGCTTTGAATTTTTCAACATATTAATCCACTTGTGCGCTTTAACATACGAAAGGAAAAAACTACTCTCTCACAGCAGCACATGTGAGGTCACATTTTCTGACCTCCAGAAAGGACTGCAACCAAAATTGGAGAATATTAAGCTAGCCGTTTTGAAATGAAGCGACTGCATTTATACGCACATATATATACACATGTACACACACAACCCATGCTTGTATGCACACATACGTGTGCATATTGTCATTCCACAGCAAGAAGGATGCAGTAAGAGATGGCCCAATAGAACTTCCTTTAGTGATACTAAGGTGCCAACAGCAATGAAATTAGGCAGAAAAGTGGATTTCCAGGATCCTCCTACTCTCATTAAACACTTAATATGAAAGCTTTTAAAACCAAAACAATTAGCATTGTTTACAATCTTTTTATTTTTTTTTTAAATAATTAAAAAGAAATCCCCCCTCCAGCTGACTCACACTAGGGAACATTAATTGAAACTAACACTTCAAATTTAGCCAGGTCAAATAGTACCTATGGATATAAAGCAGAAAGGCCACAGTAGCACACCAAAAAATGACACCTCATTTTAGTCTATTACTGGTCCAAGCCCTCTTCTAGCCTGTTTGACATGGGCAATTTTGGAAACAAAATTTCAGTATCTACAGCCACAAACATAAGTTAGCCTATGGCAGTAACTATACAAGAAGGCACTGCAGATCTCCCTGCACTGCTCTTTTATCCAGTCTACCATGCAATTATCCAGTTTTGGATTTCAAATGAAGGCAAACTTCTCCCTTTAAAAACACCTTAGCTTACTGGAAGATTTAAGGATCATGCTTCATAACTTTAGTACTGTGCTTTGGCTACTGTCCTATGTAAAACAAGTGGCTCATTGATAATAAGTTATGGGACTTCAAGCTGCACAAACACGAGAGCTACTGTTTTATCTCCATCAGAATATAACGATTAGCTTCCAGCAAACACAAAAGCCGAGAAAGTATATACAAAACCAAGATGACAGCTCTATTATAGTGATTACCTATATGTAAAGACATGTAACTAATTTAGTTAAATGGAATTGTCCAACAGTAAATAAGAAAATGCAACATCTCTAAGAATAGCAAATGGGAAATCTTTGAGCAACATATCTACACTGGCATCCAGTTGATTTCTTTATCAAGTAAAAGATGCCTTCCTCAGGAAAAAACAGCTGTTTCTTATCCAGTTCTGAAGCACTACTAATGAATAGAGGTTTTCATAATAAGTATACTTTCTTTGAAATGTGAAAATTTCACCATTATCACTTCTTTTGATATTTTTTGAGTGCTCATTAGAATGAAGGAGAGTCATAAGTTATAGCATGTACCACTCTAAACCACTGTAGATATCTCAGGAATACCACGTACATCCAAGGTCAAGTGTAAAGAGAGGCTGGGCAAACAGGCAAACATGGTATAGAACTAGGAATTTTACTTACTGTTAGAAAAGTAAATCTCCAATGAAGTCAACTTAAAAAGAAAGAGATTTTCCAGTATTGGTTGTAACAGACAACTGTGAAGGAGGAAGCAATAGCAAGATAACCAAAGTGTGCAAGAGCATTGTGAAAGCTGAACTCATCAAAATAAACTCCCATGGAACACTAAAGAGTTTGGAAGTGTATTGAGAACTTTGGCAGCAGAAATGCTACATGTTCTAGCGTAGCAGCAGCAAACCCCAGTGGCAAGGGGTACCTTTTAAAATTATTTATGAGTATTTGCTAATTACCATAGCAACTGTTTATAAAACTAATTTTTAACATTGACAGCTCCAGCATTCAATTTTACTAGTGTGCTGACACCATTAAAAAGCAAAGGAAACACTTCTGGAAAAGTACCTGTAGTACCTTTGGTTTCCTCTGAACCCTACAAAAGATGAGTACCACCTTAGTTCACACAATTTCTACAGAGGACCTGAACAACTTCCAGTCCATATATAAGCAGAACTGCATTTTTGTACATGTATCTTTGTCATTTGAAATCAATGAGACTGAGTAACCAGTCTAACATCAACATATTTAATGCAGCATCTCCCAATAGACTGAGTTGTAAGCACACATAACTTTTATTCCTTCCATTCACACAGATCAGAAGTGGAATTTTTAACATGTATTTATTTATAACACATACTATATATTTTGATAACAGCATAACCAACTGCCATCTCCCTTGCAAAACAGAGCAGTCATTTCCATTTTACAGATGGGCATACTTCTCTGTAGTGACAGGCTTACAAAATCTGTCTCTATTAGCCAGCATTGGAGTCGAGGAGTTCCTGAATTTTGACCTTTTGCTCAGTACAATAATCTACAGTGGCCCAGATTACTTAATTCTGTCAATAATGAGCTTGGCTCTTTTATAAACCATAGTGTGCATCATCACTAACTTCACTGGAAATATTCCTGATTGACAAAAGTGTAAGGAAGCGGAAATTCAGGCCAAGTATTTCTTCTGCCAGCACAACTTGTGCATGTATCAATAAAACACACTGGTGTTTCAGTTCATGGACTCTGAATAATTAATTCAAAACATAGATGACCTGGTACTTAGTTGTGGCAGTGAAATCACTACAAAGCCCAGCAGGTTCTTATGTGTCAAAGCGTTGGTCTAATGAGTGAAAGACCTTTTCTTGCATGGTCACAGTCATATGATGTGAGTGACTTGTATCAATAGGTGTAGGTACACCTCATTCTCTACATCCACTGCAAGCAACATCACTGTTCCAAACTTGAAATCCTTAGGAGAGTAATATGCAAGATCAAAATCTTACTTAAGATTCAGCAAATTGAAAAAAGATGGGGTTTATCATTACTGTTATTATTACTACTATTATTAATTTCAACGTATTGACCCAATGAATGTTCCTGGTAAAGCAGAACCTACGTATTCCGATTCAAGACACTTATCAATACCTGCAGGACAAATGACAGATCCTTGCATCCGGAACTCAGAAGGCATCTCTGTGGATAATTCCACCACCACCATGTTTGAAAGAAAACGAGTATGGAAAATATATCAAAAATTACTACAGGTTCTTGGAGGCTATTTATCTTAAGACTTCTTGTATTTAAAAATAAAACCCTGCAATTTATACTTAAAAACAATACTGCTTCTTTCCATCCTCCTGCACCTGGTAACTAATGATACTTCTCCCAGACAGCATTGTTGCATTATTCCTAATGTTAGCAATCATATTCTACTTTAAGTTAATAATGATGATTACAGATTCTGATGATGAACTAAGCTACGTTTGCCAGTCACCATGCTCTTCAGTGGTTTTACGCAGACACAATTTTAAATAGCAAAAGCATGGCCATCAAAACACTTTTTCCTTCCCTTCATTAAAAATGTGAATTTCCCTTTTTAATTATTTTTAAATTCCACCTTAATTTTTAACAGCTAAGACTATATTAAATGACTTAACTACATATTTTTAAAAATAATCCTTTCTCCTCTCCTCCAGAGAGAGCTGAGTCTTCATATGCCTATTATTTTCCTTGCAGTAGTACACTATTAATTTTTTTTTTCCCCCACCTTCCTTTCTTTCCCCCACCCAATGTTTCCAGCATTTTTACAAAATGCATTTGAAAGAACCAAGGCATCTCGGGGCTCATTTGGGAATTTCCGTAGGCTAAATTCCCAGTTCAGCCACTTACGTGTTCCAGTGTCTTCCTCTACACCTTATGGAACTCAGTACATCATTATTCTCTCTTCTAGACTCATTCTATTGACACATTCTCACACTTGTAAGCTTTAACACATACACACATACCCACAAATCTCCATAGCAACATCTGTGCATGTTGATGAGATGCAGGCTTACCTTCCACAGGATCAGCCAACAGCCTTTTTTGAACATCAGCTTTTATTTTTTTGTATTTCAAAGTTTTGCCTCTGCATTAGACCTCAATCGATTGTCAGTGTCTCTGCCATTGTAGAGAGCCATCCAAATCCTTTCCTTTTCTTGCTCTCACGGGATTTCTTTCCTTTTTGCATTTTCCCCAATTTTGTTATAAACTTTCCTTTGATTATTACCCATGAGTGATCTTTCCATGATTCCATGAGATTCAGTTAAAAGTTTTGTAGCTTAAGCACGTGACTCATGTACATATTTTAGAAGTATTTAACCCCACAGAACTGGCTCACATGGAACTTGTGCATCTCGTCTTACGGAGCGTCTTAATATTATATAATTGTCAATAGAAAGTGCTTACTTTGGTGACTTGCCACTGCGTATTAATAATAAAAGTCAATTAAAACATTCCCTTTCCTGTTTTTCTACCCAGTGTGACCAAGTATAAGCAGTTACAGCAAGTCTCAGTCGCACAAAGGCTCCCAAGTTCACTAAATACCACTATTGAACCCAACCACTCCCCAAACAACCACAGTGGCTCTTGAAACAGAGCACCAGCGTCTCTCACAAAAGACAGCTCAAAGGAGCTGAATACATCCCTTTAACAACCTGATGCCAGAAAACTGTAACAAAGAGATTTATGATGTAACAATTTAACATTTTAGTCAAGCTAAAAAGTGCAAGGGCAGCTTGAGATAACCATTCCAAGGGTCTTTTGTTACTGTGCTAACATCTAATTGGGACATTGCAAATGGAACTGAAGTCTGAGTTTGACAAAGCTGTCACCCTTTCTTGGATTCTTTGTGGTCACTCTAAAACCTTGGGGGGAAAAAAAAAGTCCAGTGCAGCTGCACTGTGGAATTTATGTAAATAAAACGAATTCAGAAGAACTTTAGCATTACAGCATGCAACATCACGAAGCATCTATCAACCCAGCACACAGTAATCTCCCCTGCATCTCGCAGGAGCCCTCTGTGAAGGAAGAAAACAATGTAATTTTACAGTCTGAAAAAGAAACAGCTTTTCCATGAAAACCATGCCTTGAACTTTCACTGAAAAACAGTTTATACAAAAAGAAATTGTGTTTTAAGAACCTGGAGCATTACACTTCAGACTGGAAAATAGGAATACCACACCTTCCAGCTTATAGGTCCATGCATAACATCCTACATTCTGTACGAAGAAACTGTACATTCACAGATACATAAACACAGGCATAATTTAGAATGTACAAAATTTTAAATATCTTCAACAGTCAAGCTTTCTTCTTGTGAATTACCTATCACTGCAAAATTTAAGAAAGTTTATTGAATTTTGTGATAGAATATTTTGTGTTTAATTTATTTCAGAAATATCTTTAAAGTCTGTTCTGTTGTTGAGGACTTTCTGTTTTCCCTCTGGTAGATCACTCCTTTTTAAAAATCAAAGATTTTTAACTTCTAACACACAAGTTATTCAAACCATTGGGAAAACGTGACAGGTGATATTTCTCCAGTTATTCCACACAGAGAAAAGAGAAAGGAATTCATTTAAGAGACAGAACCTAGGGTCTGCTGAAACAAAATGCAAAACTGTAAGTAGATTTTGGAGAGTACATACATCTCTAAAGCCTGGGGCACAGGCTGACGACAGAAGAAAAGAACTGTGCAATTTGATCAGCTTTACAACAGTGCAAGCCCTTCTACACAAGGCTTTTATGGAGTAAAAAGCTGCAGTTCTTACTGTACCCAGCTAATATAAGCATGTAGGACCAGGTATATCTCCCTTCTCAAATTCAGCATGCTAAGATGATTAACTCCAGAAGATCAAGAGCATTATCTTAAAAAAAAAAAAAAAAAAATTACATGTTTTTTAGTAGATGTAAAATTAAATGGGAAGCCCCATAAACTCCCAAACACAATCATAAGGTGTCTTGTCCCTTTTCAGAAGAGAAAGTTTTAAATCTTTGGGTTTTTTTTAGTTTAAGACTAAAGACTTAAGAAGAAACTTCTCAAGCATGTTCAAGAGCAAAGGACTGAAGTAGTGACATGAAATAAAGGTACATAAAGAAAAAAGTTTGCATTTACAAGGCAAACACTGACAATTATGTCTTTATTCTCTTATTAAAACCACAGGCAAAGAATATCCCATAAAGCATACTTGGTGAGAAGATGGGTATACTGAAGTGCTTGACGGTTTATAGTAAGATTTATGAAGTGCAACAAAAGAGCCTCGGAGTTAAAAAGACAACAATTATGTTCCACTTAAGGCCAATAGGAATACATTGAACAACGTTTTTACTTGGCCAGGGTTAAGTAAAATGCTCTAATTAACAAATAAGAAGAGGGCAGAGAACAGCCTTAAACTGAGAAAAGTTACAGATGATGTTGGCACTAAATTTCCTGGACATTAAAAAAATTGGTTATGAAGTAGTTAGAGCAGTTTGGCACATGGGGCTTGATTTTTAAAAAGTAGACAGCATGAGAGCCTAAAGATCACCACTGAGGTGACAATACAGAGAAAGGATTCCAAAGGCTTAGCTTGTCAAGGAACCTCTCTTCTCAAACCATGTTTAAAAGCACACATGAAAGTGCTGGAAGAGAGAATTCTGGATGTGGCAGACAATCAGAGATCCCACTAGGTTTGAGACATCTGGCATCAGTTGAAATCCATCACATTTCATTTGGGGATCAAAGACTACTCTTAAGTCTATCACAGGTTGAAATAGTAGATCCTGAACAGCCTTTTCATCCCAATGCAAATTAACCCTTTTTCCTTGACCAGAGAAACAGCTCCTTTTCATTACAGACTCCAATCATATGTGCTTGTTGAGCTATGCCCTCTAGTACTAAGTTTGAGCTGAAATTTCAGTAGAATTATGAACTTTTTATTATAAATCAAAAGTGCTTCCTATCAGCAAAAGGCACAATGTGTTACAGCACACTGCTGCAGTGAGCTCCGAAAGCCGTGGGACTTTGACATATTTTGCATTACAATCTGTAATGCCATAAATTCCTGAAGAGAAGAAAAATTTTACACAGCTCTATGTTCAAGAGCCACACTGAAAGGCTGGTAAGGACTTTTGCTCAGCTACTGAAGAAATTTGCCACGTATTTAAAAGTTGAAGCATCAGGTGTGTTTTCTATAACCTCTGTCTCTCCCAGGGTCTTTTATTCTTGAACCAGTTTTTTTTCTACCCATATATTTTGGATTAGTCATTAGCCATCAACCTATGTCAAAGGCTAAGGAGGAAAAAAAAAAGCCTGAGTCCCAAAAACTCTGAGTTAAGAAACTCAGAGTGTAACAAATACAGCTCAAGACACCCACATCATGACTGTAACAGGTTCAGAGGGTAAGTGACTCCCAACTGACCAACACATTCCACCTCTAGAGCAACTGACTTCATGTAAGGCCAATGCCCATCTCACAGGAAGAACAACTCACTAGGACATGAAGTTATATTTAGAGTAGAATAATCAGAACTGTCAGATCAATATTTAAGGAAAGTAAGTATCAATTAGCTGAATCATAGGAGGAAGGCCAAGATTTTCACTGGCTAATCACACTGTCACATGAGAGAGAGAGAGAGAATTGCCTTCCGAGCCACAGAAAGGAATATCTACTTAGTAAAAGCATGGCACATGGTAAATAACTCATAGATCAGTACCATAAGCTGATTCTCCAGAAAAAGCTTGGAGAATCATATCAATAAATACAAGCAAAGGTTTAATAAGAGGCAAACACTTTAGGATCAAGACAGCAAATATCCCATTTCTGAATAGACAGGGGAGATGTATACTGAGAAAAACTGATCAGCCCAGGCTGTTTTTTCTTTTTTTATCCGAGAGCATTATATCATTCCAACACCAAAAAGCAAAGCTGGATAATGCAGCTTCATACCTGTGTGTGTTCATAAGACAATGTTCTAGGATGCTATGCTGATTCTTTGCATTTTGGTAAATTAAATACAGAGAAAATTTCAGCAACAAAGAGAGAGAAGAAATCAATTATATGTACCCCTCTTCTGGAATATTCTCCAAACCACTTTTGTTTCCTATTGGCAAGAAACAAACTTAAGTGCAGCAAGGTCTTTTATAGTTCCCTTGCACAGGGAGGGAACTTCATTACTGTGAAGAAATATTTACACGTTCAGTGGTAGTACGCATGCCTCCTAATAATAAGCAAAGTTTGGTCCCCAAGTCAGTTGGTAGCAAGTCATAAAAATTAAACTCAAATCCGACCACAGCTGAAAGAGCCAAGTGAGAAATTCATGATTATTTCAGTGCTGTGGTGGTACTTGGAATTCATAATTTGGGAACGCAAGAAACTGGGCTAGTCACGTAAGAATCACTTTACTTACAGCAAATAAGCCTTTGTAGTACAAGATAGGAACGCAGTCCTTGAATTGAAGACTAGAAAGATCAAGTCAGAGAGTCTCATATTTGATTGCAGGTTGTCTATGACTACAGTGCACAATGTTTTAGGATTGACAACAAACATTTAGATGCAGAAATAAGCATATGAACTGATAGTACTTGACTCTTCACCTGCAGAAACGTCACTGATGAACCTGATCAACAGACTTCCTGAAAACGTGACACACAAATTAACAGAAAAGACTCTCTGTCCCTTTACCTGTCTAGAGGGCACAATTTTTATTTATGAGACTTCTTGTCTAACAATCAGTTTAAGCAAATTATTAAAATAGGAGGTTGCCCACAATCATTTTATTCTCTCAATACTCAAGCTGGTGCTCCAACACCAATTAATTCTAAAACACACTGAGGCAAGTTACCGTTAAGTAAATAACACTTGTATTGTATAGTTTGGAGAAAGATCTGTCCCTTATCAAGCATGCTGATGAATAGCCGGGGTTACAAATTAAGGTTTTAATTTCAGATCCATGTACAATCCAGATAACACTGCCTCTACAAAGCCATATAAAGCCTTTCTCCTATTATTACAGTGTGGCTGAATCACATTTTCTATTGAAACAATACGCAGAAGTCAACTCATGCAGCTTTTCTCAGCAGTTCTACCTCTCAGAACAGCCCCTGCTTCTCCCAATTACCACTGCATAACCTGAGGGCTTCTGCCACATCTTGATTTTGAAGGAGGAAGTTGCCATGTAATCTTGTTGGGGGAATGTTATATACATCCGTCAGCAAGTACAGGTTGGTCTCATTCCTGACAGATGCATTTTGTAAGCCTTCAGACAGCAACCCAAAAGTGATCAATTTGTGGAAGAGAAGATCTATCCATCTTGTACTTTAACTACTTCCTCCCTACTTTTTTGATGCCAGGGAAGCGCGCATTCCCCAAGGTGATGCGCTAATTCATTTTGTATTAGCACTAAAATGGAAGTTTCCAAGGCAGTCAGCCAGGGCCAAAGGTAATAAAAAGTGACATGATTTAATTACTTCTGTTACAGTTGTTCAGCAACTAAAGAAGGTGTGACATGAAGCCCTAATTAATTAAGTAAAATTGGTTTCTGGTGAGTAGGCAAGACTAGTGAACTAGCTGGACTAGAATGCAGTATTCTTAGCTTTATCCAATTCCACCAGTAGCAATACATTAGTATTACTAACACTTGACATTTTTTGTTGTGATCCTTCCCATCGATATTTTACAGAAGTGTTTTGACTTGCAGTCAAGATTAAAGCTTTTGCAAAATCTGCAATAAACTTCCTTTGACACACCTTCACTTCTCTTTGAATTCACTACAAGCCAGTTAAATTAGCAGTGCCCTGGATTGGTAAGGTAGAGGGAAGAGGAGAAGGAAGCGGGTTTTTTGTTTGTTTTAAGGGATCCTGGGTCTCTGAGAAGGATAGCATTGAGAGAGATCAAATAGTTAGAAGTCATAACTAACTTTATATTGTGTATTTACTCTTTATATTCTGAAAGCAAATACTGTTCTTGTTTCACATACCAAAACAACAATAAAAACAAAACAGCAAGACAAAGCACAGAACTGATACTTTCACTACACCAATATCATAATTTTTAGTCCAAGAGGGAATATTCAGAATGAATGGCACTTATCACTGCTATAAAAATTACCTGGAGTTTGTTCAGTTAAATCAATTGACAGTTCCAATCGAGGACTGTTACATGACAGCAGCTGTTCCATCTGAAATCTAATCTCTGGTCTTACACAAGAGGATTTTTTATTTTTTTTTTTTTAAAGTTACTTATTTTGGCAAGAATTACCTTAAGGTATAAGGGAGAAAAAAAAAAGACGACCAAACATCATGCATGGAATATTATAAATGACAGCTAAAATCTTAAGTGGTCTACCTTTCTTCTTCAACCCAGGTATCAATGATGCATCTTTTACCTGTCCATCCTTACCCTCTAGCTCTTTCCTAAAAACATCGTGAGGATTCATTTCTTACTTCTGCACATATTCCTCACACTATTCATTTTGGCCTTTGCTTTTACTATTCAAAAAATAATAATAAAGTAATAATTAAAAGTTTCCAACACAAATGCTCTGCTATCTTATAGCAGTGCTCCGAAGTAAACATACTTGTGCCTCTGAGTGCACTTCCATGAACGCAACATCCATGAATTCAGATCCCCAATTTTACTGCTGCTATGATTAAAAGCAGCAGGCAGCAGCCTGGGATGAAACAAGAACAAAGGACTGTCAGCAGAGAAGAGACTTTCGGATAACAGCCCTGCATTAGTTTATACAGTCAACAGCTTCAGGAAATGTACAGAGTAACTCAAAGCTGCGGGAAACTCAGTCTAGGACAGCAGAAGTTTCTTTCCCTTGCCCCTGCACATCTCATCACAGTTTTCAGAGTCAGCAAGTGAAAATTTCTACTAAAAGGAGAAACAAAAAACCCCACAACATAGCACCCCTTCCCCCACAAGGGAACTATTTAGAGTTCTAGGTTCTAAATGTCTGAGGCTTGGAATAGTTGCAATATTACCTTACTAGATTAAATAAATTGTCACATGTTTAAATATACAGCACAGACTACTTGTGCTTTGGACTCTACAGGCGAGACAAACTAGCAACATCTTTAACTTAGAACAATCGCCTAGATCTAAAGTAGGTTTCATTATAGCTAATGAAGTGAAACACGCACCTTCAAAGGATTCATCTGGCCTCCTCAGCTTGTAGTTAGTGTGAATGTGAATCACACTCTGGAGCCTTCTCCTAGTTCAATCAATTTCTAGTTTTCCTGTAAATATTATGACCAACAAGATCTGTGAAAGTCTGTGCATGACTTATTGCCACCTTTGGAAAAAAAAACCATGAATCGTTTACATCCCCAAGCATTCCTAGGTGAGGGTGGTAAACTCTGTGCATTAAAAAGCTTGCAATGCCAGGACTGCTATAACTTGTGGAGCTGTACAAACAAGTTTAGAAATTTTCTTTAAGGATACAAACTTTAAAAACACAGAGGACCACAAGCATTTAGGATAACTGTAATCAGAGCAAGAATTCTACTTTGACCAGAATTGGAAGAGTTGACAAATAGCCCAGATGTGGAAACAGCTCATTCTGGAAAGCATTAATCCACTCCTGTAGACTGGAGAGCTTGGGAGACACCACGTCCTTATTAACATCATTAGAATGCAGGTTCCCCAAACCTGTTGCTGCATGCCTTAAAGCATTTCCATATTCACGTTTCTTTCCCTGTCCTCCCTATCTCCGCTCTATGATCCCTTGTTCTTGCATGGCTTGTGACACCGCAGTATGATTTAGCCCTAGCAGTATGTGCAAGAGAAGTGTGCGAGGAAGCCTATGCTGAGAGTGCTTCACTTCCAGCTCAGGATCAATAGAAAGTGAGACGTAGCAAGAAGAGAAACACATTAAGAGTTTAACTGAAACGCACATTTCTCTATTACATGATTTTGCACTTGAGAGCGACAATGCTTTTTCTTAACACCACTGTTGCAACAGTGCTTTGTAACAAACTTCCTTCGGCTACACAGCAGCAGCGCTCCATTGGTGCAGGTTCTAGAGTGAGATTTGGAAGCATTTTGCTATTACGTTCCTCATAATTCAAACTCTGTTTTGTGTCTGTCTTTATAGGTCATTGTTGGCCAGATGGAAAATATTAAGGAAAAAGGATTGCAACTAAATCAATCGGCTGTAGTCTGCTGCCAAAAGGCCCCAGGCTAACTACAAGCAGATTTGCAAGCAGGCTCTGCTCCGTTACAATCTGAGATCTGGCACATCCTTTGCCCTGACTAACAGCAGGAGGGCACAGGGCCAGCTGAGAGCAGCTACTGTGCCAAACAGACTGTGCAGGTCTTACTGCTTGAATGCTTCCACAGAAAAGGAGAATCGATGGGACTCTTTTGTAAACAACTCCCTGTACTTTCTGGCTGCTACTAACTTCAAAAGTGGTATAACTTTATCTCACTACAAAATTAATGCAAGTACACAGCTCAGACTTGTTACCAAAATCAACATGTAGAGAAATAAATACCAGTGTTAAAGGATAACACTTAAACTTTCGACTAAGAATAATGATGTCTATATACACATATATAGTGAAAAACAAAATCAAAATGTCTTTTCTCCAATGCCAAGCACCGACTAGGTACAATTAAAAAATGGCTGAAGAGTAGCCAAATAAAGTATTCATATTAATATTCTTTGGAACCTCTTATTTACAAGTAAGAAGGGACTAAAGTTTGGTTATTGAAAATTTGACTTTTAATGTTTATTTCTAATATAAATACTTCCCAGGAGATACCTTTTTTTTCTGTACAGCTCACATATGCAGTTACCAATCAGCAGGTCCAGTTTATCTAGGAAGTTCATTGGGAAAAAAAGTATTTTCCTAATATTAACCAACTAACCTCTTACGCATTCAACATTTTATTCCAGACGCCCATGCCTGCAGTACCTGCCCCAACTGCACCAGATCAGGTATGGCTTTACTGATTTTCCTTAAGCATGTTACCAACAACTCGGGGGGGAGAGAGAGGAGCAGACTGGTTGGAGCTAACATTTGATAGTATTTTATAACAGTAGGATTTCTTTTTCTTTTGGCAATCAAGACCAAACCACGTAAATAATTTGTTTCCAGTGAATAGTAACAGAAAAATTGATAGAAACAGGGGAACTTCTGTTTCAAACATCACCAGCAGATCACATACAATAAAGCATGTGCAGCAAAGACTTCACATCCCCTATTCCAACCATAAGGCATGTGTCACCAGTGAACAGAAAACAAGAATGAAGGTGTGCGTGACAAGGCAGAATAAAAGCCAAGAATGAAAATACCGGATCTCTCAATTCATTTAAAAGCAGTGTAACCAGTGTCCTTCCATTACCTAGAAAGATGTTTCTCTCTTTCAGAACATTTGTCCTTACAGAAAAATCCAGAGTTCAGAACTTATAACTTTTTTATCTTTTCTAAATCTTTTTCCTGTTGCATTTAGTATTCAAATTTTAATTCATTTATATTGACATCATCAGATAATTTTCACCTATGACTAGAGGACTCAGCATGAATTGGTAACATTTGGGAAATGTACATAAAAGTGAAACAAAAAAGGTAAAAAAGACTGGAAAACAGAAAAAGTACCTTTTTATGATGGATTTATTTTGCTGCTATGAAGAATTACATAAATAGAATTTAACACAGTAAGCATACTGTACTGTATTTAAGAAAAATGAAGCCTAGAAATATGAAACCTTACTCCAGTCCTGTCTATTTCTGCTGAGCCATACATGGAACTTGCCATTCCTGTGTCTGTGATTATGAGGTGTGCGGATTAGCAAGGTTCTACTGTATTTAAGTTTCAACAAAAATATTTAAACGAATTCAACCATGCTTTAAAACTTCAAGCTCAGCTAGCAAAGCCTTTAACAGACCTACTGACACCACAATGAAAACTCCAAAGCTTTTCACTCAGTGTCATTTAATATATTCCCTATTGACTTGTTATTTATCAACTACATCTAGCTGAAAATACGAATTCATTATTTATGAGTTCAGTGGAATCGACTCCTTTCAATGTCGGTCTTAAAACTCAAAACATCAAAATGCATTTCTATTGCTACAACTATGATGTTGCATACAATTTCAAAGAAAAAAAAACAATTAAGAGGAAAACCCACGACAACTGTACACATTTTTCACATATTAATAAAACAGAAAATACAAGCCTCAAACAGAATCACCTGGATCCTTTAAGACTTGGGTTTGTGACACTGCTCTTTAGACAGACATTTATATACGAAAATACATAAAAACCTCTTGTATTTTTGTACATGTACACACAGATGAATGCACATTCTTATGAAATACATACACACAACATATTGATTATGAATGACCTCAAACATTATTAATCATGCCAATAAGAGGACCAAGAAAAACTAGGAATAAACTTCAATAGAAGCTTTTTAATGATGGGACAGAAAAAATGCATTATCACATGCTTTTAATTTTTTAAGACTATTTTAATAAGTGTATTTTATTCAGTGTTAGAGAAGATACAGTTTCAGAAAGCTAATATAGCTTGAGAGACACTTCAAAATTTATTTAAAGATACTTGAGTAAGATAAGATACTAAGACAACCATACAGGCTTTCTGAAATTAGTTTCTAGAGTCTAAAAAATGTTTAATGGCAGAGATGAAAATAGAAGACAACAAATGAGCAGATGTAATACAAAATTTTATTCCTCTTTTCCTGGAACAATATTTTTAAATAGCTCATCTCTATCTTGTAAAACTTGTAAAGACAATGAAGAAAAAACACAGGAAGTTTGGAAAAACTGTACTGGAAACAGTGTATCAGAAAGAAGAAACACAAAGCAGATAGCTAAATTTAATTGATGTCAAGCTCTCTTTTCACTAGGTTCATCACTTTTCCATATATATTCTGACAAGTAACTGAAAATAAAAGCCAGTGGCTGTTTAAGCAAATCAGCAGGGGTAAAAACCCTAAACTTTTAAGATGTAAACTGTTTTATAAACATGTCAAGTTAAAGCAAAATGCCTGCAACTACAGGAGACCCCTTCCAACCCTGCATACTACATTCATGGCGTTCTCACATTTTCTAAGCCACTTTCGTCAATTTCCTGTCATACACAGAAGAGGAAGTCGAACTGTTTTGCTACAGTTAAAGCTTGTAAGAAACCACAATTTCTGTGAAAGAAGGTCAGAGTCTAGCTACAAGTCTTGCCTGCCCTCTCTTCTTTTCTCTGTAAGGTCCGTGCAAAGGAACTGAGAATTGTCTGCATCTTCAGCTCTCACTTACATTCAATGCATGTGTTGAAGCCACTGCTAAAAAAATAATAATGATTAAAAAAATCTCCGAAGAAGGCAGACAGAGGCTCAATAACAACATTTTTATTAGGTACAATTTTGTTGTACTGTTGAATCAGAGAGATCCAATTTCTCATGATTTATACATGTATTTTTTGTGGCCTTCACCAATGTCTAACAGAACCAGTTTGCTATTTTCTTTCATCTCCGAAGCATTTTAAGAAGTACAGGGATTCCAGGGTTGATACACCACAAGGACCAGATTGTCCAAAAAGTGTTCCATATCATTTCCAGCCATTACCAAACATCTTTTTGGAAGGCTTGAAGTATCATATAGATACATATGGAAGCAAAACATTGATCTTGCTTGTTACCATTTTATACAACATACAACTATAGTAAATCCTCATAAAATAAAGTCTGGACTTTTTTCTTATTTAATCAGGCAGTAATATTTCTCTGTGTCCACACAGAAGCCTAACAGCAAAAAGGGGAAGGGAAGAAATCAGGTTAAAGATAGAGAGAGATATAGAGGGGGGGTTTTGTTTGTTTCTTTTTTAAAAGATCTCTCTGCTCTGGGGTTATGTACAGTCATTACTTGCAGCCTAGACTAGTAATTACAGCTTTAAATCAGCAAAAGAAATTCTTCCTCTGTTGTAGGCAAGCCTAGTTTCATTATCAGTTCTCTTCCTCTCCTTTCAAACAAGTGGATTATATGTAAACTTTTTTAAAAAAGTAATTATAAAATAAAATGACAAATAGTTAAAAGCACTAATCTCATGCAGGCTACAATGAACTAAGTGTAACCTAACCTTACCAAGAAAAAGCACCCAAAATCTATTTTACTCAGCTTGCCAGAATAAAAATACTTAAGGTAATGGTCATGAGACTGCACATTCATTGCATCTGTCACAAATGAAAACTGGGTACAGAACTCAGCAGTCCTGGTACCATGATGTTCTCTGTGCTAGTTCCCTTCTCCATCTTCCAATTCACTCCAAGATATTAAAATTAAAGTTTGAGTTGTCTACATGTATCAATGGCAAGACTGGGGAGGGGGGGAGGGGGATGCAACACAAACAAACAAAACACCCAAAACCCAGTAATTGCTCTTCTTTAAATCAACACCTGTGAATAGCAACCAGGCAAAAAACCACCCATGTACAACCCACAAGTGGGAAAACGGCAAAAGCTTAAACTATAGTTCAGTATTACATCTTCCTCAAAGCAGCATGCAGCCAGATAGAGGGCTTTTTTTTCTGCTGTGCAATAAATTAAAAAAAAAAAACCACCAAAAAAAACCCAGTAGTCTAACTACTTTCTTACCAGGCACAAAATAGACTTCCTATTAATTTACTTCTATGTATACAAAGGAAAAATGCAAAGCATGAAGAAACTGTAAATCAGGTAAGAATTTTTAGTTAATGAGAAGAATTCTAAGACTCAGTCTTCCCATATATCAGACTACTACTAAATACATTAAATTATTTGTCGTTAATGTGATAGTCTGTATACTCCACAGAAGAAAATTCCTATTAACACTAGTTCAAAGCACACATTACAAATCTGTGCTTTTTTAATGTTCCAACTTTCATCCAAATAAAGTGAGAATGGGATGTCCTTCGTTCTTCATCTGCAAATACTCCTTCACAAACAACAGCTACAGAACATTTTAGAACAACAACAAAAATAACCAATCTTTCTAATTAAACTATTTAATAATTCCCATCGGTTATTAAAGAATTTCTATAGGCTCAAGCTTTTATTGAGCTGAATTACTCCAATCTAACTCACTAACGAACAAAATGCTCCATACGCAGGAAGGCAGCAAAGTCAGTTCTGGAAAAGTAGGTGGAACCCAGTGAAACTCTATTTCAGCTGATCAGGAATTAGTTCAGTAGGAAGTCCAGCTCTCTGAGGCTACAAAAACCAGCACATGAATTCAAAGAGGACGATAAAGACTAAGAAAAGGGTGAGAACCTTATGCCTTCAGTGGAAGAGGATGGCTACAAGGGGGAAGCAGCTTCCAATTTGTTCCACCACCTTTCCTCTCCATCTCTAGAAAACAATAGTCATTATTGGTTAATATTGCACTGTCCTTGGGAGAAACGGGGTTGATTCACCTTTGCATCTACTATTTTCTTCTTTAAAGAAAACCCATGAAAGATATTCCAAGACATATCAGCCTTACATAGTGTGCACTTTTACAAAATCAAGCTTTTAAGAAATACCTGAATCAAAACTGTAATATTTGGGTGTTTCAACAGTGCAGGTTGTTCAAAGGATATTGAATCAGTGGGACTTTATCCCTCAGTGGAGAAACAGCATAAAGTTTCATTGTAAATCAATTAAGGATATCTAATCTCAGTTCACCATCTATCTGCTCAATGATTCTCCATGAAGATTACTTTGTTTTGCACACTTTTTCCCCCCCCACTTAAAATTAATAAAAATTTGTATTCTCCTTCCCGCATCCCATTTTGTACCTATTCTTATCACCAGATATACATAGCAGCAACATAACGTACTAATGTGATGGTACCTCTTACTTCAAAAGTACAATTTAAGTCAGGTAAGCCTTCATGCAGGCCAAATAATGAATCCTACCACAGAATCAGCTGAAGACACACAAAACCCATTAAGTGGAAAAACTTGTAAAGAAGTGAGTGCACAAGAAGGTTTTGCAAATTAAGCCTTTTATAGTGGGATAATCAGATTTTTAAGCTCTATACAGCCACATTTTAAAAAGCAAAAGTCAAAATTCTAAAATCAAAATGTCTTCCCCCCCAAGTATAAATATGTAAATATTCTGTGGCTTTTGGCCAAATCAGTGAAAAGGGAAAATTCTAGAAGACAACTGGACAATTATTTTAAAACAAAAAACCCCACACAAATATTTAATTTTCTCTCCCAAAATAACTGAAAGATTTGTGGAACTAAAAGCAGTTTTCAGGGTTTGGGATTTTTTTCTTTACATTAGAAGGTATCACAACAGAAGTGTGTTACATTTCGGAGGCACATACACAAACAGTGGTATACAGGCCCTTAAAGCTGTTTGTCCCCTATGCATCAATGCCCTGCCAGTTGGCAAGCCTGAGCCAGGAAGCTGTCAATTCCAATCAAGTTTAGGCGATGCAGTCCTATTAAAGAAGTCTTGCTGGTTAAGGGGCGTCCACTGTTTCCAAAGCATGGGAAAAAAAAGAAAAAAAAAAAAAGAAAAAAAAAGGCTCTGCTTTCCTTAGATTTGAGCTGGCAACTTTCACTGACTAGAGTTTTCAAGGAGCTATGAATGAGCTTAACAAAGGAGTTCTGTGGCTAGTTTCTGGCTGAAATCCATGTCAACAGTTTTTAAGGTCACAGGTCACACTAACTAACATTTATTCCCAGCAGACCCTGCTCTAAACACAAGCTGTAAGTAGTACAAATTTGGAATTTTTCTGTAATCCCTTGAGATATTCCTGATCCTTCCACATGTTTCTGCTCAATTAAAAACAATTCTCACTTTGCACCACAAGAGAGGCCCCTGCTCAGAAATCTTATTCTATCCTAAGAATAAATGGACAAAGACTGCAATCAAAGGAAAGGAAAAGGGGGAGGAGAGGAACTCACAACAAATCACACCAAAAACCTCAAATAACTCCATACAGAATCACATTCAGTTAGTTACATTTTCTGCCATCTGTCACAAACTATTATAGATTCATTTCTTTTTATCTTAGAAAAAGAGTGGTGCAGAGCTTAGCTATTTTGGCTGAGAGGGATTTCCACACAAATGTTTCTGCATTTCACTTCAGAAGAATGATTTTCATTTTGGGTATAAAAGCTGAATACCCGCTGAAAACTTCAAATTAAGTAAAATTGAAATCAGAATCACACATGGTTATAGCACCTTCTTAAATCAGTAACTTTGCCCAGTAAGTTTGTGAACCAGAGCACAACTACACAAAGTTTTATCTTTTTTTTTTTTTTAACAAAACTTGGAGCAAGACAAAAATCTTTGACTTATACTATTACTATTCCTTCAAGCAGTTAGAAATAGGTGCTATAGCTCACAGTTTAACAGTTAAAACATAAATCCTACTAGTTAATAATAAAAAAAAATTCAAGGTACCTATTACACAGTTACAGGAATGAGAGAGTTCTTGTCCACTAAGTCTAATTACTTCAACTAAGTATGCATAAATCTCGGGGCCTGCAGGGCAATCCACCCTGTCCTGTTCCATATACTTCTCCAGTGTTGTCAAAGCAGTAACTACCATCATCTCTTCCATGTACCAAAGATCACGGTCTCCTCTCAGGAAGTTTTTACTACTATTGCTGCAACCCTTTTTGATAGGGAGGGAAAAAACAGCATATAGGCAGCCTCTGAGGGATAAATGGTTGTGTATGGTCTGGTAGCATTTACCTAACACCTCCCAAAGCTGTTCTTATAATATCTGGAAAAAAGAAATTTTGCAAATTAAATACAGCATTAAATGGACGAAAATTACATTTGTGGAGAAACTGCAGTTAACAAGGCAACATATTTATCTGCATAGATGGACAAGTACACTGACTTCTGATCGCTGTAGCTTTTATGAGTTTGACTTCTACTGAAACGGAGGACTGTAACAGACATTCTGTCCAGCTTTATAACTTAAGAACTAGTAAATCATAGTACTTTACAAGCTTAGTGACATCCTAGAAAATATATTTAAATACAACCAGTGAAGAATCATATATAAAACCATTTATAGATTTTAATACTCTATCATACACCAGTAATCCAGACCAGATTAAGAATTTAGTGTTTTACACAACCTGGTAAGTTTCTTCAAAAACTGTTAAAAACAGTTTTATTAGGATGGCTATATTGTACTGTAGAAGTGCTGGGGTTTTGGGGATGTTTGGGGGGGAGGGGGGTTGATACATTTTTATCTCAGATTGGTTTTCATTCGATTTTTGACATTACTGGCCTCAGATTCTTAACCTAAAAATAAAGGACTATGAAGCAAATTAAGTAACAGCAAGAACATTATTTCAAAACCATTCTGCCAAATGGTTTTGAAGACCACAGTTATTATACTTGGCCTTATACCTACTTACTCAGAAGTTGAGTTAAATCAATACAAAAATATTATTTCTCAGTTAAACTACTAAATTTATTTTTTAAACTCAAATATACATTGCCATAAGAGAAATACATATTTAATACTAGGGTCAGCTTGGTGAACATTGTGTGATTTTTTTCATCTATATGAAAAAATAGCGCTATTCAAGTCACTATTTTATTACGTTACATAACCTGAAATCATTACACTGACTTACACATTTAAACGAGTTCATACATTTAAATAGGTTAACATACAGTCAACGTTGCCATTATTTTTTATTTAAAAGCAGTGTGTTTCATAAACATTAACTTATTTTTAAGTTTAAATAGTCAGAATATAAAATAAACACACATTTGAAAAAATGACTGGTTCCTATCTGTTTATAACCTGAAGAATTTTTCAAGCATCAGTAACTGGGTCCTTACATTGAATTCTGGAAATATTTCAGAAGAGAAAAGATAAAAATATTTTAAAAAATTAAACTTGTTAGTTTTATTATATAAACATTCTGCAAGAAGTTTATCAAAAAAAGTATTCAGACTGAGTTAACAACATTTTTTACATTCCTAAAACAGAACTTTTTCTTCCTTCATGATTGCACAGAAAGACAAAGCTGTCAGGAGTCTGAGATTCTACAACATATAAAAGTCAGGACAAAAAACCCAGCTACAATGAAAACTGATATGCACTTCTAAATAATGTCTTCATACAAGAACTTGATATCTTTCTCTGAAGGGAGAGGGGGGGAAAAAGAAAAAAAAGGAATTTCATGTTTCAGTGTCTCCGTAGATTTTAGGATTTCATATGTTCAGCAGTGTCTTCACAGCTTTATATACCCGATCTTCATTTTCTTCACCCATCTTCAGACCATTAGAAACACTACAAGTGGAAGTAACATGCTTATAGTAATTTCAGCTATGAGGTTTTTAACTCTGTCCCCCTATGAGCAGACTGCATACAAAAGTGTTTGTCCGCTTAAGCTTTGAGAAAACAGATTGTAAACTAAAAGACTCTACTCCTTTCAGTACACTTACTGATACTAATACAAACTGCTTTACGCATTACTTTTCCACCAAAAGAATGTAGAAATCCATCAATGCCTGTGCCTCTTAAGAGTTCTAGATCACAGGAGTTAGCCAAAGAGGCAAATACGGCTCAGCCACTGAACAGCACTGTCCATAATGTAAGCAACAAACCGGCTTCTGGAGAATTTAGTACAGCTAGAGTTGCTAGAAATCTGAAGATATGAGTAAGCTAGTAAGGAGATCTAATATTAAAAGAATGAGGAAATTAAAATTAAGAGCCTCAGCATGCACAATTCTTAAGAATCAGAAGGCATCTATATGCTTTAAGAATATACAAAAGCAGAAAGATAAATTTATACTGTTGTTTTATTTCTTATCACTGAGATCATATCAGCAGATCAGTATGTTTACATCATCTTTCAGTACACTGCAATTAGCAGGAAATAGCAATCAAGAACAAATTCTGGACCTCTTTGACACCTTCCAGACTCTTGCCCTAATAAAAGAACATTACCTCTCTATATACATAGAAGATTTAGAAAAGATGACTAACAAGAGTATACAAATTCCAGAACAAAACTAGGGGACATGCCTGATTAAGGAGTTGAAAATGATGTCTCAGAAGAGTGAACAACAGCAGTTTGGGAATGTCTCCACACCCTTTTTTTTTTTTTTTTTTTTAAATAGAAGACTACAGCTCTTCACTAAATTCAGAACTATCTATATTGTTCACCCTCAAATGCCCATGCCAAATCTGATGCGAAGTTAGATGAAAGCAAACCTCTAGGGGAAAAAAAAAAATAAAAATCAGCTTCATAATGCATATCCAAGAGGATTTATTTTATTTCAGCCAAAATCCTGACATCCTTAAATGAAGTTGTAGAAAGAAAAAAATCTTTGGGCGTGGAAATTTTTCTAGGATATTAAAATTACCAAATTAGAACTCAGAATTTGATGACTTGGACATTAGCTCTCAACTTACTATGCATTCATCATTTGGAAAAGAAAAGAATTAAAAAACATATTTTAAATTTTGTAACATATTGCATTGAAAAAGGTAGTCCAGAATTCCAAGTTACCGAGGAGATTTTGATGTGTGGTACATGAGCTTGTGGAGTCTTTTTAATTCGCTTCACTGTTTAGAACCTCAAAAAAACCCACCAGACCATCTGTGACACTTGTTTTGTGCTTTTGTCCGCCCTCTGCTGTCTGAAATGCAGAAAGTAGTCATCTATGCTACAGAGCGCTCTACAACTCTGTTACATACAATATTTGATCATTGTAGTTTCATGATTAAGCTAGAAATCAAGTGAAGAAAAAAAGGAAACGGAACAAGATAGACAGACTCAGTGGTTCTACATTAAGAGAAAAATCACAGAACACCTGGAAGATGCAGTTTTTAAACTTAATCAAAGATTTCCATAAATCTGTGTGATGCTATCCACAGCAGGAACAAGACTATGAAAACTATCTTGAAAGCAGATTTCTAAACAGTACTGGTTAAAATAGCCAAAAGAGTTACTCTGTAAAATGGAATTGCCTTTCTGCTGGCCACAGGAGCTACATCCATGTAGATAACTTTACTGCGATTGAACTCCAAGAAGTGCCTTACAAAAAAGTCTCTGGGTCACTTTAAATCTCAAAGTGCAGACCCTGACTTCTGGCCTTCTGCATACTGTCTCAGCTTTAAACTTTGCTTCCAGACCTCTGCAGAAATTTTTTAAAGCACCGGTTGAGTGAAAAGAATTTCCTTTTTCTCCTGTTCCTCTTCAATAATGAATCTAAACATGTGATGATTTTCCACCTCCAAACCATTTTACCATGGCCAAACCCATAAAATCTCTGACTGATAAACACATGAATATTATCTCTAATAATAAACAATATCGCTTAATTCCTATACTATCGCTGAGCATAGCAAGGCATACTTGAAGCTTGCTGCCATCCAAGCTGTAATTTAAAAACAAATAAACAAACAAACAAACAAACATTCTCTTCACCCCCACTTGCTTTTTTGTATCATTCTCACATTCTTCATCATGTTTTGACCCATCCATTTACCATGCAGCATCCTTTAATTCATAAAGGACACTGAGAAGATTCACACTGACAATGGGTGCTGCAGTCCTGGGAATAGAGCAGGTGAATCCGTGTAATGCTGATTTACATTCTTTATTATCCTCTAAAACTTACATTCACTTGCATTAATGATGAAATTTCATTTTCTCATTAGTTCACAGGAGAAAGAAGCAATAGGAATGAAGGTAAGAGTCCCAGTTGATCCACTGCTGTAACTGCACTGAAGTTTTTTTTTGTTTGTTTTTTTGGGGGGTTTTGGCATTTAACTACAACATAACTCCTCCATTTCTTCTTGGCATTCACTCAACATAAGGGAGCTGACAGCAAAGAACTCTTATCCAGGAGAGATCAAGAAGGGACTCATACTACTCCTCATTCAGATTTTCTTTTAAAACTGTGTTTCCCCTTTAATTTGTCATTAATCAGGAAAAGTTACCTTATGTAAACAGACACTTCCCACATGAGAGTGAATCAGCACCCCAACTATACAGGGTAGCAGCTATGGGGAAACAGCTAGGGAAATACCTTCCTGTCTTCAGTACATGGTCCATATTGCTGGATTGCCATAGCTTCTAATAGTTGACATATCTACTAGACGAAAAGAAAGAATGAAGGAAGATACTGAGAAAACACCTGTCACTCTGCCTCCCACACAATTAATTAGTAATTTTGGTAGATTTCATAATAATTCCTCCAAATATTAAGCTTCTTCAATGAAGGCCTAGCTAGCAGATCACTGCCGTCAGTATAATGCTGAAGTACAAGACAACAAACATTTGGTATCTTCACCAGTCTAGTGCCAGCACAAATGGCACAGACATATTCATTTTAAACACGTACATCAATCCAAAAATCTATTCCATGGCATTGCTGTATGCAACCCAATGAAATGAGAAGTGTCCCTCTTCTTGATAGGTGCTCTCACATTCTGCAACATTATCCCTGAAATTCTCCAGAGGGGTCATATTCAATAACATATATACAGAAGGTCCCATTCTGTCATGTGCAATACACAGTACTTGTAGGACAAAGACAAGTTCTTCTTGTTCTTACACTGGATTCTCTCATGTGAAAAGCAAACCAGAGACAACCGAGACAGATGTCTACAATTGCTCATGGAGGAAATTGTCCTCATTTGTGATTGCTTAAGCAATTGTTCAGTCACCTAGCTGGCTGTTCATGCAGTTAACTCTGAGCTAACTTTACCTGGGCCATTGCTCCAAAACTTCCAATTTCTCATGAACATGGAAAAAGCAGAAAGCAGAAGACAGACCATTGTTAAATTTGTTTAGAACAAGACAGGCAGGATGCCACGTGGAAATCTTCAATCCATAGAAGTTCTTAATGGAACTAATATATTGGCAGACATTAAAACTGATTTTACTTGCATCATTTCTTGCAGCAAATGTAAATAGAAAATTATGGATTGTATTCCAACATGTCCGTGGGAGGTCATCAAAACTACTCTGATACAGCCTCTTTGCCCGTTTTATGTGAAACACATTGTTTCCAACTTCCACTAATAGTCTTTATTATGACAAACTTCACAAAACCCTCAATAGGACAGAGTAAAGCTTATACATACAAACTTTTAGGATGTGGACAGCATCAGTGACATTCTCTCAGTTACCAACAGATGCTTTGTTAATAAAACTTGCATATACAAATGTCCACAAAATGTCTTAACAAGATCAGTTGTGACAGCTAAAGATAACAGCTGCCATCATGCTATGTCATATCAAATTACTGCAAAGAGACTTCTTTTTTTTTTCCACATTGTTAACTCAAGAACATTGACTACAAACAAATATAGTTATCTACAGAGGAACTCAAAGTGCAAGATATTTTGCATCACTTCTGCAGAAGAGCAGTGACTTTGAGGACCAGATAGGAAAATAATTTTGAACAGCTGGAAATTATAATTGCAGTGTAACACAGCACAGTCAAACACTGTTTCCTAGAGTCAGCCAAAAGCCAAACCACAGACCTACCTTAAGATACAGAAGCAGCTCTTGGCCCCAGAAGATAAGCGACAGAATCCAAACCTCTGTTTGCTGTCAATGTCTGTAAGCACAAATGTAAAGTTCTGCCCAACTTGGTTAACTGCATGGCTGAAAATAAAGAAAGTAAAGAGGAAAAAGTTAATGCTGAGCTAACTCTGTGTCAAAAGTATCTAGTCTAAGTCATTGAACCTATAACATTTCCTCTTTCAGCAGAGTTTTTTTTGAGAAATTAACTTTGAGAGTATACACTCTCTAGAAACTTAAATATGCTAGTTGCTTTGTGAGGGAGGAGGGGTTGGGGGGGGTGTCTTCCATTTTTTTAAGTGTGGGAGGATACTAAAAATGTGTTTAAGTGAAAATGGTTATGACTATAAACCATCTTCAATGCAGTACACACTATAAACCAAACCCATGTTCTCTCATATAACACAAACTATTTCTTTATCACTCTTCATTTGAGAATTGGTTTACTCCAAGAGCAAGACAATGTTTAATAACATGCTAAGCTTCTTCAGTGCTTGGATATTGACTTGTAGAAGCTTTATTATCCATCTACCAATTTTGCATGTATGCCAGATATATCATTCCAAAACGTTCAGCAACTGGAACCATGCCAGGTGACTCTCCTTTACTCTAGCAGCTAGGCAATCAGTTAAATGAAAGACTAGAATAGTGTGCAAAGGAAGAAAAGATAAACTAGAATCAGAAGTATGCTGTGCTAAAGCCAGACATGACTATAAAAATAATTTTGTAGGACTTTTATATGATTTTTCAAAGTTAAGAGTCATTTGCCTCATCTGTAAGATCTTAATGGCTCTTCAAGAATAGCACAAGTGAACTAATAGGATTCTTAGATGTTGGCTCACACTCACACCACAGTGGAAAGTATCACTATAGGAAAATTTGTGCAAATTAGAAAAAACACAGTTTTGGAGAACAAAACTAAACAGAAAACCACAACCAAACCACCAAAACAAAAAACAAAAACAGAAACAACACAAAAAAACAAGAACCAAACCACCCAAACAAACAAATAAAAAACCCCCAAAACCCCAGCATTTACAAATTCATGTCTTTAAAAATACTATAATTCACATCTGTATTTTACCACTAATAGGTGATGGTCAAAATAGTAAGATAAGATCAAAATAAGATGCTTTACATTTAAAGCACGGCACTTTCTGAATGCTATTTATTAATAAAATGAAAGACATTCTTGAGATACTACCGCATTTGCCTAAAGTTAATCAAATGCTTATGTACAGTGGTAGACTCCATATAAACCAAGCCCAATTCACCTCCCAGTTTGTAGAGATGTAGTTTTACTGTTTAACAGAAATTTTGACATTTAGTGGTGAAGCTGGGACTAATATAATTATTAGAGGACTTTTCATTCCAATTTTAGATCTATTTGAGACCTCATAATGATGTGAAATTAACCCTTATTTCAGGTTACATTCTAGTTTATTTTAGGTTTACCGAGAACTGAGAAAACTGACTAGCATTTACATGTGCATCTTTACTAGTCAGTCCTACCAACAGCAACAACAAAACCCATTAAATTTAAGGCCATTTAACTAACAGTCACAAGCCTTAAAAGTGAGCAAATATTCTCTTCTATGATGCCATATACAATGCAATAAACAATTTATGTGGGAGATTATACATTCAGTGCCTACAGAAAAAAAAAAGAAAGAAAAATTTGACTTTCAGAAATAAAAGTTGGATCCGGATGGGAAAGATGTCACTGTCCAGCTTAGAAAGAAGAATCCTTCAGTGGATTTCAAACAGGGAAGGAAAAAAAAAAATGTAGTGATGAAGACGAAAAAGTGCTCCAAATTCACAGATGAACAAAAAGACAGATCTTTAGAAGCATTTCAGTAGTCTGAGAATTAGACAACCTAAGTACTATCATCCTACCGAATTCTAAATGTCAACAGAGCAACCATTTCCATAAACCGTACTGAGCTGCTAGGGGATACCAAAAAATCCCTTACTGGTGTTGTGTTTTATCTGTAAAGCTTGGATGTAGTGTTACTATGGTGATTTTAGTATGGTGTTTTAAAAAGGGATTATATGCTTAATTTTAACAAGGTTGAGAGCAGAGCATGTGTGAGAAATAGCATGCTAGCTGACAATTAAAATTATGGAACAGGGAAAAAAAACACAAACATGCTTCATTTGCAGCAGGGAGAAGGTTGTTTATTAAACAATTGTGACAAGTTGGTAAGTTCCTCCAAAGCAAACCTAAAGATTCTTGCATTTATGTGATCTGCAGAAACTAAATATGTCTGATAGGTCTTGCTCAAGTTTCAGTTGTCGGTTCTTCACATGGTAGGATAAAATTCCCAACATAAAAAGTGCTTTTCCTAAGATCTTAATATCAATACTTAAGATTCATAGCTCTATTTCCAAATGGGAAGAAGGTCTATTTAGAGCCTAACAGGATGGAAGCACCATAAATCTCATCTCTAAATGGGCAGATGGAAGTTAGGGCTGGAGGGGAGGAGAGCAAGGAAGAGTGATTTCTTAAAAATCCCCCATCACTAGCTCTATCTGACTAACACAAATTAATCCTGGTATGATATTTGACTGAGGTGGAGTTCTTTACTCCTGCAGTTGGAGAATAGCCTCTGCCTTGATCCTGCAACCATAAGAGTAGAAAACTCATGTGTCCACTGCCTAAAGGAAGGGGCAACTAGTCCCTGGTGATTTTTGACCACTGGCAACAATATATATAAAAAGAATCAATATAAAAAGAATTAAGAGTCTGTGTCAATGAGTGCTAAAACCTTCAGCACAGAGAACAATCAGATATGCAGAAGGATCTTGATTTGCCTAAAATCTTGGTGTCCTACCATCATCTGAAGTTGTGATCTGGCAGAGGCAATAGTACATCTTCAGCTTTTGCCACCTGTTTTATAAAACATGCAGCCTTAGAAGAGATACATATGTAGGTGAAGACTTATGGCCTTTCTCAGTACTTGTTAAAGAAATACCACTGTTTAACATCAAAGTCAGAAGAGCAAGACAACTCGAGTACCATTAGCACACTTCCACCATCAAAAAGTTTCCACTGAAAGCCTGGCATAATACTGCACATAACACAGAACGTAGTTACATAAATTAAATTTCCCCAAGTAAAAGTCCTCACAAACAGGATATAAACTGGGGACATGACTCTAGCAGGACTCGAAAACCGATAATGCTACTTTGGGCTCTGAGTTGGTGAAAGGAAAAGTAGCGTCTGTTCTTTAGTGACTACACGTTTCTGATCATTTGTATCAGTACTTCTTCATCGTAATTCATGCTGATCATTTTTCCACACATCCTGAAGAGACATCCTACACAGAGTGTTATTCCAACAGAAGGTATTATCCCATCTTCCTATATTATTTGAACAATGAGCCAGTATCTCCACTGTATTAAGAATATTAATTTTAAAACCTCTCAATGTTGCAGAGAGATTCTAATACTAAAATTGTCATGGCTAACAACAAGGCAACCTAGTTAACTGGGAATAGTACCTAAGTATTTGGAAGGCCTTTACTGAAACCACTTCAGTGTTTCTCTCTCTTTTTGTTCAGAATGAACAAAATATATATTAAAAAAAAACACCTGAGGCTTAAGAATTACAGTAACTAGAGATCTGATCCAACATACCACTTTTCAGGCACATACAAAGGGATAAAATCCCACTAGAGAGTGCTAGTCAACTCTGTAAGACACAACTGTAAGGACCTTTCTGCCATATAACCGAAGACCGTATTTCTTCTAGAAGCAGTTTCCTTTCATCTCAAAGTAGAAAAAGTGTTTGCTGAGAAGACTGAGGGGAATATTAAAGCATTATCTGAAGTAATTTCATTATGGGGCTACCTCCTCAGTACTTTAAATAACTTCATTTTAAATGCAATATAAGAAATGTATAAACAAATACTCAGTAGTTGGTTAACAGTAACTAACGAAAGAAAAGACCAACTAGTGCAAATTCATCACTTGTTGAATTCTAGAAATAGCCTCTAAGAACAGGTATTCAATTGGTTCTAAACTTGGAAGTAGCTAAAAGATGATACATGCACTGTATTTTTCTCTTTATCATGGTCACATTAAATTCATTTGCATTCAGAGATATAAGACTGTTTCCTTTCTTGTAACTGGCAGGTTAATTCCCACACACAGTTCAAAGTTAAGTCAAATTTACATCACAGAGGACTACAACAAGTATTTATTTATTTATTTATATACCTACGCAAACACCTATGCGTGTGTGTGTGTGTGGGGGGGGATTTTTACATCAAGAAGAGAAGTAGCACACACATCTCTCTCAGCTGCCATATCCTTAACTTGGGACATCCTCTACCTTCTGGAGTATTGAAAGTCCATTCTTAATTTTAAATTATTAAGTATGCTATGGCTTACAATCTCTCCTTTATGTTCAAAATGGTTGGCTTACAGTCTTTTCAGTGACAGTCTGTGATATTCAGTCAAACAAGTGAATCCAGAAATGGGAATCACTTTTCATTATGTTCTCATTTGCACCCCATATGGGTTTTCAGTGTTCTTATCTTTCAAAATGTTATATTGCTGAGGAAAAACAAAAGACAACAAAACAAACAAAACTCCTAGGTACAATAAACCTACACATAGTAAGCATAAATATTTCTAGTAGAAACACATACATGAGAAAAATGTACGTAAGTATTTCCCCGGTCCCTCCCCTTAGGAAGGGAAAAAGATGATCAGCAAAAAGTGATTCCAAATTGTAAGAAGTATTTGTCGCTTTTAAAGGTCATCTGAGTCAACAAAGACTGTTAAGTAGCTCATGTTGACAGCCCAGGATATTCAAATTTGCTTTTTCTGTACAAATCAGGTATAGCAGAGGCACTGGTAATAATAGCTGTCTCCAGCAGTGCCTCACCACTGTCTCTCAACCCTGATCTGCAGGAACCACCTGGAGGGTTGAAAGAACATACCGTCTGCATGATCCATTCAAGCTTTCAGCTTCCTCCAACCCCAGATTACTACATCGGAGGACAAAGTGTAGCAGTGGTTTTATTATGTAGATTCCTACCTCCAGATAAGCATAGTGAGATTTCATCTCCATTCACAGAAACTAGTGAACAGTATTTCAAGATAACTAAGAAATATCAGCTGGCCTATGGGTGGGGGGAAAAAAATGAAAAAAAGAAAAAATTAAAAAAATTGAACAACGGCTCAAACAAGACGTGATATTAGAAACGGATGTTGATTTATAAAGAAAATCAATTTCTACTGTAAATATCACAGATTTCACTGAAATGAGAAAAAGATTTCTAGCAGTTTAATCACAGATAAGGTCAATTTCATCAATCAAAACCATTCAGTGTGTTAGCTGACCTAAGACAAGTGATGCTAACCAACCAAATGATGCTCGTAGATGATATGAGCAGTGATGCATCTTTTCAAAATTTCAATGCTTGTTCTCTTCATGAAACCATCAAAAATGACTCACAGTAAAAGCAAAACTAAAAAACTAAAAAAGTTCTGGAGTTTTCTAAATTATGAGAATTAAATGTTCTCAGTTCCTGTCAAATCCACTGTAACTTCCTTTACAATTTTTCCCCCAAAAATTAGAAGCCACATTAAGTAGCCACCAAGTAAAGCACCAGCATTCCAAGAAGATTAAGAAGCCTTTAAATGTAAAGCACTTAATTAATTATTCTGCCCAAATTTTGACAATTAAGTAATAAAATACATATGCACACAAAGCTTAGATATTAATATGCATATTTGACAATTACTACCCAAGCATTTTCACATCCAAGTATTACACAGAAGTAAAACAAAATGCACTCTTACTGCTGCCACTGAACAGCTCAAACTTTTAAAACTTTTTTTTTTTTTGATGGTGCCCATAAAAACCCCAGGAAAAAGTGATTCTAAGACTATAATTTGCACTTGGGTGCTTTAAATCACAGTCAAGCAGACAGAACATTAAGAATGGTATGGTTTTTATTTTCTACAGTGGTTTTATTGACAAGCTTATTTTCTTGTAAAGTTTGAAAAGCTAACACTACCTGTCCACATAGAAGGGGAAACAAAACTTGGTCAAAGTCTGTAGAACTTCCTGTGGAGAGAAAAAGAGATAATTTATACATCTATTGGGACCAATAAATCTAATATTAACCACATCACACAATTTCACAACTTTGCCCTGAAGAAATAAGAGACAGATGAAGAAATATGGGCTTTATCAATTACATGAAAGGAGTACCAGGCAGTCAATCATGTGAAATAATAAACATGATCAAACTTCATTAAAAATGAAAAATTAATCAAGATTCACACATGGGCAGGCAGCAGGAGCCATCCAGCAATTCTCCGAAGAGTAGGAGGAGGTTGGGTTGTTGAGTGTTAACACCTCTCTAGGGACAATCTCTACCCTGACCATATGGATCATAGTGAATAACACCAAACCACATGGGTTTGGCCTGGCAGGACCACTTCTGCTGGCACAGCTTTTGACTGTTACCTAGGAACAGAGGTCTGGGGGATTAGAGAATACTTCCTAACACCAGCAAGATAAATAACAAAAGATAAAGCCAATAGGTCTCATAGCAGGAATGTTTAACGTTGCCTACTGCTATTAGAAAGAAAATCTGAGTGTTAAAAGACTGATTAAAATAACGTGTATTAAAATTAATATAAATTGTTTAACCTACAGACCATTTTCTAAATGTGGCAAAACAGCACCATAGACAAACTTAAGTATAGCCTGTACGTGATCTCAAATAAAAAGCATGAATATGAAAACTGAAAACATGATCAGCAGAGAAATTAATCAACTTTACAACTTTAAACAAATACAGTCATTAAAGAGGCAAAGCCAGAAACATTTTAGTCCCAAAGTAGTTGTGTTCATATACAAAAGTTACCCATTTACATCATATTTTTCTATAATATTCAAAATGTGAATTCTGTAATCCACAGCCCACCATAAAGGTTGACCCAGTTTGCAGACTTTTACTACCAGCCAATTCATTGTTCATTCTCCTTCACACTTAAATTCAGGACCTGAAATGTAAACTGTATTTCTGCTTTCAGGTGAAACAAGATAACCCTGACTAAATGACAAACCCTCTGATAAATTCAACACTTTTCTGACCTATAGTAATAAATCATCATCAATAACCAAATTGATGCTTCCCGCTTCATTTATTTCTAAAACCAATGCCATCATTCAACAAATAAACTACATCAATCTAATAACCTATTCAATGAAGCAGAAAACATATTGACTCCCTTGCAAGAACATGTTCCTCCTACATAATTCAAAGAAGCACATCCCATTCTTAACAATGGTTTCAAGCTCAACTGCTCATAGACACTTCTTTGGAGGTTTTTGGACAACTAAAATGTGGCAAGTTCTTAAGACTTCAGGCAGAAACAGATATGGAAACTTTGACTTCTTGACAGTTTATTGATAGATTTTTTAACAACCTCCTGTTTTTAAAGAACAAGAAAGGATCTATTGAAGAATGCCATGTAAATCATAGAAGTATCCTCCTTTCAATTTCAGCAGGAAAATTGGAAAGGAGATATATAGGTTTCAGAGTAAACTCTGCAGAAATATGTATTTGATACAAAATAATGCCTTATTAATGTGACTGGGTTCACCCTTGTGCAGAATCTCACTGACTTTCACAAGGATTGACCGTCTGCTGAACAACTCTCATTGCTTGCACACAAAACTGCATCTTGACAAATTTTAACTATCACACAGTTGTCCTTTACCCACAACTGAAATCTCAGTGCATAAACTGTTAAAAAAAACAAACCCACAATAGAATTTTAAAAGAATTAAAATTATCATCACAGGAAAGTAAAGTGCCTATATTTTTATTGGCCTTATCGATACAAATTGTCCTCAAAATAATGACTGCACATCTATGTTTTAGAAACAAAGCCATGTAGCTAATAGACAAAATTCTGAAATAAAAGTGTTAAAAGATAACAAGTCATCAGTCACCTCAAAATGGCAGAATATATTATCTCCATTATTTTGATGATTTAAATAATTACTGTAACTGCAAGTAAAAACATTCACATAATAAAACACTTTAGCATCTCATCAGCATTGTGTCATTGTAGGATAATAGTGTATTACTCAGAACTTACTTTGCACTTGTTCCTTGATATTTATAGCTTCCTAAACACAGAAAATGGAATTTTCACTTAAAGAGGCAATATATTGAATCTGTACCACTATACATTGCCTTGTCTTCTAAAGAAAGATTTTACAGTGATATTATTATGTGGCTTTTATAATGTTATTGGACATAATTTGCCACTCATTATACATCAATACTTATCTGCCTTGATTTACAACTAAAAAAACCTGAGACTAGTATAGGTTAACCACAGACGTATTTTTAAATTTTAACTATTTAAAAAAAAAAAAAAAAAAAAATCACATACAGAATTAGCTTTTGATTAGCAAAAATGCTGATCTTTTGCATGTAAGAAATACAGTTAGTGGAGAACTATTCAATTTTTGCTCAAGTTGCAAGCTCGTTACTATAAATGTAATGCTTTTTTTTCCTTTTTTTTGGTCTCCTTTAAATACTGCTCAGTTTGAAAGATTAGCAATGCCTACGTAATACACAACTTCCTACAAGACCTCTTTAGGTGGGTGGTTACTCATGGCCTAGAAAAATCAACATTTCTTTACAATTTCAAACCAAAACCGTAACAAAACCAAACCTAGAATCGCTTCATGTCAGCATCTTATAATCCTTTTTATGTTTTTACCTGACATGAACCAGAGGTAGTATCAATAATAGCCTGTTTTCTTATTTTATTCCCCTATGCCTATTTTCTTAAAGAAAAACCTACATAAATGCCTCTAAAGCAAAACACCCTAAAAAGAAGAAAAGAAAATACCTGCAAACCCAAAACAATCCAGGACACACAGCTGATAAGCGTAAATTACCCAGTAGCTGAAACCAGTGTCTCTAGGGTATCACATGCCAGTTTTCTGGATCAATCCCCAAGTTTATATTTTCACAAATCTTCTTACATGCAGTTTGATTTTTAACATTTTAATGAGCAAAAAGTGCATCTATAGCAGCCAGTCACCACAGTTAAAGTGCAGGGCATGAACTGTGTCCCTTGAGGGATTCAGCCCAGCCGTATCACCAGTGGCTTTAGGACATACACCACCTGGTTCCTTGTCCCAAGGTTCCACCTCTTTTCATAATCAAAACACTGCTGACATTATAAACCCCACATGGGTTTTCTAAAATCCTTCCCAATCAATAAAGCCAGTACATAACTTATCGGAGACAATACAGAGCTCATTGATTAAGTTTGGTTTCAGTAGCGAAGTTTTCAAAATAAATGAGGCAGGAATACAGTGTTCAGCCCTTTGGTGTCACACTGCAATTTATGAAGGTGAGGCAGTCTCTAAAAGGATTTCCTCCCCACACACACACGAAAGATACTTGAAAAGTGTATGGAAAGCAAGGTTGTTAAATACACAAAATACACACTTGGCTTATGTCCCAAATTATCTATATATTGAGATGAAATAGTAAAGAAAGCTTAACATTGCTGAAAAAATTTGCGTATTCACTTGTGAATTTAATATGCAAGCTATAACTTAACTCAAGTCTTTTTTATTTTTATTTTTAAACCTTTCACTGTATGCTCCCACTTCCAAGTCAACGGAACAACTTCAGAGCCTCTTAAATATACAGGATTGCTTTATTTCTCTTGTTCAAGTGAACAGCAGTAACAAATACCCCATGCTGCAGCTACAAGTAAATAAAACTGCACTGATAAAATGATATGCAACTTGATGGTCTAATGCAAGAACAGCAGACTGCTGCAAACAACCTACTCTTAGACGCACGATGCAATCGACATTCAAAGTGGAACAAGAAGTCTAAGTAGAAGTTGGAGAGAAAAATTAAGATACAGGCAGAGATCTGTGAAAACTGACGAATGAGTAAGGCAAGACACTCAAATGTTAATGTGAGTCAGAGAAGGGAAACAATACACCACAAAAACCAACAGGTTGGGGACCTGTATTTGGAAGCCTATTGAGAAACCTGAGGAAAAACAAGATGAAGTTGGAAAGACTACCCAGAGTACAGACAAGACCTTTAGCTGTGGAACATGGGGGAAAAAACAAACAACAATAAAAAAACCCAACCCAAACCAAACCAACAAACAAAAACACCCCCACAAAACACCACAACCATATTTCAGAAAGTACATACATTTTTACAGGAGGACAATTCAAATATTACAAGAGAATGGAGCATTGCAAGTAAGATGAGTCTTCCATGGAGAGAAGAGATGACTCAGTGATGAAAAAGATGAATGCTGTTTTATTTCTTCGACTTAAACCAGAGATGGCATATAGGTAAGGTTGCTGTAAGTGAAACACTAAACAGAGAGGGTGGAAATTGCAGATAGTTTTCATCTTATCCAGCTTGAAATACCATCTGAATCCATGAAACAAACATGAAATCCATCCTCTTCGCATGGAGGGACACCAAGAGAGTTTCAAGAACACATCAACAGACTGATGAAGGAAGGCAGAGATACTGGAGACCAACAAGGGTTAAGAAGAGAACAATGACAGCCAGCCTTATGGGATCAAGGGAAGTAAGAATAGGTAACAGGATCCCGACTTGACCAGCAAGCAACTATAGATTATTTTATTTCTGCTCAGAAAAAACATCAAATTTAAACATAGCAAAAATGTTAATATAGCATAATAGAGTGCTAGGACATTAACTGAAGCAAAATGTTATCCAATTATTTTGAAATTTGGGTTGTACATTAATCTACCTTATAGCCCCAAATTGTAAACTGCTCTTATATTTAATTCATCTATTTGAATAATTTTAAGCTAACGATTAATTAAATCACCCACTGCAATGGAACAACAGGTTTAAGAATTCAAAACAGTTGCCAGTGCACCCAAATAACCAACTTAAACCTGACAACAGCTCTGTTTAAAACCCAAAGGGTGGTGAAAGAAAAAGTACAGAACAATCCAGAACACCATAAATTCTGTTAGCTATGCAGAGTTGATCAGAAATTCATATACATTTTCCTAGGAAAGGGAACATCTTTCTGCACAATAATAAGCACCTCAGTAACAAGTTTTGCTAACTACTTTAAGCATTTTACAAAGCAAACACTTACAATAGATGGGAAAAGGTAGTCATGTTTCAAAATTTTATTTAAAGAATATAAATGTAATAAAGCAAGGCCAGCACAAAAAATTCAGCCACTAACTTGAACACAGCTATGAGTAACAAACAGGGATCTGTACATGTTGTGTTTGAAAATTTAAACTTTAATTTGTATTTATTATTAGTGTCAGCTTATATTATCTTACATCAAATTTTCCTAAAGTTATTATTACAGATTATTCTCATCAATTAACAAATGCCGTGTAATTATGTAGTTAAAAATCAGAAGAAGCATTCCAATTCAAGCAGTTTATAAAAACTAATTCTCAAATTAAGAAGTATCCTGCATGCAGAGGCCAGTGTCACACAGCCACAACAAAAAGCTGAGATTTTACAAGATGACAAAGCAGAGAAAGCAAAGAACAATAAACTTAAAAGCAAGATTTCTCTAAATTTTAAAGATTTTACTAGTTTTTAAAAAACTGATACAACACAGATTCTTTAAAAAAAAAAAAAAAATCATTGCTCACTTAAAATATTTATGTCAAATTTCATCTTGCATTGATTTTATCATAAAATCTTTTTACGTCTGTTACCAGTACTGAATGTTACTGATTTTTATAATGGTCAAAATATCTTAAGAATTAATTTTAATCAGTTCTTTAAAAGAACTTTCTACCCCCCCAAAAAAGCAGGAGCATAATTTGCTTAGTAGCATTAATTTAAATTACCTTAATTTAGTTTTATCTCTTCTTTTTTAAATTCTACTAGTATTCCAATACAACTTTATAGCACTAGTTCATCCATTTGCTTAGTGTTCCAAAAATCTATTAGCTCTTTTTGAGCAATTACAAAGCCTGAATTAGGGGAGGGTTTTTCTTCTACAAAAGTCACTTCTTCCTATATGGGGGTCAGAAGGGGAACGGTACCCAGTATGAAATAACATCATTTCACTGAAGGTCACCAATTGTTCTCAGGAAAATGCTATTTAAAAAAAAAAACAAACAAAAAACCCAACACACATATACACAATCCTGGTAACAGGAAGAGCATGAGATAAATAACATTTCCTAAGCATATTGAGGTCTGCTATCATTTAAATATTTTAAACGTACAAAATATGTGCACAGATGGGCAACTTTTCTACTTGCATTACTAAAAACATATTTCAAGATAAAGCTCAAAATCCCTGAATTTTTTAAACCTAATTGTGACTCTGTTTCTTAGAATTCACACCCCAAGGCCAAAGCTTTCCTGCCACCAGTCCTTCAAATCTGATTTGGACATTACACGGGAGGAGGCTCCAAGCCTCCCTGAGGTCTCACTCCTTTTACAACATACGCAAAAACAGTAGATAATGGGCCTATGCTGAATTCACTGCTCTGCACAGCTCCTCCTGGGACACAGGCCTAGCAGATGTGATAAAAACTGTGTCAGAGAAGTAGCTCTAGTTTTTGCCTTAATGACAACTTCAACCTCTCAACTAACAGAACAAAAGAACAGAAATTACTATTATAGTAGAAAAAAATCTGAAAGCTGAATCAAATATTTACGCAGTTTTTCAAAAGACATCTCCTCAATAAATGTCTTTAAAACCCCTTCAATAAAATTAAGATTTAGTTTTATTCTAAGACATGTGGATTTTAGCTAACATGCAAAAAAACCCCAAAAACCTAGAGCTACTGTGGTAAGAATAATTGTTCCAGTCTTAAATCACAAAGAACTGAAAAATTATACAAACAAGCATAAAAAAATCAGGTCCAATTATGTGCATAAACATTGATCAATTGGTAAAGATAAGAAGTGTCAATATCAGAAAGCTAGAATACTAATTGAATTAAATATATTTTAAATTATATTTTATATTTAGTGACTAAAAATGAGGAATATTTTCACTTCCACATTTAGGAAAAATTAGGTGAGAACTATTAGCTGTAAAAAGATAATCACATACTTCTCACACCATAAGTTAATTGCACAGGTATATTGCATCAAAAACAAAGCTTTAAATATATACTTTGGTTAACATTTGTTAAATATTATAATTCTGGCTTAAGATGACTGGCCCTTTTAGACGTCGTCTCAAATGCTCTATTCAGCTACAACTGCATACCCACTTAATCAGCAATCATTGTTCTCTGAGGCAGGACTTTGTTGTCAAGACATGCACTGAAACCTTTAAAAAAATTTCAGAACTGGCATAAGAAAAAAGTGATCTTTGTCAAACAAGGACAAATTTATGCAAATCTTTTATAAACATTCACAAACATTTATTTAGCTTTTGAAATGTTGGCCTCATTTGAGAGCATGAAAATGAGGGGGAAGTAGGAAGATGCAAAGGACAGCTTAGAGGCTGGCACACTACATAAATATTCAGAAGGAAGATTATAGGATTCATGTTAGGCTGTCTTAGGTTTCTCCAAAGTCCACATAGAATACCAAAGAACAAAACTAACGAGAAGTAGAGCAGATGTTAGACAATGCAGCAGCCCTCTTTTCCACACTCACTTGGCTATACTTCGATGCTTTCATTTTTTCTTTCAATATGGTTAGGTCATTCAAGGATTCTCCTATAGACTCTGTATTGTGGCTACAGAGCTATAAGCTGGACCTCTGTCAGCTTTCCAAAAGTTTCCAATGAAAAGGCATTATGCAAATTCTACCTCTCTTACTCTCTTTTCAGGAAAAAAGCCTCCAGTATGCAGTCATTGGAGTATTGGAAGTCCCAGCCTTCATTTCTGTATGGTTGTGTTTGCCTTAGGGCCATGCTGCTTGTTTTGACAGTGGATCCCCCTAGATAGTTGGGATTAGTCGAGCTTGTTTAGATAAACTTGAAATCAAGGCCTTCTCTAGGTAGACAGCTAGATGTAGCTACTGAGTTTCCAGCTGCCTCCTTCTTTCATCCCAAAACAACTGCAGATTCACAGTAGAGATCACAGCCACAGGCTATGTCACATACATAAGTACAAAATTAAAGGCTGCTAAAAGAAGCCTTTGTAAGTCTTAGTGCTAAAATAAGGAATCTGTACTGCATAGTTTAAACAAATTATTCAAGAAGCACCAATAAAGGTCTGCAATGGATAGTTAACAAGACATGTTCACAAAAGAAATACCTTGCTTACATAAATGGGCAAGATCATGCTTTGTTAATCACTTCTGCACCATCCACTGTCCAACCTTTTCAAAAATATATGCAAGTAAATACTCTAAAACAGTACCTGCTAGAATATCTGAAAATGAGCTCTATTTATCAAATACAAACTTTATGATCACAGGAGACTATTATGACAGTACTAGTCCAATTAGATTTTCAGTCACATTCACAACAAGATTGGGCCAGATTTGATCTTTACTATAATCAGATAATGCAAACCATAGGAATTTATTCACACAAATATAATACGTTAAAAGAGAAGGGCCAGAGCTCCAAACCTAAATTAAAACCTAAAATCAAATCCCACCCATGTAACTGTGTTACACCTTTATAAATTTGCATTGCAGTTCAGTCCCAACAGGAGATTCATTTTTCAGGCGGTAGGAAAAAAACAAAAAAACACAACCCAGTTTTGGCTTTTAAAGATTGTAATCTCTTCTAGCTGGGTGCAAATTTTCATATACACTTCTGCAGCATCCAGGCACAACAGATGGGAAACTAAAGTAAAGGAAAAATTAATCGCTAGGATGTTATAAACAAGCAACCAGCAAAAAAAACCAAAAGAAAGAAACAAACAAAAAACTTAGTTCAATGAATAGTAACTATCATGAAAAAAATCAGCTCCTCTCCTTTGCTCAAGAAAAAAGATGTGAAGAAACTTGCAATGTTGAAAACAGTTCAAACAAAGACAACAGCAGAATTTTATGGTTAAGCAAAGGTAAGAATTTGCCACCAACAACTTCTCTGCCTTTGTGCAAAGGACTTTACTATCAATTTTCTGCCATTTCCATGTTACAGAAATTCTATCATCTCTCACTGTAAAATTAAGTCATTTCACTGACAAGATCTTTTCTAGAAATTCAAAGCATTACAAAGTGTGAAAGAATAACATTAGACTCCAATTTCTTCCTGCACTGGTTACCAAAGAGAATATTAGAGTGTATACTGAATTCAGTTAGTAATTCCATATCATAAATTCTCCATTAGTGACATCCTTAGCAGGAAATAAGCTACAGACTGGGAATCTTAACCAACAAGTGAGCAAAATACATAACTCCTGAGAAGCAATGAGAAAAACAGTTTCATCATGCTATTGTGCTTAAAAGAAGACAGAAGAACACTTTTAGAATTGTTACCTAAAAATTAAATACGACTGCTAAGAAAAATGCCATGGATATACCTAGCACAGTGTTAGCAAATACCAGAAACTGATGTAATTCATGGATTTGCCTTCTCACAAAAGTCTTCTGATTGCTATGACCAAGATCCTCCTTACTGCTGGAGAGAAGAACACAAAGCTGTGGAAGAGCTTTAAAGCTAGTCACTAATGAAGTTACTTAACAACTCCGTTACACAAGTATTATCTACTTTTTGCAGCTGAGGAAACATAACAAAACTAAACAACTATCCCAAAGGGGGCAACAGCTGACCAATTTTTAAAATTCAAGAGTACCTGTTTCTCAAGCTTGCATTCACATCATACCTATTTGAGAATTCTCTAAAGGAGAAGGAAGGAGAAAATTACGATATACGATGAGGACGCTAGTGCCCCCAGGGAAATAATTTTTCTAACATTAAACTTTGCAGAGATGCGATGGAGTTGGTGATCAACTTAAATAACTGAAGGTTGTAAGAGGATACAGCTTTTCAAATTTATCAGTATTTTCACAGCTTTTAGATTTCCAAATATGAGAACATGCTATAGAGAATAGCGATCAAAAACCTGAAAGTTATAAAAACATTCATTAGCCGTGGAAAGCATTTTTTACTTCAGGACAGCTCATGTGTACAAAGATGACTATACTTAGAAACTTAAGTTTTCCAAGTATAAAGTTACGAACTTTGGACTTCCCTGGGTTAACACAGAATCAATTCCAACTTTTCTCTATAATATGCTACCAGTTCTACGCTGCTGCCCAGACACATGTGAAAATTTTGAGTACGTGAACATCAATTAATCTCATTTATCAATCACCAATAAATCCTTTCTTTCAGGCTACTTTCCAATCATTCCTTTAAAAAATAAATTAAAAAAAGAACAAAGAATAATGCATGCAAAATAATTTGGGAAATTCAATTAAGGCGTCATGCAATCTAAATGCTTTGCACTATACATTTATGAAATTATTCAAAAGTTATACTAAAACCAATAGCAAATAAGCCAACATAGATGTCATGATGATGGCTATGAGAAAATGCAGTACCAGGAAATTAAAATATGTAAAACCCTCAAAATTCCAGTTTTCCACACTCTTATAGACTAGTTTTCTTTCACAGCTAAGGTAGTAAAGTATTAAAAAATAAGTACTTTCCAGAACATGCATTCTACTATTTTGCTATGTTATAGTAACTTGGAATTCAGTACACCTGCTATTTAGTACTCATACATTCGCTGGCATTCCTACACGTCTTCTGTGTTGTGTATTCTACAGGGCACTCCACCCTTACAGTCTAATCTACAGAGGGCATAGGGTTTTGACAACCATGCAGATGACTACAACTGAATACTTTTTGTTAATGAAGTAACAAATGACCATCTGGCTTCATTGAGAAGCAACATTTTAATATAAAATTCCTCCTCCTGAAAGGAATGGACAGATTATGTGATCTTACAGTTCATCACTTGGGGGATGTGGAGCACATAAAAGGTCATGCCTACTTTAAAGTAAGTATCACACGTAGCAAGACTCTCTAGTTAGGAAAACCAAAAAGAGTTATATTTCCATCCACACTGCCCCAAACCCAAACTCTAGGAAGTCCCTTTGCTATCAAGAATAAGTCATGGAAGTCTCCTGCCACCTTGGAAATCAACACAAAGAAAGGGACAGCAATCTTCTGGAATTCCTTTTCATACCCTCTACATGCACCAGCACCTGGCTATAAGAACACAAGATGATCCATTTAAATAACAAAGCACAAGCTGTTTTGTCTGGTTTGATGCTCTTTTACATGCCACCGGATGCTCTGCAAATGAAAAATATACTTTTATTTCTCACTTGCTTTTTGTCTTTACAGCACCTTCAGTGAAGCTTTAGCTTCTTTACCACATTTTTTTAATGCATTTATACAGTGGTGTATGGGCAGACAAGTTGCAAGAGCAGGAATCCAAAGAACTGTTTCCTCCTCCACATACTCAGGAAACTTCAAAGCATTAATGACTACTTTAGGAGCTACAAAACAAACGTTCTCCTTACTTTGTTAAAATAGTACAGCTTCATTAAAGAAGCAATAGAAAACATATTAAGGGGGGAAAAAAGATGCAAGACAGTATTATCAATGCTTGTTTAGCAGCATGGTCTCAAAAATAGTCATCAGCAATTCAGATTTTTAAGCTAGATAACCAAGTCATCCCACTAAACTCTTAATTTAAAAGTGATCTCTAATCAACTGAGAAATTGTTTAACTCCTTTATGACTGTTAATATAGAGACATTGTATATCTGAGATTGATTCGTAACTCTAACCTTGATGACACCACTTACCTGCTGATACTTATTTTAATCATGTTTCAAAATAAGTTCTACTGTTTGCAAAGGATAGTATGTCCCAGTATTCCTGTACGTGCAAACATCAACATAATCAGTCATAGCAAGGAAGACCGTTACATGTATTGAGATGCATTGACAACAATTTTAATATGCCTACACCCACCATACTGTTAGGCGCTTGAGTTTTATTTTTAAACAAAACAAAAATACTTTCTACATATTACAAGTTTTTAAACAATATTTTGGAAATTGTTTATAAATTGATCTACAGCACCAATATAGAACTGAATGGTTCAGGAGACTGAAACAAGAGAACTTTCTGAACTATTTTGATAATGACTGGCTTAACAAACCAAAGTAGAATATTACTGCATAAGCATCTCCCATTTTAAAGAAACCCATCTTCATTTGAAGTGAATATTTTATAGTTTTATCAATAAATTTAAACATAAGTGGTAATGATTACTCACTTTAGGCCTGATCCCACAACCTTTACTCACACGAGTAGTCCCACAGGATTTTAATATGACTACCTCAACGAATAAGGGTTGGCAGGACAGGTTTTAAATTATTCATATATTCACAGATTTTTAAGGCCAGAAGGGACCATTATGATCATCTAGTCTGACCTCTTGTATAACAAAGGCCATACGATTGTATCCAGTAATATTTGCACTCAGCTGAATAATGTGTGGTGAAATCAAATTGTGTTTATTGAACTTCCAATATTGATTCAAATTTTACACGAAAGAAAACGGAAATTGTTTAGAAAGTGGCTTGAACTACATTTCCTCACACTTGAACCCAATTATTCCTCTATTTCTATTCAGAATTTTTCTAATTTCTGGACACTGACTTTTGACATGGCTTTCACACAGACTTTAGAGTCCAACACTATCTCAGGTACTCTCAAGACAAAATCAAGTCACCTCCTGGGCTCCTTCAAAAGATTAATTGGCAGTTTATTACTATTTGTTTTCTGCACTTTTACTACTCCTGCCCTGCACCATGATTTCTGAAATACAGATATCATAACTGGAAAACATTCCACCAATGTTATCAATGATGCAACAAACAGGGAAAACAGCATCTCCATCTCAGCTCTTTCATAGACAGGAACAAATGGAGTAGCTGCTTGGATTACTAGCTTAAAGACCAAAAAAAAAAAAAAAGAAATAGTTTTGAGTACTCTTGTCACTCAGCACACCTTAGACTTCAGGACTAACTTTTTTCAGGGATACTTACAAAGACTGACTTACTATTTTGCTCTGCACAAATCCAATGCAATGATTTTTGCAGCCAATCACCAAGTAGTAGTAAAGTAAATACACAAAGTAATAAAGAAACCTAGAATGCTATGATGCTGTGTGAAATTCTGTGCAGATCTGATGGATTACTAAAAACAGCTATTCTATTAGGCTGTTAAATATATACTCTGGCTGAATTCTCTCATCATAGAAATACTTAACTACTATAATCCTTAGATTTACTAACTTCAATTCTAAAATGGAACTTGGATGAATAGATTATGTCAAAGATTCTACTAAGACGCAAATCATCTTTGCCATGTATTTCTCAAGGTTTGCAATTCTATCTAGCACAAATGCCTTGTAATGCACTTACAACAAGGATAGTATACCCTACTACATACACAAAGACATTAGATTTGAAGAGGTTCTGCATTTTTTATACTAATTAAATGATACTAGAGAGGCACATAAAAGGCACAAATAGAAATACGTAAGAAAAACTGACCTCTCACCTACCAGGTCTAAAGAAAAGGTAATGAAAAAACAACTTGTAATATACAACAAGGATGATAGAATAAGACAGAGCAAACAAGGAATATATATTTTCTTCACTTTCCTATATTAAAGGATATACATCTGGTCTAGAAAAATACTCTGAATTAAAAAAATACTCAGTTCTATAGTCAAAGCCCATGGTTTAGTCCTGTATACTACCTCTCAGGACTTGAACCAAAGAACCCAGCTTTGTCCTCATAGGGCAAGTCCTCTCCAGAATGCTTCAGTGAAACAGCAGCTGTACTATCTGCACATAAGGTACAAGGTGACCTCCTTGCACATTACACAGACTGCTCGCCTACCCCATACAAAGGTTTCCATTCATGCTGCTATTTTACCGCTACCTAGTCAATAGGGGTCACTGTACAAGGAAAACGTGTATAACTATCCTACATTAAGTTTTATTAGGCTTTCACTTTAAAAGACTCCCTGTATGAATGCAGTATGATAGCTCTATACAAGCTGAGAGTATCAAATGCTTCAGAAGTGAGTATGAAATACTTCATATATTTACTATTTACACTGCCTTGGTTTTACTACAAAGTGGCTTTCAGAACACTATAACCGCTTGTCTAGATTTTCTAAATGACTAATTACTCAACCTTTCCCATCCAACTTCTTCATCTACTTTTGGAAGGATAGCTATTATTTTAAATTACTCTTAAGACAGGTTTTATCGTGCACTGTATGCAACCTGTAAAGGCAAAATCTTTATACTAAGAATACTATGTGCAATTCAGAAATACCAAATTGGATTATAATCATCCCTGTTCAAGCAACTAAGTCCTCGGTGCACGCAGATTTTGCAAGATAGGGGGGTTTATGCTCCATTTATGGCCAGCACTGTGTAAATACTCTCCAATCACACAACTCTTACAATGACACAAAGAAAGGGTGCTTTTCATTTTTCCCTATGTGCAATGTTTCTACAATGCTCATAGACTTTGTACAAGACAGACCATTAGTTTCTATATAAAGACTGCCATAAAAGTTTTATAGTTTCTATAAATGTATAAAGATTGTTGGTTTCATTATAAACTCTGTTTCAATGCCAGTGGAAAGAAAAATTACCAGCAGAATAGAAGTAGCAATCTGCATAAGTACCAGCTTGCAAGCATGCATACCTCAGTCATTCTTGTAGTAATTAACTGATACATACAATAGTCCATCAAATTACAGACAAGTCATCATACCCACTTGAAGCAGCTCACAAATGGGAACTATCACCACATAATTTTTTCTTTCCCTTCCAGATGAGCTATAAAGATTAAAACAGTAAGGAACCAAATGATGCACTACGCACAAAAGCCATTTTAAAAATATATTGTATGTTACAAAATTGTGTAATTCCTGCTACACTTTCCATTGATTGTTTCACTATTTTCTATTTTTATCTATTTGACATCACCTATTTGCTAAAACATTCTTTCTGATAGAAGTTCATATCTTTGCAACAAAATTCCTTTTATTAAAATTAGTTAGCCCAGGATAGCTATTAAACTTGGGATTAATCTTCAAAATAGTGGACAGCCAAAATTCATATGGTGATAAGGGTAAAATGATCTAGCCATAGTTTGATATTTACAATATTCCAATAGCACAGGATTTCACCCACAAAAAATGAACCTCATGACTTTATTAGGAACCCAAACCAGAAAATGTAGTAATACATAGTAATACATAAGTATTTTTCTGCTAGACTGTTGACTTATTTTTTTTGAAGGATACTTCTACCTATAGTGACTGTACTTTATAAAGAATAACTAAGAGTTCTCATGTTTTAAATTCCAAGACCACTGCTAAAAAGCTAGCACTGAAAAACTGTTGCTTATAATGCCAACAATTACTGTATTTCATGTTATGTACAACCACATATACATAAATAAACATTTTATTCTTAAAAGCTATTATGAAACACCCTAACAAGTTAACACGCTCTTACATTTAAAAATGTATCTCAAGATTACTTCAGCCCCCCTCCTACCATTCAAAAAAAGCCCCCTCATTTTAACCATTTCAAGTGGCCTGGAGCAATCATTAGCATTTTCTTTCCTTAGTAAGGCTCCTAAGATACCTTGTCTATGACATTTTCTATAAAATATTCCGTTATACAGTTATTTAATAGATTTAAACCGTAGATGTCATTGTGGTTTGAACGTGTCAAACACAACTTGAGGGGAAAAAATCAAGACACGCAGAATTCACTTTGTCAGTAATTACAATCAAAATTCCTACGATGTGGCTAGCCTGCTCATTACTTCCTTACTTTGTATCAAAC